>NC_143550.1:174854166-175202500 GCF_054136105.1 Typopeltis vanoorti
CTCTCTCAACAGATAGCCTCAAATGAATTGCCCTTTGCATCCTGGTCCTCCAGATGTACTTTTACTCTTTTTGGCTTCAATTCCTCTGCTATCAAAGGCATCCCCCCCCCCCCATCCTGTTCTTTCTCTCCTCTCTGAAGATGCTATATCCTTTGCATTCTATTGCTATGACTATACCATACTTGGTCAACCAAGTCTCACTAATGCCTATGACTTTTGACCAATATTGAAGGTTTTTGACCTTAATTCTATTATGCATTAAAGATACCAAGAAAGTCTGCTATTGGTACAAATCTGAAAACAAACCCCAACTCAACATCACCAGAGTTAACGATCGTTACTATCAACATAAGAAGCCTGAATGGCAAAGAAATGGAGCTAGCAGAAGAATTTGATAAGTACCAGATCGACATAATAGGGATGACTGAAACAAAAAAGACAAAAACTGTTGAGATCTTTCTGAGCAATAAATACAAAATGTTATATTCAAGCAAATGACAATCAAGGAAAAGAAGGAGTAACCATAGTATTCAACACAAAATACGAGGCTAATCTTCTTGAATGGCAGTCAGTCTCGAGTTGAGTAATGTGGGCAAATATGAGAATTGGGAACTCGACAATGAGGCTTATTTGTGCCTATGGTCCCACAGAAGGTTCTACCAAGGTAGAAGTGAATGAATTTTTTGATGCTTTAGAAAAAGCAACTGACACAATGAAATAGGAAAAGTTGGTCCTTGATGGGGATCTAAATAGCAGAGTAGGAAATGATTGTGAGACATACAAAAATATTTTGGGAAAATTTGGAGAAAAGAGCAAAGCTAATAATAATGGCAAATATCTGTTTGATTTCTGCTCAGGACATGGACTGGTTATTACTAACACCACGTTCCAACATAAAAATGTGCACAAATTCACATGGAGAGAAGAGGCAAGGAAAAAGAAAAGTCTCATTGACAATGTTATTGTTGATAGTGATGTTTTCTCCCTGGTGCAGGACACCAGAGTGTACAGAGGATTTGAAATTGGACGTGATCACTATTTAGTCTTGAGCAGGATAAAATTGAATTTCATATTGAAAAGAATAACATGTAAGAAAGTTTTAAAGCAAATAAAAGTTGAGTGACTCTCAGATGTGAACTGTAGACTAAAATACACAAAGATGATTGAAGAAAAAATGAAAGACTTTGAGAACAGGAATCAAACCTTGGAGATTCAGTGGCAAACTCTGAAGAAAACATTGATTGATTCTGCCAGAGAGGCATGTGGTGAGGTTGTCTGCAAGGATAAAAAAAAATCTGAACTCCCTGGTGGATACAGGAAGTTAAAGAGGCAGTGAAGGAAAAGAAGAAAGCATATCAAAAGTTCCTGTCAAATAAGTCAGCTTGTGCTCTTAGAGAATATAGAGACAAATGCAAGAATGCTAAACACTTTGTAAAACTAGCTAAACAGAAGTCGTAGGAGGACTTTGGCAAGAATATAGAAAATAAATATCAAAAAGGTGGCAAAATATTCTGGAAGTTGTTGAAGAAGCTTAGGAATGGAGGAAAGAGTGCTGAGTTAGAGATGATAAAGGTGACATGAAAATGGGAGAAAAAGATATCCTTGAGGTATTGGGTAATTACTTTGAAAAACTGCTGAACGAAACAAGCAGTGATGACAGCACAGTGATAAAAAACACTGACCAGGCATGCAGTCAGGAATACATATCCATACTTGAAGTAGAAAAAGCCATCAAAGGCGCTTGAAATGTGAAAAGGCAGCAGGAGTAGATGATATTCGACCAGAAATGCTGAAGTATGGTGGTATAAGAGTCTTACAGTGGCTGCACTGCATAGTTAAGAAAGCCTAGAGAGAGGGATGAATTCCTGATGATTGGAGTAGAGTTCTCATAGTACCCATATATAGGGATGAATTCCTGATGATTGGAGTAGAGTTCTCATAGTACCCATATATAAAAAGGCAAATAAAACTCAATGTGAGAATTACAGAGGTATTTCCCTTGAGTGTTCCTGGCAGGATCTATGCAAGTATACTTGAGAAACGGTTGAGAAGAATTGTTGAAGAACAAGCTGGATTCAGGCCAAATAGAGGCTGTCAGGATCAGATCTTCACTTTACGAGAAATAGTTGAGAAATCATGGGAATATAACAAAGATCTGTATTTAAGTTTTGTCGATTTGTAAAAGGCATATGACAAGGTGCCAAGAGAGAAGCTATTCCATATGCTACAGTTATATGGTGTCAATGGGCATTATATCAAGCAATACTTAGTCTTTATTTGAGTTGTAAGTCAGCAGTTAGAATTGAAGGAAGTACAGGAAGTTGGTTTAATGTTAAATCTGGTGTGAGACAAGGATGTGTATTATCCCCTCTGTTATTCATTATCTATATGGATCACATTATGAAGAAAAGTGGTATTGGTATCAAAATTGGTAATAGACATGATATCAAAAATTGAGATGTTAATGTCAGCTCTTTGCTTTATGCAGATTATGTTATACTTTTAAATAAATCCGCTACAAATCTGCAAGATTCTCTGACTAAATTGAATAACTGTTGTAATAGATATGGTATGAAGGTCAGCAATAAAAAGACAAAGACAATGAAAATAGGCAGAATCATTGAAAATGTCAACTGTGTTGTGAATGGAGAACTCTTTGAACAAGTAAAACATTTCAGCTACTTAGGCACGATTTTTAGTGAACATGGTAAATTAAATATAGACATAGACAACAGAATCAGCAAAGCTGGTATGGTTGGAAGCCAATTGAATAAATTCATATGGAATAAGAGAGAAATTAGTCGGAACACTAAATTAGCTGTATACAAGACAGTGTTCAAACCAGTTTTAACTTATGGATCTGAGAGCTGTGTCAGAAGTAAAACACTTGACCAAAGACTAGAGACCGCAGATATGAAAGTGCTGATAAAGATTATAGGCGTTAGCAGATGGCATCAATGGCAATATCATATTGAAAACGAGGATATTAGGAAAGAACTTGACATTGTCAGCATCAAGAAATGAGTTAGCAGAACTAATCTCAGGTGGTATGGTCACTTAATCAGAATGGGCGAAGAAAGATTAGCAAAACAAGTGTCCTCTGCCAGGTTGGCAGCAAAACGACTCATAGGAAGACCAAGATATAGGTGGATTGATATGGTACAAAGTGCCTTAGACGATAGAAATATAAGATCTGATAATGTTGGAGTCTTGACAAGTAACAGACTGATTTGGAGGAAAATTGTAGATAGGAAGTTAGTAATCCTGTACACCCCTTGAGGGTACATATCAGGAATTTGATGATGGTGATGATGAGAAATTATATACTTAGTTTTAATTCTTTACCCAAGGAAACAAAACAATGTTTTGCATGTGAAATATATTCACGTCTAAGCTGCCTGTATATAGAGGCAGCTTCGCTTCACATCTCTTGCCTTGGTATGTATCCCATAATGCAAAGCATGCACACCCTTTTGGACATGTAAAATGCTATGGATAATGAGAAGGGCCATCACCCAGACCAGTTTTGACCTTTATTGGGGTCTCGTCATTGGGAACCAGGCCCGATAGAGATGCAAAGTTTGAAGTAGTACAGAAGTCATATATATGACTTCTGCGTTACTTCTCCTCAGTCTCATTCTCCTCACACTAGATAATCTTTCTAGTATCTTAATCTCATCATTCATTCTCTTTAGCTCAGTTATCGTGCCTTTCATCTGCATTTTCAGTAGTTTTATTTCTCTCCACACATCATGCTTTCACATGACACTCACACAATCACAGCCATCAGACAAGACAAGACAACTCCCTTTGCCCAGGGTGTCAAATTCATAGACACATCTTTCACATTCTCATCACTCTTTAATATTGTTTAACATAGCTAGCAGAGTAGTTATGTAAGTATGGTATTTCCATAACTACTCTGCTAGCTATACCTCTTTTCCATTGGTACTTGTTCCAGACTCTTTGCCGCATGTTCTGGGTTCCCTGACAAAAACAATAGGGCCTTGTTTAATTGGGCAACCATCCTGACTGGTGTGACATTATTTTACACAGTTATGTTTGCTTTAAGCCACTATAGAATTCAGTTTTGTTTGCTAATTTCAAAATTTGTAGGCTATCTTTGCTTGTTCAGCATCAAGATAGATACTTGTTAACTGGTACACCACCAGAAAGTGAGGACTGGACTTTTGGCCAAAATCCCTGTTCAGTTTCCATGTTTTTACGGACTGTGGAAGTTTCCTCCTGGCTTTGTAGCTTGACCATTAAATGACCTATAGGATACTGTATATATAAAATTCCTTTGAATTACCGTACTGTTGATAGTAAATTGGGAATAACTCAGAAATTACATACCAGCAGAATTATTATTATTTTATGGCACATCCATAGTGTCTGGAGACTCATTGTGGCAGACCCGAATCAACCATCATGCACACAAATCCATCATAGTCTCCACGATGGGTCACTGCTCTCCACGCAAAAAATCTGGTCCGCACACCCCTTACTAACCACACTCTTACACAACTTCCATGGATGGCTCCTATTTCTCTATTTGTCATATATTGAAAAATTTCACTTACATCAATTTTATAAAACTCCTTTAATATTTTAAATGTTTCTATCATTTCCCATCTTTTTGCCTATCAGCTGAACATTATAACCCACAAACCTTCAGCCTATTCTCATAGGGAGTGTTCCACAGACCTTTCATCATCTCAGTCACTTGTCTCTGAATCCTCTTGACCACCACCTGATCTTCAAGAAACTCAGGTGACCAAATCTGTGCACAGTAGTCAAGATGCCTTATAAAGAGAGATAATAACTTCCTTATCTTTACTTGTTAGTGTATTTTTCAACATCCAAGCAATCCTTTGAGCTATTTTACCTGCAATATGCCCTCCGAACTTCAATTCTTTGTCCATCATTATCGCCAAGTCCCTGGCCTCATCAGTTTCCTGCAAACCAATACTATCAATATGATACACCATATGCAACCTTTTCAACCTGACGTGCATAACCTTACATTTTATAACATTAAATTGACAACCGTTATCCTTTGCCTACAATGCCAATTTATTTAAATCATCCTGCAGGATATCCACATCACCTTATCAACTATTGCTCTCC
This sequence comes from Typopeltis vanoorti, assembly GCF_054136105.1. Taxonomy (NCBI): domain Eukaryota; kingdom Metazoa; phylum Arthropoda; class Arachnida; order Uropygi; family Thelyphonidae; genus Typopeltis; species Typopeltis vanoorti. Next base: position 174,859,297 of record NC_143550.1, read on the forward strand.
CCAGTTTTGCATCATCAGCAAGCAACTGAATATCCCCTCTTAAATCTTTCCCTATGTCATTGATGTACAATAAAAGAGTAGGTATCCCTAGTACCGAACCCCAAGGTACTCCACTAGTCACCATCATTCTATTAGATTCTACTCCACCATATGCTACTCTCTGGTGTCTGTCCGAACCCCCCATCCATGCTATTGGCCTCGTATCCATTCCCATTTTCTCCAGTTTTTGTAATAGTTTTCCATGTGGTATTCTGTTAAGTGCCTTGGCAAAGTTGAGCAGTATTGCAGTGTAACCATTATCTTTATCCATTTCTGCTGTCACTTTATTATATAATGTGAATTGAGAGAAAATATTGATATTGTACTTTTATAGACAATATTTTCTTTGTTAATTCATTAAAAAAAAAAATTTGTTCAGAGTTGAAATAATTCAAAAATATTAATCCTAGAGTAATTTTGAATTTGCAGATATCCGAACGTACAGGACTTATCACATTGCTCTGTCTCGTGAACTGAAGAAAAGAAGAAAGAAAGTTGGACCTGAGCCATTACGCCACAGATCAGTATGGATGACATGGTTAGTATCAAAATTTAGTGGAACTTTTTTTTGTTTAGTTTAGGAACTTGATTTTGTTTACTTATTTAATTTTGTTATGAATATTTTTGTTAAAACAGTATCAGTGTTTTAATGAAATGAAATAGTGTGTGGCAAGGATTTGCATTATCTGGACACAGGCTGAAATTGAGGAGCTCCTTTGACATCCAATATGAATATAAAGTCTTTAATAATTTTCCATAATATTAAAAAAAAATCTTTAATAAATACAGATTTTTGTCAAATTGTCAGAAGCATAAAACTTGCTATTTGATATCTGCTTGCCTCATAATGATCTCTTGTTATAATTTATGTCAAGTTATTATCTTTTCTACTTCAATCAGAATTAAGTACAGAATGAGGAAGTAACTCTCTATTATATTGGTAATACAGTTACATCATCAGGCTTGTCTATAAATTTTTTTTTTTACATGTTGTGTAGTGTTGTATTGTATTTCATTATATTGATAAAGTTATAAAGGTGATTCTTTTCCTTTCGTAAGCTAAAGTAAGCTTACGAAACAGCAAGCTACAGATACAATGATTTGATCAACGGTTATTCTACTGGCATGACCTCTAGTGAAAAAATAAATAACTAAAAAATTAAATTAAAATAAATAAGGAAATCAAAATAACTACATCAAAGCTATATTGTATTTAAGATAACAACAAAGAAACATTCTTTCGTATAGATCATTTTGATACAGTGAAAACTGACATGAGTGAAATCTAACATTTTATGTTTTTGCAAGTGGCATTTTTATCTCTTAATGTATTATTTTAATCCCTATTCTTTTTAATGGCTATTTCTTTAAATGTATGATTTTAATTATTTATATGTATGCCCTTACATTTTCTGTAGTTCACACACGCGCACAAAAAAAGTCTCGATCCTTCTATTACAGGATAAATTCCCTCCCGATATTACAGCGCTCTTTGCGCATGTACTATGCTCTAGCTATTTTGTGTGGCAAAACACTTTTTACCTTCAAAAAGAGAGGCACAGAAATGGTCTCACTACTATCCCCCCCATTGCTAACTTTTACATGGAACATGTAAAACATAGAATATGAAAAACACGAAACATGATTCACTCCCTCCACTGGCCCACTCTGGAGTATACCGTATTCACTGCACCTGTAATTTGCCCTATATAGGAGAAACAGGATGCACGATTCCCATCAGACAAAAAGAACATAAGCACATTAAATTTAATAATTATGGTGAAGCTGGCCTGTCTGATCATGCCCTGAACACTTTTGCATAAAATTGGGTGGAAAAGCACCTGTTGGTTACACCACACCAAAACATGGTATGGAGGTAAATTTAAGGAGGCCTGCGAGATTATTATCATCATCATCAAATTCCTGTCATGTACCCTCAAGGGGCGTACAGGATATGATAGTACTACATGAAAAAAATTACATCGTTACTAACTTCCTATCTACAATTTTCCTCCAAATCACTCTGTTACTTGTCACGACTCCAACATTATCAGATCTTATATTTCTATCGTCTAAGGCACTTTGTACCGTATCAATCCACCTATATCTTGGTCTTCCTCTGGGTCGTTTTGCTGCCAACCTGGCAGAGAACACTTGTTTTGCTAATCTTTTTTCGCCCATTCTGTTTAAGTGACCATACCTCCTGATATTAGCTCTGCTAACGCATTCCTGGATGCTGACAATGTCAAGTTCTTTCCTAATATCCTCATTTTTAATATGATATTGCCATTGATGCCTTCTGTTCATGCCTATAATCTTTCTCAGGACTCTCATATCTGCGGTCTATAGGCTTTGGTCAAGTGTTTTACTTTTGACCCAGCTCTCAGATCCATAAGTTAAAATTGGTTTGAACCTTTCTTGTATACAGCTAATTTAGTGTTCCGACTAATTGCTCTCTTATTCCATATGAATTTATACGCATGGATAGGCTTATGTGTTCGTCAGACATGTTGTAATAGATTTCACGGTATAATAAGAACACAGATGGTTAAGAAAATAACTATTTATTAACTTAAAAGCTAATATTTCGCTGGTATTATATCCAGCATCTTCAGAGCACACAACACAAAGTTTGTTACAAAGGCAAGACAACCCGGTGTAACAGTGGGGGTAGTTTAAGTGATTCAGCATGCAACACAAGACTAAAGTCCTAATATGGCGCCATCTGGGTTAAAAAAAAAAAAAAAAAAAAAAAAAAATTCAAAGTTTTGAAATAGTAGTCTAAATGATAGTCTTAAAAATGTTTGGAAAAGTATAAATTAAAAAATAAAAGTAATAAATATTAATAAATATTAATTTGGTCTTAGGATGACTGTCTTCCAAATCTTTGATAGATTTATACAGCCATACTTGTTAAGGTTTGGAGTATGTTTTAAGGCTTCTGTTGATTCCAGGAACAACCTCTCTGACTTGTAGAAGCTTCTGTGCATTATTTTTGTTTCTTTCCAATTGATCCTGTGTGTGCAGTGGTATCCAAAGCATTGTCTGCCAGACCCAACTTACCATAGCAAAAGTGTCGGATATATTTTTTGTGTTCACTGAGGCGGATGTCCACATTTCTTCCTGTCTGTCCATAGTATACTTGATGGCAAGAACAGGGCACTTCATAGACACCTGGATGTGATAAAGGAGTGCATTTTTCCTTAGGTGAACGGATGAGAGTTGCTAATTTTATATAAGGTTTAAATACTGTGCGTAGTTGGTGTTTGTTAAGCACCCTAGATATCTTTTCAGATGTGCCTTTAATGTATGGGATGGTGATGGTTTTGTTGTAGTCTTCTGTGGTAGATAGAGGAGATTTATGGGTAGCATTTAGTATGTTATCTATTTTACAGGGATTATAACCATTGATTAAGAAGGTTTGACGTAGGTGAGAAAGTTCAGCAGTGAGAGCAATGTCATTGGAACAGATTGCTCTAGCTCTATGAGTTAGTGTTTTTAAGATATCATATTGTTCAGAAGGGTGATGGTGTGATTGTTTGTGTATCTCCCTGTATGTGTGGGTTTTCTGTACATACAGGGAGATACTTTAGTATTAGGACTTTAGTCTTGTGTTGCACGCTGAATTACTTATACTAGCCCCACTGTTACACCAGATTGTGGTTGTCTTGCCTTTGTAACAAACTTTGCGTTGTGTGCTCTGAAGATGCTGGATATAATACCAGCGAAATATTAGCTTTTAAGTTAATAAATAGTTATTTTCTTAACCATCTATGTTCTTATTATATCCATATGAATTTATTCAATTGACTTCCCACCATCCCAGTTGTCTATTTCTATATTTAATTTACCATCTTCAGTAAAAATCATGCCTAAGTAACTGAAATGTTTTACTTGTTCCACAGGTTCTCCATTCACAACACAGTTGACATTTTCAATGATTCTGCCTATTTTCATTGTCTTTGTCTTTTTATTACTGACCTTCATACCATATCTATTACAACAGCTATTCAATTTAGTCAGAGAATCTTGCAGACTTGTCGCGGATTTACTTAGAAGTATAATATTATCCGCATAAAGCAAAGAGCTGACATTAACATCTCCAATTTTGATATCATGTTTAATACCACTTTCCTTCATAATGTGATCCATATAGATAATGAATAACAGAGGGGATAATGTACATCCTTGTCTCACACCAGATTTAACATTAAACCATCTTCCTGTACATCCTTCAATTCTAACTGCTGACTTACAACTCAAATAAAGACTAAGTATTGCTTGATATAATCCCCATTGACACCATATAACTGTAGTTTATTGAATAGCTTCTCTCTTGGCACCTTGTCATGTGCCTTTTCCAAATCGACAAAACTTAAATACAGATCTTTGTTATATTCCAATGCTTTCTCGACTATTTGTCGTAAAGTGAAGAGCTGATCCTGACAGCCTCTATTTGGCCTGAATCCAGCTTGTTCTTCACCAAGCTTTTCTTCCACAATTTTTCTCAACTGTTTCTCAAGTATACTTGCATAGATCTTGCCTGGAACACTCAGTAGGGAAATACCTCTCTAATTCTCACATTCAGTTTTATTTCCCTTTTTATATATGGGTATGAGAGCTCTACTCCAATCATCGGGAATTCGTCCCTCTGTCCAGGCTTTCTGAACTATGCAGTGCAGCCACTGTATGACTTATACCACCATACTTCAGCATTTCTGGTCGAATATCATCTACTCCTGCTGCCTTTCCACATGTCAAGCCTTGGATGGCTTTTTCTACTTCAAGTATGGATATGTATTAATGACTGCATGCCTGGTGAGTTTTTTTATCACTGTGCTGTTATCACTGCTTGTTTCATTTAGCAGTTTTTCAAAGTAATTGCCCAATACCTCAAGGATATCTTTTTCTCCCATTTTCATTTCACCTTTATCATCTCTAACTCCTTTTACAGCACTCTTTTCTCAATTCCTAAGCTTCTTCAACAACCTCCAGAATATTTTGCCACCTTTTTGATATTTATTTTCTATATTCTTGCCAAAGTCCTCCCATGACTTCTGTTTAGCTAGTTTTACACAGTGTTTAGCATTCTTGCATTTGTCTCTATATTCTGTAAGGGCACAAGCTGACTTATTTGACAGGAATTTTTGATATGCTTTCTTCTTTTCCTTCACTGCCTCTTTAATTTCCTGTATGGAGTTCTGATTTTTTTTATCCATGCAGACAACTTCACCACATGCCTCTCTGGCAGAATCAATCAATGTTTTCTTCAGAGTTTGCCACTGAATCTCCAAGGTTTGATTCCTGTTCTCAAACTCTTTTTTAGTCTACAGTTCACATCTGAGAGCTGCTCAACTTTTATTCACTTTAAAACTTTCTTACATGTTATTCTTTTCAATGTGAAATGCAATTTTATCCTGCTGAAGACTAAATAGTGATCACTTCCAATTTCAAATCCTCTGTATACTCTGGTGGCCTGCACCAGGGAGAAAACATCACTATCAACAATAACACTGTCAATGAGACTTTTCTTATTCCTAGCCTCTTCTCTCCATGTGAATTTGTGCACATTTTTATGTGGGAACATGGTGTTAGTAATAACCAGTCCATGTCCTGAGCAGAAATCCAACAGATATTTGCCATTATTATTAGCTTTGCTCTTTTCTCCAAATTTTCCCAAAATATTTTTGTACGTCTCACAATCATTTCCTACTATTTAGATCCCCAACAAGGACCAACTTTTCCTTTTTCATTGTGTCAGTTGCTTTTTCTAAAGCATCAAAAAATTCATTCACTTCTACCTTAGTAGAACCTTCTGTGGGACCATAGGCACAAATAAGTCTCATTGTCCAGTTCCCCATTCTCATATTTGTCCACATTACTCTACTTGAGACTGACTGCCATTCAAGAATATTAGCCTCGTATTTTGTGTTGAATACTATTGCTACTCCTTCTTTTCCTTGATTGTCTTTGCCTGAATATAACATTTTGTATTTATTACTCAGAAAGATCTCACCAGTTTTTGTTTGTTTTGTTTCAGTCATCCCTATTATGTCAATCTGGTACTTATCTAATTCCTCCGATAGCTCCATTTCTTTGCCATTCAGGCTTCTTACGTTCATAGTACCGATCTGTAACTCTGGTGATGTTGAGTTCTGGTTTGTTTTCAGATTTGTTCCAGTAGCCGACTTTTCACTGTTCGCCCTGGTTCCTGGGCAAAAACAACAGGGGCCTTGTTTAACCGGGCGACGTCCCAGCCAGCATGAAATTTTGTCATGTTGTACCATAATTTTTTATTTTGGTTTAACCATTAAGAATACAATTTGATCGGCTAAATACGAAATTGCCAGCCCATACTCGTTCGTTCAGTATCCAAGTAGATACCAAACAGGGTGCACCACGAGAAGGTTAGGATTGGACATTAGGTCAGAAGCTCTGGTCGGTTCTCTGCATTCCTTTAAAGGCTATGTGGAGGTCTCCTCTCAGTTATTTAGTTTTGACCCTTAAGCACCCCCGAGATTATTATCAACCACTCTAATCTTAATAATAATGATGTGCCTAAAAATTCCAGGAATATAGAAGGCACATATTCTTTCCACATAACCTTTCCCTAAGAGTCAAGTATAAATAGGACCATAGATAATCCAGGATCTTAAATCTAAAATTGTGTGAGTGAACTACAGAAAATGTGAATGCATACATATAAATAATTAAAATGATACATTTAAAGAAATAGCCATTGAAAAGAACAGGGATTAAGAGAATACATTAAGAGAAAAAAATGCCACTTGTAAAAACATGAAATGTCAGATTTTACTCATCAGTTTTTACTGTAACAAAACAATTATATGAAAGAATGTTTCTTTGTTGTTATCTTAAATAGATATAGCTTTGATATTGTTATTTTATTTCCTTATTTATTTTAATTATTTTTATTTCATATTTCTTTTTTATATATTTATTTATTTTTTTCACTGGAGGTCATGCCAGTAGAATAACTGTTGATCAAATCATTGTATTTGTAGCTTACTGTGTGAAATGTAATGTAGCTTGTCTTTATATATGTGTGTATATACTCCAGATTGATGACCTTAATATGAAGGTCTAAACATCAGGAAATTAAATTAGTTGTTTATAACATGCTTGTAGTGTCCATAATTTGTCTATAATTAATTATATAGGTGATTGGGCAGATGTGGAGGGGGGGGAATCAGCACTAATAAGTAGCTTGGATAGGACTGGTTATAGACCTAAAAATGATTTCGCATGCTTATCAGTAGTGAGAGAGAGTTGTCTCACTGCACATGTTAACATGCAGTGGGGAGATTATGAGAGCCATGTAGCTGCAATAGCACTTCACAAGATTGGAAGGAAGCCACCCATTATTATCAACATGCTAAAGACTCGGTATCAGTTGGATGTTTATGTATCAAACTATTTACTATTATAATGATACAGAAGACATATCTGACCGTCAAAGAACAGGTTGATCATGCTGTGTTAGGATGTAACAGCTTGTGAGGGCTGTGAAAGCACGTCTCTGTTGTAATCCTGTGAGAATGCAGAAGGTGATGTAATGTGAGATGAGCACTTTGAAGAGAACGTTACATGTACTAACTGATAACCTGGAGTTGAGAGCCAATCGTTGTTCTACTGGACACTTCCTAATATCACAACTTATGCTTCAGAGGGTGATAAATTCAAAGGCACTTCTCGGATGGTACATAAACATTAGACACAGAGATATCGTCTTCACAGATGAAAAGATTTTCATCACTGAAGAGTTGTTTAATTACCAATATGATTGGATAAATGCCCCAGATGGTCACACAGCACCCAGGATTCAGAAAGGTCATCCCCCACCAAACCATCACTGATGCAGGTCAGTGATGGTTTGGTGAGGGATGATTTATTAAGGGATTCCAAGTTTTATTTCTGCAAGAAAGGGGTCAAAACCCCACCAAAGTGTATCAAGATACTGTGGTACGCTGCCTGAACAACACCTTGTTTCATGGTAGGCAGTGGACCTTCCACCAGGATTCAGCCCCTGCACACAAGACGAGAACATACAATGGTGGTTGAAGGTGAATGTTCCCGACCACATCTCACCATCTGATTGGTCATCTGGAAGTCCTGATCTGAATCCGTTGGACTTCAAATTGGAGCTTGAGAGAGACAGAGAAAGTAGCCTGCAGGAAACAATACCCTAGCATTGTCAGCCTGAAGGGGTTATTTGGAGTGAGCAGTGGCAGTGTTTCGATTGGATGTTGTGCCTCCCACCATTGATATGTGGCCTCACTAACTTTGAGTGTATGTGAAGGCAAAAGGGGCCGTTCTGAGAATATTGAGTGCTGCTGTATGCACTTTACATATGTGGTTTTGTATGTGCTGAAAGCTGTAAATGATTTACTGCTAGATTAACAGTTTATGTGCTGTTCAAGTTGTAATAGTATTTATGGTTAGACTGACATATATGCCTTAAACTGCCTACAAAGTCAGGTTTGGGGCAATGTACGGAGGCTGTTCAATAAGTTATAAGACTATATTTATACAGAAAACAGATTACCTTTAATCGTCATCATTTACATGGTCTTTTTCAAAGTAATTACCGTGAGATGCTATGCGTTTGTCCCAACGTTGCGTCCACTTCTTAAACACATGTGAAAGTCCGTTTTTTGAGAGTTCTTTCAAACTGCCTCCGCAGCTTTTACACATGCTTTGTTGCTTTCGAAATGGCGGCCTCTTAGTGGTTTCTTGAGCTGAGGAAATAGCCAGAAATCGCATGGTGCGGGATCAGGACTGTATGGAAGGTGTGGTAGGATATCTATGTTGTTCTTCTGCAAAACGTCCACTACACAACCAGCAATATATGGCTTTGCATTATCGTGGTGCAATAAGAAGCCATTCTTCAGCAATGGACGCTTCCTTTTGACATGCTGTACCATTGTCTTAAAACATCCGCATAGTATGAGCCATTTACAGTATTCCCGGGTTCTACAGCATGTTGGTAAACAATGCCTTTGTAGTCAAAAAACATTATAGTCAAAAACCAGCCGATTTTACATGGGGGTAGACGAAGACGGATGCTTCCATTCACTGCTTTGTTGTTTCGTTGTAGGGTCATAGTGATACAACCAAGCTTCATCTGCTGTAATGATGTGTTTTAAGAAGTTGTCGCCTTCTTGTTCCAGTCTTTCTTTCCATTCTGTGCACACATCCACTCGATGCTGCATTTGCTCCGGTGTCAAGAGTTTGGGAATTCATCGGGCGCAAACACATTTCAGTCCCAAATGTTCAGCTATGATTGAGTGAACACTTCCCACAGAAATATTCAGGACAACATGCAGCTGTCATACTGTAATTCTGCTATCCTCCTTGATCATAATCGCTGCTGTGTTGATCATTGTCTCTGTGATGGACGTTGAAGGTCTTCCCTCACGTTCAAGATCTTCCACATTTTGCCTTCCTTCCTTAAAAGTTTTATGCCAGCGAAAAACACTTGCCCTCGACATTGCTTCATTGTGGAAAGCTTCGCGTATCGTGTTACAAGTGTCCGATGCCGATTTTTGCAAACGCACACAAAATTTAATCGCATAACGCTGTTCCAAGGATGCTTCCATTTCAACGACTGGTCGTGGCTTGTAGGCGCGCTGAAACAAGCTTGCGCTTAGTCATGTGACACTCTGGCACATCAGCCTGTGACACTCTGGCACATCAGCCCTCTTTTGTTAATACTGACAGCAACATTTCTTTATTCCACTGAAATTAATATTGTGATGAGTAGTTTCGCAACAGTAAAATTAGTCTTATTACTTATTGAACAACCCTCATATTATACATATTTTGGATAGATATCACATCACATCACTGTCTTGATGACTGATGTGAATTATTTACATAATAATAAACATGGTTATTTATCTTTATTGATCTTTTCCTTAAGCAACAACATGAATGATAGTCATCATCTTACAATCTGCACTAGGTTATTTCATTCCCAACCATGTAAGAGTATAGGTGAGTCCCAGCTTACAAATGTAATGTGATCTTGGAAATCTGTTTGTAAGTTGAATGTTCATATTGATTTTTTTCATAAAATGATATTGTTAAAATTAATGTGTTTTTGAAATAAATTATTTCAAAGTACAATCCAGGAAATTATTTCAATTTCCTGGATTGTACTTCCACCAGTGTGGTGTACAGTTGGTAATCTTTTCACCTCAAATTGCATAACCTTACACTTTGCCACATTAAAATGACATCCATTAAACAGTCTGCCAATCTATTCAAATCATTCTCCAAAATTTTGACACAATCTGTATTAACTATTGCTCTACCCAACTTTGAATCATCAGCAAATAACAGTTCCTCTCAGATCCTTTCCTATATCATTAATGTACAAATTAAACAGTAGCAGTCCAAGAACAGAACTGAGTGACATGCCAATAGTCACAGGTCTTCTTTTGAACTCTACTCTTGAATAAACTACTCTCTGATATCTCTCCATCAACCACCCTCCTATCCTTCTCACTAACCCTATATATCCATCCCCCATGTGCTGCAGTTTACAGATTAGAATTCCATATAATATCCTGTCAAAGGCATTTGCTAAGTCCAGTAGTATCACTGTAAACCCACTACCTTTATCCAACTCAGCTGTCACTGTATTATCAAACAAGCAAGTTACTGAGGCATGACCTACCCTTCACAGAACCACGTTGCCCCCCCTCTCATACAGTAGTATTTCCATCTACCTATTCCTATATTTTGCTCTTAACCAACTTTTCCAATACTTTGACAACTCCTGATATGCTGAACGGTCAGTAATTTGTTTCATCAGTCTTGGAGCCTCCTTTATGCAATGGAACTATTTCCCCCCATCTTTCAACCCACTTGGGACTAACCGAAAGCTGAGACTTAGATTAAACAATATGGTCAAGGGCACTGACAATTCCCTTTCAGCTTCACGTAAAACTCGAGCTGGTATACCATCCAGTCCCAATGCTGTATTCACATTAAGGTTCTGTAATATGCTATGTGCCTCCATTTCATTTACCTCAGTTCCCATATTATCCTTTGACTCTCTCGTTCCTGCAATATCATCACCTGGATGATATACTTTTGCAAAGTGTTCACTTAGTGATCTACTATTTTGACTGATTCAGTTATCTCTCTCTCTCTACCATCAGCATTCATTAAAATCATTCTGCCATATACGTTCTTTCTTTTCCTTGTAACATATCAAAAGAACTGTTTGGGATTCTCTTTAGCCTGCATTGCTAACTTCCTTTCATACTGCTTTTGCCTTTCTTACCATACTAGTTATCCTTCTGGCCTGTGCCTGCAGGTCACCTTTCTCCTTAAATTCCCTCCACAATTGTTTTTTTTTTTTTCCCAGCTCCAGCTTAATGAAGGTATTCATCCTTTAACTCTCAGTTGATTTACTTTTCTGACTAGGTATGTAGTCTGCCATTATCTTCCTCAAATACTCTTTTACCACTTCCCATGCACTGTCAACATCCAGCTCTTGCAGTTTTACATGCTGTGGCACTGATCCAAGCAATCTCCTAAGCTTGTTGTACTTACCAGCCTCGTAATTCCAAATATACTCAATCTTAACTGAAAATTCCACACATTTTCTACCTCCCAGGTCAAGATCATATGATCACTCTCATCAGTTGGTAGCAACGTGGTCATATTCATTATAGACAAATTCTCAGATACAATTAGTAGATCGAGCACTCTCGAACCCTTAATATATTCCATCATATGTTGTCTCAGGTAATTATCTCTTAGTAACTGCATAAATTCCATTTCCTTCCTACCATGTGTCCTCTCCTCTTTCCAATCTATGTTCCCATTGTTGAAATCCTCATAATAATTACCTCCCCTCCACTCATTGAGTCTATTTGCTGATGCATACTATCCCTCATCATCTTTTCCATTCCCTGGTCTATAGCGGCATACAACTATATATTTTGTTCTGCTGGCCTTAATCTCACACCAGGTAGCCTCACATGTGCTGTTTTCGCTGGACTGGAGTTGAACTTGTACTCTCTTTGGTTGCAGTTCATCGGCTATCAATAACACTCCCCATTCCTCATTCTTTTCTCTCTCTCCTCCCTGAATGCACTCTACCTTTCACTTTCTGTCTTACTAACTATATCATCTTCTGCTATCCATGTCTCACTAATGCCAATAACCTTTGCCCAGGATGATCTTGTTCTGAATACCCCTGGCATTAGTGTACATAAAGTGCAAAAGCACCCTAGGCCAACTGTTCTCCTGACACTTCATGCTATTTCATTCTGGTTTGTTACCAGTCGTACTAACTTAGGCATATTATACCCATTCTTATATTCAACTGCTGTCTCACTCATGTCTGCATATCCACTCACCAGCTCCCCCCCCCCACTCCAAAAGCCCTAGTTTCTCTGATTTTGCACAGCCACTTTCACTTCATTCACCAACACTTTTTTCAGTCTCTGAACTCAAAATCTATTCAGATGCAAACCGTTCTTCTTGTATAAGTCCTTTCACCCATCAAACTCATTCCACACCACTCCCCCTGCTTAACCTACACATAGAATCATTCACTATTATGCCCCCTCCTCAGTTCTACTGTCATACTGCAGCAACAAACTCGCTATCTTAACTGTCTCACTCTTTTCTTTTGCTACTTTCAGTAATTCTTTCATGTCCTCTCTCTCATGCCATGCCATACTTTCAGATCATTTGTTCCAGCCAATACGATCATCTCTTTCATCCTATCCTATCCTTTTGTGCTCTAATAGCCTCACTAATGTCATTAATTTGCACACCAGGAAAGCACAATTTTGTCAAACTCTCATCAATTACACCTCTTATGATTGAATTGCCATACAAGATTCGCTTCTTGATTTTTCTTTCTCTCTTGTCAGACCCTCATTTCTCTTATCTCGCACTTTTTGTTATCAGCTGACCCACTCACCAGACATTACTGCATTCACTCCATCTCTTGCATTCTCTCTCTCTCTCCATGTAACTAAGCTATCTCCCTCATTACAGTCAATTTGTAAAATCTCTCATGATATGTAACTATGTAACTTATATTTGCTTTTACATATTTTTCTAAGGAGATTGTACTTAAAATATCAAATGTTGTCTGTAATAATCTTGTAATTGTGATAACAACCATGAACCTTTGTTAAAATAATGTGGTGCATGATGTCATCATGTAACTCTGTTAACTCATGTCTAATTCTAAGAATAGTGAAGAATTCTAAGAATTGCCACATATGGAAATTTCAAAATATGCACGAAGCATGATGTCATCATGGTCAGATGTCAATACCTGACCATATATGGAAGTTTTGAGAGATGCTCGCATACATAATGGAAGTCTGTGCCTATATAAGGCGAGATGTCAAGAAGGACTTTGTCTTAGGGTTTTCACCTTCTCTTACCTCGGTCCATCACCACGTGAGGTCTGCTGTCGTTAATCGAAAGAGAAGTGTCATAGGTTTCCGAGTCTTCTACCTAGGTCCGCTGATATCGAATGTCTGTAATCAAAAGGAAAGAGCTGCACATGGTCGCCATGTTAAGGGTCCCATAGGGCATGGAATAATCGACGAATCAGACAAAGAAGAAATTTGATGAGAAATCATGAAAGAGCCAGAAGAAGGAAAGAAAGACCAAGGAGCACTTTCACGTGAAGAAAAAGATTCACGTTAAAGGCAGTGCTGAACAAAAATTGTAAGTACTTATGTATGTGATAATTCTTAACAAGATTGTCCATCAAGTGTGTGTACAATAAGATAATGTATATTGAATTAAGCTTACTCAAGGTATGCTTTATTGTCAGTTTGTGTACGTTTGACTAGCAGGATATTATAGATTGTGATTTAACTTTAAGGGAAGAAACATAGAACTAAGTCTGAATCGCGAAGAATTGTGTGTGTGTGTGTTAAAATGGATCAAATTGTAAATATTCCTTTTTGATTTAATTATATAGTTTGTGAACAACACATTGGACTAATTCTGCCAGTGCGCTTTCCTGAAAATTTCAAACCTGCATAAGATAAAGTATAATCATGATTAAGCCATGACTAATTATAGGTAAAGATTAACATAAGTGAGGAATGCTAACAACATCTGCTTTGTCTTTAGTTTAAAATCTTATAATCTTGCACTCCATACATAGTTCAACTGGTGCAGTCATAAAATAAATAAATTTGTTAGACTATAGAGTGTGAGAAATAAAATCTAGTAGAAAGAAATAAATGGCAGCAGTCGACTGTTTACAATATTTCACTCAAGTGAAGAACAAATAAAGACAAAGCAGGGTAATTGAAATACAGAACGTTTATGACAAACTTTTCATTCTTTACATCTGTCATACTATTTCGTTCAACACTTTTACTCTCTCTCTCTCTCTCTCACTCTCTCTCAATCATGTCACATTTAATATCTCTTTCAATTCTATCTGCCTTTACATCACACACAATTTCAAGCATATTCTGAGTTCCATCCACTACTTCAATCTTGCGACCTGAGACACACTTTTGACCCTTGCTCTCATAGGATTTTCAGTACACTTTCCCACCAATATGGTTTTCAGACCAAATTCCATTTATCTTCGGTAATGAGTACATTTTGCAGACACTGCACTGCAACTAATTAATTCCACAGTACATTCTGATTGTAACACAATTTTTTAACTGATAACACTTTTTTTAAAAAACTAAACAACTTAGCTTTCAGAGCTCTTCGAACACAGTCATACCACTATATGGCACTTTGTGTTATTCTGAAAAATTAGGTGTTGGATTTTTTTCTATTCTGAACCTGAATCCAGATTGCTAAATAGCATTTCATTGCTTTCACAACATTTCATTTTTTAAGAAATAACCACCACAGACCAAACAGAGCTTGCATTGTCAGTAAAATCAATTTTTTTTTTTTTTGTCTTTTAAAATTGCTGCAATTAATATATATAAAGTAGTCAACAGTAATATGTGGAATATATTCACAACTGAAGAATATTCTATGTATATTGGCACAGTAAGTCCTTCCTCTTTTTGTGCCAATATACACAGAATATTGACACAGAAAGAGGAAGAAATTACTGAACTAGAAATTTTTCATTGCATCATAAAATATTTATGAAATAAAATACTTCATATCTCATAAAATGTTCATAAGCACAGTTGTCTATGTTCTTTAAATGTATTGGGAGTTGCAATATATTAGCCTTTCACAATGTTTGAAGATATGAATTGTTTGTTTCTTGAAAGTTTGTAACTAAATGTTTGCCTCTAAACAATTTCTTATACCTTCTCTCCTCAGTTTCTATGTGTCACTCATAATACGTGTGTGTATGTGTGTGTGTGTGTGTGACTGTAAAGATGATGGTATACACACACACGTGTAATATGAGTGATACATAGAAACCTTTCTTGCAATCTCTTCTTGCAACTAATATTCCCAAAGATGCATACCCATTCTTTGAATTCCTCCAGTCTTCATATTGTCCTAAGATCCAATTATCTTAATCTCCATGGAAAAATCAAACTAAAATCAAGATCAGAAGAATAAAAAATTATATTTTTTTACTTTTCCTAGGAATTACTCAACTGAACTGTTTTCTTTTGGTAAAAGATTGAATGAAGAATTTAATGATGAAACTTTAAGGAGAGCTTTTACTCATAAGTCTTATATTAATCAGGAAGAGGCTAGACGTAAGGAACTTGGTCTTCAAGATGTAATCTTACCACTTCAAGATAATTCTCAGCTTGCAGCTTCAGGTTTGTAACCCTAAAATCTAGCATAATGTCATTTCAGCTGCTTTTGTTCATTTTATTTTTTATCTTTAACCACCCAAACAGTCATGTGGATGAAATATATTAAATAATTTATGCTTCATATCCATTATTTCATTAGTATACAAATTCTATTTCAATTTCAGTGGATATTTGTATCAGTGTATTTATTGATACATAAACACATCAAAGGTGGTATTGTGGTTAATTTTATTATTGCTGTTCATTTTTGTCTTATATAATAATTGTATCCTGTCATCTTATATAGCTGCTGTACAGATTCTATAGCCTTGTCCAAATGCTGTAGCAATAGTTTTTCCACAGAGAACACATCACAGCAGGGTAATATCAAGCAACAATGACCAATCTTATCACGGGTAAAGTTTCTAGAAGAACATGCTATATGTTATTGTTGATATATTATTATTATTACTATGGGCGACTCATCAAGGGAGGCCCTAAACATCATGTCCATACAACTATTCAACATTCTCACAGTATCTATTTTACCTTGCCTTGAACTCATTCACTGTCATAGCACCCACAACAGACTCTGGCAGCTTATTCCACTCATTTACCACTCTAAAAGTACAGAACCCAGCTTTAACACCCTTACCAACCACACTCTTGCCCAGCTTCCATAGATGTCCCCTAGTCCTCCCGCCACCACCAGTCCTGATCTCAAAAATATACTCTGAATTAATCCTATAGAAACCCTTCAGCAATTTGAATGTCTCAATCATATCTCTCCTTTTCTACCTATCAACTAATTTCTGCAACCCACAAATCTTCAACCTGTTCTCATACGGTTCATTCCATAGACCTATCATCTTGGTCACTCGCCTCTGGATCCTCTCAACCTCCTCCCCTTCAAGAAGAAACCTAGGTGACCAAATCTGGGCACCTACAGTAGTCGAGATGGGGTCTTATCAAGGCTCGATACAGAGGAACAATAAGTTTCTTATCTCTGCTCGTCAAAGTATTCTTCAGCATCCAAGTGATTTGATGAGCTGATTTAGCCACTTTTGCAATGTGCCCCCTAAACTTCATCTCCCTATCCACCAACACTCCCAAGTCCCTGGCCTCATCAATCTCCTGGAGTACAGTTCCACCAATGTGGTATACTGCTGCTAAACTTTTCACCCCAAAATGCATAACCTTACATTTTGTCACATTAAATTGACATCCATTCTCCTTAGTCCAGACCTCCAATCTATCCAACCAGCCAGTATCCTATAACAGGAAATAATTCAAGCTCATGGAAATATTCCTAGACTCATTAGCATACACTCTAATATACACTTCACATACAGTTATATAGATTTTGGTACTTTGCAGTACCAAAATATATAGCTATATACCATAGCTATGGTATATAAAGCTATATACCATAGCTTTTTTGCTAATGGGTCTTTTAAACAAAAGACCCATTAGCAAAAAAGTACTGTTTTTATTTTTATTGTTTGTACTGTTTTAAACAAAGATACATTCATATGGATTACACATATTTAATAAACAAAACAAAATAATTATTTTGTGTAGCTGGGTTTGTAGTTTGTATTGCTATAGTATTAACTAGTGTAGCACTTGTCACTTCACTTAATCTTTATTTTTATCTTTGTTTTTAACAAAGAACTTTATCTCTGTTTTTAACAACTGTGATATAGTAGGGCAAGGCAAGTTTAGCCTATAGCCTATCTGTATTCAATACACCATCATCACTAAATTTAATAATTTTAATCTTAGCATGTAATGTAATAGGTTTACACATCTGCTTCTTTTCATGGAAGCAACAACATCATTACTTTTAATTTTATTTTGCCATTAATAATAAAATAATAGTAATAGTTTATAATTCGCTGCAAAATACAGGGAGATGTAGCGAGCAATGATGTTATTATTACTATTATTATTTTCGTGACACCTCCAAGGGGTCCGAAGACTCATCGCAGGAGGACACCTATTGTACACCTCTCCGTCTCCACCACCACACCGAATCTCTACCACCAATCATCTACATCAGCGGCATCTACTGCCCATCACCACCACCACCAAAGCTAGTATTTTTTGTCTGTAAATTGCATGTGTTCTAAAGGGCTGATTTGTCTGTATGCAGGATGAAAAACCCGAGTTTCTGGGAGAAAAAACCCTTCTACCTCTGTATGAGATCGGGCTAACTCACCTTCGATTGAAAAAGTCCATATAAAGATTCTGCCCGTCATGACGAGACTCAAACTTAGGCCTTTTCCAATTGAAGGACGCAACGTACCATCATACAAACACAGTTCGTGATTAACGTGCATTGGTTGATTAATGGCCACATCATGTCATTAAAACCATTGTATGAGTGAATGTGTCATTACATAAATGTGAATTTATCATGATTGAAAAGTGTCATAAAGCAAAGTGTTGTAATGTGGGGCATTACTGTATCTGGAACAAGAGGAAAGAATTTTTGGCATTGGTGAGTGCAATCCTTGTCAAAAATTAGATGCTAATGAGACTTGTTAACAGCAGATGATGTAGTTATAGGGATAGAATGTTAGTGGTATAGGATCTTCAGGGAGGATAGAGAGAGAAAGAGAATAGGTAGAGGTATTACTGATGATATCAGATGAATAGGTAGCAGTATTACTGATGATATCACTGCCTTTGAGGCAGTAGAAATAGAGGGGCTGCGAAATAGAGGCCAACAGGATAAAATAAATGGTTGGGTGCAGCTTTAGGTAACCATCGTGCAGATTTACTATTGCTTGGATGATGTGCATTGGCACAATGAATGCAGGTGGAATAATTATTATATTATAGAGAACATTAACTAGGGGACAGAGATTGGAAAGGAAATGAAATTTATACACCTACTAAGAAATAATTGAATGGAGAAGGACTTAAGGTTTAAGAGTGCTGGATCTAGTGATATAATCAGAGGATCTATCTATAACAAAGGTAGCTACATTGCCTTTTACTGAAGCCTTGACTTGGGAAGTTGCCAAATGATGGAACTAAAAATTCACACTTATACCACAGTAATTCAATTTTTTTAATAATATGTAGATATTTCGTCTTAAGTATCTTAAGATGCACAACATGGAGTTGAAAACCCTAACCATAGGATCCAATGGAAAAACACCAAGCTGCTACACAGATCCTTTTATAAACATGAGCATTTATATGAAGAAAGTGCTGAAGCCTTACGTCACAGACACAATCTGAACCATATGACTATCACTATCCCAAAAGTCTGGGAAATTATATCCTCGATTGTATAAAATAAATTTATCAGATATATGTAATTAAATTTTAAGTATAGCTGAATTATTATTGTTATTATTTTTATTATCATCATCATCATCATCATCAAATTCCTGCCATGTACCTTAAAGGGTGTACAGGATATGATAGTACTACATGAAAAAAAAAAAAAAAATTACATCATTACTAACTTCCTATCAACAATTTTCCTCCAAATCAGTCTGTTACTTGTCGAGACTCCACCATTATCAGATCTTATATTTCTATCGTCTAAGGCACTTTGTACCATATCAATCCACCTATATCTTGGTCTTCCTCTGGGTCGTTTTACTGATAACCTGGCAGAGAACACTTGTTTTGCTAATCTTTTTTCGCCCATTCTGTTTAAGTGACCATATCACCTGAGATTAGCCTTGCTAATGCATTCCTGGATGTTGACGATGTCAAGTTCTTTCCTAATATCCTCGTTTTTAATATGATATTGCCATTGATGCGCCATCTGTTCACGCCTATAATCTTTCTCAGGACTCTCATATCTGCGGTCTCTAGTCTTTGGTCAAGTGTTTTACTTCTGACCCAGCTCTCAGATCCATAAGTTAAAACTGGTTTGAACACTGTCTTGTATACAGCTGATTTAGTGTTCCGACTAATTTCTCTCTTATTCCATATGAATTTATTCAATTGACTTCCTACCATACCAGCTTTGTTGATTCTGTTGTCTATTTCTATATTAAATTTACCATCTTCAGTAAAAATCGTGCCTAAATAGCTGAAATGTTTCACTTGTTCCACAGGTTCTCCATTCACAACACAGTTGACATTTTCAACGATTCTGCCTATTTTCATTGTCTTTGTCTTTTTATTGCTGACCTTCATACCATATCTATTACAACAGTTATTCAATTTAGTCAGGGAATCTTGAAAACTTGTAGTGGATTTATTCAGAAGTATAACATCATCTGCATAAAGCAAAGAGCTGACATTAACATCTCCAATTTTGATATCATGTTTAATACCACTTTCCTTCATAATGTGATCCATACAGATAATGAATAACAGAGGGGGATAATGTACATCCCTGTCTCACACCAGATTTAACATTAAACCATCTTCCTGTACTTCCTTCAATTCTAACTGCTGACTTACAACTCAAATAAAGACTAAGTATTGTTTGATATAATGCCCCATTGACACCATATAACTGTAGAGTATTGAATAGCTTCTCTCTTGGCACCTTGTCATATGCCTTTTACAAATCGACAAAACTTAAATACAGATCTCTGTTATATTCCCATGCTTTCTCGACTATTTGTCGTAAAGTGAAGATCTGATCCTGACAGCCTCTATTTGGCCTGAATCCAGCTTGTTCTTCACCAAACTTTTCTTCCACAATTCTTCTCAACCGTTGCTCAAGTATACTTGCATAGATCTTGCCAGGAACACTCAGCAGGGAAATACCTCTGTAATTCTCACATTGAATTTTATTTCCCTTTTTATATATGGGTACTATGACAGCTCTACTCCAATCATCGGGATTTCATCCCTCTGTCCAGGCTTTCTGAACTGTGCAGTGCAGCCACTGTAAGACTCTTATACCACCATACTTCAGCATTTCTGGTCGAATATCATCTACTCCTGCTGCCTTTCCACATTTCAAGCGTTTGATGGCATTTTCTACTTCAAGTATGGATATGTATTCCTGACTGCATGTCTGGTGAGTGTTTTTTACCACTATGCCATCATCACTGCTTGTTTCATTTAGCAGTTTTTCAAAGTAATTACTCCATACTTCAAGGATATCTTTTTCTCCCGTTTTCATGTCACCTTTATCATCTCTAACTCCTTTTACAGCACTCTCTCCTCCATTCCTAAGCTTCTTCAACAACCTCCAGAATATTTTCCCACCTTTTTAATATTTATTTTCTATATTCTTGCCAAAGTCCTCCCATAACTTTTGTTTAGCTAGTTTTACACAGTGTTTAGCATTCTTGCATTTGTCTCTGTATTCTCTAAGTGCACAAGCTGACTTATTTGACAGGAACTTTTGGTATGCTCTTTAACTTCCTGTGTCCACCAGGGAGTTCTAATTTTTTTATCCTTGCAGACAACCTCACCACCTGCCTCTCTGGCAGAATCAGTCAATGTTTTCTTCAGAGTTTGCCACTGAATATCCAAGGTTTGATACCTGTTCTCAAACTCTTTCATTTTTTCTTCAATAATCTTTGTGTATTTTAGTCTACAGTTCACATCTGAGAGCTGCTCAACTTTTATTCGCTTTAAAACTTTCTTACATGTTATTCTTTTCAATATGAAATTCAATTTTATCCTGCTCAAGACTAAATAGTGATCACTTCCAATTTCAGATCCTCTGTACACTCTGGTGTCCTGCACCAGGGGAAAACATCACTGTCAACAATAACATAGTCAATGAGACTCTTCTTATTGCTTGCCTCTTCTCTCCATGTGAATTTGTGCACATTTTTATGCTGGAACATGGTGTTAGTAATAACCAGTCCATGTCCTGAGCAGAAATCCAACAGATATTTGCCATTATTATTAGCTTTGCTCTTTTCTCCAAATTTTCCCAAAATATTTTTGTATGTCTCACAATCATTTCCTACTCTGCTATTTAGATCCCAAACAAGGACCAACTTTTCCTGTTTGATTGTGTAATAATTTTTCATTATTATTATTATCATTTCTTCAAACATGTGCACTAACTGTTCCTTTGAATGTAATTCCTAGTATTGTTTGTAATAACTGTACTGATGATGTCTTGAGGTACTTAAGAGGAAATATCAGCATATTATTAAAAAAAATTAATTACTATGGTATATGTGTGAAGTTTTAGTTATGAATACTTCACAGGTTTCACTATATAATAGAGCCAAATGATGGAATTTTCAGTAAAGAATGGGCGCATATTTGAAACTGCAGCTTAGGGGATTATGATAAGCTTTGGAAGCAGCTCAAAGTTCCATTGTATAAGAATACTCATGGGGAGGACGTTAGCAGTGGATGAGAAATTAGTGTATGATAAAAACAGTATCCGACTGTATACTCAAGGTCTAAAAGTGTAAAGGATAATCAACCTCCTCTGGTTCTTTTTTGAATTGGAAGAAATGGAGATGTATACACAGCAAAGGATGACTGATGCAGAGATACTAAAGAGTAGTTTACGGTGAAGCAGAATCCAGAAGGCAGGTGGGTAACAATGTGCTGTGTACTTGGCTGCAGCTATTCAGTATCATTTTTATCAACTAGAGCTAGAGCATTAGTTGATAAAAATGATATAGATATTCTCTAGAATGATTTAAATAAGCTGACAGTATAGGCAAAAGATGCCAAAAAAAGAAGATATAGCAATTCTCTTCTTTAGCAGTTACTGTTCTGACAGAAACTGTCAGGTCAGCCAGATCAAATCTCCCCATTTCTTTCTGTTCTCCCAAATTCTTTCTTCATAACACTGTGCCAATTCAGGTTTCTCTTTTCTAGATCTTTCCTTAACTGGTCTCTCTCTCCCCCCCCCCCTCAAATTTCATTTCATGCATTCTTCTTGGTATTCTTTCTAAGTTCATTCTCATTAGATGGCCAAACCACTTCATGCGAGAATTAATAAAAAAAATTTCAACACTTTTTAGTCCTAAATTATTCCTAATGTCCACATTTCTTATTCTGTCTTTCCTGTTTTTGCCATCATTGTCCTTAAAATTTTCATTTCCATTGTTTGTGTTCTATTCATGTCTCTTTTTGTTAGTCTCCATATCTGTTGCATAAGTCAAAATGGAGACAAAAAGTAACTTTTGTTAATCAAAAGCTTGCACTTAAGTGAGACCACACTGACCCAAAGTAAACTACTTACATTGTTAAAAAAAAAGTTTGACCTAGCAAAATCTTCCTCATTATCACCAGGGTCTAAACCTCCATTACTTTCTAATGATGGAAGTTTATTCCAGATATTTGAAGTTTTCATTACCCTTCAAATCTTGCCTATTGAATCTAACACCATTAATGGTTACATTTTTACTGTGATTTCTACTCTTAAGCATAGCAATAACCTACAGAATTAGCAAAGCCGATATGGTTGGAGAATCAGAAAAAGCTCTTCAAAATGTAACATTTTGAGGAGCTTTTTTTATTCCCTTGGCACCTTATTGTTTGTCTTCTCCTGAACTACAAATTCTATACAGATCCTTATTGGTTTCTCATCTGTCTTAAAATGAAAATCTAATTCTGATAACATCCTTTTGGATTTAACTGACCTTGTTCTTCCTCAGATGTGTCTTCCACATATTTACTTAGTCTCTTCTCAAGTATGCTTATAAATTTTTTACTGGAACACTCAGTACAGAAATTCCTCTGGAGTTCTGCCATTAGTTGTTGAGTCTTCTTTTTATAGATAAGTGCAGTGAGAGAATATCTCTTCCAATAATTCAGAATTTGAATTTCTGTGCAGCCCTCGGGTTGCTTAAGGGGCCAAGCTGGATAACTGGGGGGAGACTTCCACATAGCTTTTTAAGGACTGTGGAGAACCAACTAAGGACTCCTGACCTAATATTCAGTCTCACCTTCATCTCATGGTGAACCTCATTAATAGGTATCCAGCTGGATACTGAATGAGTGAGGATAGTCATAATTTGGGACTCAGACCAAATTGTACCCTTTATTGGCTTTAACCAAAACAAAATGGTGGTATAACATGATGAATTTTCCTGCCAACTGAGTGTTGACTGGTTAGACAGGGGCTGCTATTTACATCAGGGAAACAGAGTGAATAGTGTAAAAAATCAGCTACTGGAACAAATTCCAACCAAATTTCAGCAGAAGTGAAGATAGGTGTCATCACATTAAGAAGCATCAATTGAAAGAAGTCAAAAGTAGAAAAATTAGACATGTACCATGTTGCATATTTAGTGTTACTGAGACAAATAAGAAAAAATAGGTGTATTTATGCTTAATAATGAACACAAGATGTTCTATTGTGGCAGGACTGATCAGGAAAGGAAAGAGTAGGTATAATGTCAAACTCTAAACGTGAAGATGAACTTCTTAATTGACAGAAAGCTTCAAGTAGAGTGATATGGGCACATTTCAAAGTGGAGAAATTGGACTATGAAACTTATTTGTGGCTATAATCCTACAGAAGGTTCTGTGAGAAAGAAGTGGAGAAATCTTTTGAGTCAAAGGCAGCCTCCATAAAGCAAATTGAAAAGCTGGTCCTTGTTAGAGATTAAACAGCATAATAGGAAATGAACCTCAGATATACAGCAATGTTTTTAGGAAAATTTGAACAAAAAAAAAAACAAAGCTAATAATGATAGTAAGTACCTGCTAGATTTCTGAGAGTTTTTTTTATCTGAAGGTAAGTTAGCCAGTTTCACATGAAGGTGGCAGGAGTTTCATCTCACAAAATAGATAAAAGCACACATGCAATTTACAAACATAACACAACTGGTCTCACACTGGCTTTAGTTGCTTTGGCTATAATTCAGTACAAAATATACTATAGGTTAACAAATAACCTTTCATAGATGAGAGCAACATTAAAAATAAATAACTACCAACAACTGTTGAGTTGTTTCGGGTTGATTATTTTGGAAATTGGAATGAGAATAGAGTTCTTTTTTTAGAGAGAAATAAGTAAAAAATTCAAGGAATGGATTCAGAAACCTTTACATTTATCTGCAAGTATTTTTCCTTCAAATGGTGAATGACCACCATTTGGATCTAAAAACTGGAAGGCAACTTTTTTTAAAGAATAAACTTGTACTACTCTTTCCAAACAGTAGTACAAGTTTGGAAAGAGTAAATTCCAATAGCAGTTTTGGTCTACTCTTTGCTTTCTTCATTCTGTATTTGCTTCAAGACAGAAAGTTGTGTTTTCTTCTAATACTGCAGACCAGAAGAAAACTGTATTCACACAGAAAGGAGAACTGATTTTATTAGTATTAAAAGATTGTTTAGAGAAGTAAAGCAAACAGATTATTCTAAATGTTTTTTTCCTCATGGATAATTTTCTGATGCACGGTGATTTTTCTGGTAATTGCTTATTCTAAAGTGTACTGAGGTAGGACAAGGATATTTCTTTCACTTTAAAAGGAAGGAGAATAATTTGAGAAGGGTGACTTTGAGTCAGAGCGAAATGGTTCTCTTATTGAAACTGATCGTATTGTGAATATACTGGAAAGCAATTTCTTTGGTTTTATTGTTAGAATATTTTTTATATTCCTAAAATTAAATTGAGAGAGAAAGTGTATCTTTTATGAAATTCTTTAAAAATAAATTGTAAATAATCGTATTTGTATAATTTTTATATTAATTAAACAATCTTTCCTTTTGTATTAAAATTCTCTTGTCTTACTTATGAGACTGAGATAAGTGTATATAAAATATGAGATTTGTTTAAATTTTGCAGAAATTTTAAATGTATCGGAAAGAAACAGAATAATATTCGTTGTACAAATCTTTATAAGTGCATAGGAAAAACACACTCAAGGATATATATATATAAAAACAAATACAAAATATATATTTTCATCATCTTATTTTTATAACTTTATCCAAAAATTAAAGAAGCTTAAGAATATCATAATTCCTCAAAGTATTGACTTGCATTTTTGTATGCTTTTTGTAAAGATTCAATCCAAGTCTTTAATCAAGTGATATGTAATTCTTTGGACTATCATAAAGGCTATCATGAAAATATAGCATATACTTTTAGCAATTATTAGTGATGTTAATATGTTATCGCCATAAAAGTATATATTACACTTTCATGACATGTCACATTTCTTCACTTTGCTAAACTAGTTTGCTTTATATATCAGATAAAAACACAGTGAAAATTCTTGTTTGCTGTTTATTTGCTATTGCTGTTAAGATAACTAAGAACTTTTTTTTATCATCATCATCATACGTATCAAGGATTTAGGCCTACTATGGCCAGTTCCTGCCTTAGAAGTCATCGTTGAATCGTTTAAGAGGACGTCCTGGTTTTCTTTTTCCTAATGGTTTGTACTTTAAGGCTTGTTTTGGTAATCTTTCTGTTTTCATTCTTTGAACGTGTTCCATCCATTTATGTTTATATTTTTTAATTTTTTCTATTACTGGTTCTTGGTTTAATTCTTTCATAATATCTTCGTTTCTTTTGTGATCAAATAGGGTATACTTTGCAGTTTTTCTCATAAACTTCATTTCTGCTGTTGTTAATCTTTGTTTGTCTTTTTGTTTTATTATCCAGATTTCGCTTCCATACATTAAGACCGGTAGGGCTAATGTATTGTATACTTTTAGCCTGGTTTGTTTTTGAACTAGGTTTGGTTTAAATATAGAGTTAATTACTCCTGTTATTTTTAAATATTTTGCAATTTTTATGTTTATATCTTTTTCATTTTCATAAGTGATCATACATCCTAGGTAGTTAAATGAATTCACCTGTTCTAAGATCTTGTTATCTAATACTATTTTAGTTCTTGCTGGATCTTGTCCTTTAAAGGCCATAGTTTTTGATTTTTCTGTTTGATATTATCATACCATAATCTTTGGATATCTCATTTAGATTTAAAATAGCTTTCTGTAAGTTATCTTCAGAATTCGTAATTATTATTTGGTCGTCTGCAAAGAGGAGAGTGTTTAAGTTAACTGTAGATGAAAGTTTAATTCCTTGATGTAAATTTTTACTCCATTTTATTATTATTTCATTTAAGTAGATATTAAAAAGAGTTGCTGAGAGGGGACATCCCTGTCGGACCCCTTGGTTTATTTCTCTTGTATATGATAGCTCATGATTTAATCTTATTTGTATTTGATTATTTTCATATATACTTGTGACAGCTTTTAGGATATTATTTGGTATTTGTCTTTCTTTTAATATGTTAAATAATATGTTTCTTTTAACTTTGTCAAATGCTTTTTCAAAGTCAATAAATGCAATATGTGTTTCTAAATTATATTCTCCTCTTTTCTCTATTATTAATAGAGAAAAGAATAAAGTTTTCGGAATATTTCATTAGTTTGTTATTTAAGATTCTACTGTATATTTTGTAACATGAATTTAGTATACTGATACCTCTATAGTTTTTAGGGTCATCTCTGTTACCTTTCTTAAAGATAGAAATCACAATTGCTTTTTTCTATTCTATTGGGGGGGGGATACCAGTTGAGTAAATTTTATTTAAAAATAATAAGAGTTTATATACTAATAAACTAATATATACTAATTTTATATTTTATATATTTTTTATATTTTATTTTTTTATTTTTATTTTTTTTATTTATTTTTTATTTTTTATATTATATTTTATTTTTTTATATTATTATTTTTTATTTTTTATATTTTATATATACTCATTTTATATACTTATTTAATACTAAGTTTATATACTATAAGTTTATTTAGTATTAGTATATATACTAATATATACTAATACTAAAATAATAAGAGTTTATATAATAATAAAACATACAATAAAAAACTTTTTTTATTGTATGTTTTATTTTTATTATTTGATGTTATTTATATAATATTTTATGTAGCTGTATCATTTCAGGGATGCAAGTGATTACAGATTTTATCAAGCCTTTTTTACGAAATTCCTTTCCACTTATGCCGGAAGAAGGAGTATGGTTAGTATTTGTTAACTTACTTTGTTAAAGGACACATAGTAAAAATGATAATTATTATATGTTTTATAGAATGCATAAGAACCTATGAGACTTACGTTTATCTCTTGCGGTATCTCTCAGATACAATTTACTATGAAATATCACACACCTTTACATAACACGTGTTAAACCAAAACTGACCGCATACACAATGTGGAATATCACTCGTAATATATGCATGTGCAGCTATTCATGACCTCCAAGCTACACGCTGAATATGTGTAAGAATATTTATATTAAACAATTTGTTTCTATCTGTCGGATCAGCCGCGACCTCCACAGGGTTAAATCTTGCAGATTCACATTTAACCCTGTGGAGGTCGCAGCTGATCTGACAGATACAAACAAATCCTTTAAATATTAATATTCTTACACATAGCCAGTGTATAGCTTGGAGGTCATGAATAGCTGTGCATGCATATATTATGAATGATATTCCACATTGTGTATGCAGTCATTGGTTTAACACGTGTTATATAAATGTTATGTGTGTGATATTTCATAGTAAATTGTATCTGAGAGGTACTGCGACCTCCGATGTCAATATAGTATTGGTTTTGTTGTTGTTTTTTTATTTACTTTTGAAAACTTGGTGTTCTTCACCAAGCTTTTCTTCCACAATTCTTCTCAACCGTTTCTCAAGTATACTTGCATAGATCTTGCCAGGAACACTCAGTAGGGAAATACCTCTGTAATTCTCACATGCAGTTTTATTTCCCTTTTTATATATGGGTACTATGAGAGCTCTACTCCAATCATCGGGAATTCGTCCCTCTGTCCAGGCTTTCTGAACTATGCAGTGCAGCCACTGTAAGACTTTTATACCACCATACTTCAGCATTTCTGGTCGAATATCATCTACTCCTGCTGCCTTTCCACATTTCAAGCCTTTGGTGCCTTTTTCTACTTCGAGTATGGATATGTATTCTTGACTGCATGCCTGGTCAGTGTTTTTTATCACTGTGCTGTGATCACTACTTGTTTCATTTAGCAGTTTTTCAAAGTAATTACTCCATACTTCAAGGATATCTTTTTCTCCTGTTTTCATGTCACCTTTTCTTCTCTAACTCCTTTTGCAGCACTCTTTCCTCCATTCCTAAGCTTCTTCAACAACCTCCAGAATATTTTGCTACCTTCTTGATATTTATTTTCTATATTCTTGCCAAAGTCCTCCCATGACTTTTGTTTAGCTAGTTTTACACACTGTTTAGCTTTCTTATATTTTTCTTTGTATTCTGTAAGAGTAAAAGCTGGCTTATTTGGCAGGAACTTTTGATATGCTTTCTTCTTTTTCTTCACTGCCTCTTTAACTTCCTGTGTCCAGCAGGGAGTTCTGATTTTTTTATCCTTGCACACAACCTCACCACGTGCCTCTTTGGCAGAATCAATCAATGTTTTCTTCAGAGTTTGCCACTGAATCTCCAAGGTTTGATTCCTGTTCTCAAACTCTTTCATTTTCTTTTCAATAATCTTTCTGTATTTTAGTCTACAGTTCATCTGAGAGCTGCTCAACTTTTATTCGCTTTAAAACTTTCTTACATGTTATTCTTTTCAATATGAAATTCAGTTTTATCCCTCTCAAGACTAAATAGTGATCACTTCCAATTTCAAATCCTCTATACACTCTGGTGTCCTGCACCAGGGAGAAAACATCACTATCAACAATAACATAGTCAATGAGACTTTTCTTATTCCTAGCCTCTTCTCTCCATGTGAATTTGTGCACATTTTTATGTTGGAACATGGTGTTAGTAATAACCAGTCCATGTCCTGAGCAGAAATCCAACAGATATTTGCCATTATTATTAGCTTTGCTCTTTTCTCCAAACTTTCCCAAAACATTTTTGTATGTTTGACAATCACTTCCTACTCTGCTATTTAGATCCCCAACAAGGACCAACTTTTCCTTTTTCATTGTGTCAGTAACTTTCTCTAGAGCCCCAAAAAATTCCTCCACTTCTACCTTAGTAGAACCTTCTGTATGACCATAGGCACAAATAAGTCTCATTGTCCAGTTCCCCATTCTCATATTTGCCCACATTACTCTACTTGAGACTGACTGCCATTCAAGAAGATTAGCCTCGTATTTTGTGTTGAATACTCTGGCTACTCCTTCTTTTCCTTGATTGTCATTGCCTGAATATAACATTTTGTATTTATTGCTCAGAAAGATCTCACCAGTTTTGGTCTTTTTTGTTTCAATCACCCCTATTATGTCGATCTGGTACTTATCTGATTCCTCAGCTAGCTCTATTTCTTTGCCATTCAGGCTTCTTACGTTGATAGTACCGATCTTTAACTCTGGTGATGTTGAGTTGGGGTTTGTTTTCAGATTTGTTCCAGTAGCTGACTTTTCGCTGTTCGCCCTGGTTCCCTGGCGAAAACAACGGGGGCCTTGTTTATCCGGGCAATGCCCCAGCCGGCATGAAATTTTGTCATGTTGTACCATCATTTTTTATTTTGGTTTAACCAATAAGAATACAATTTGGTCGGCTAAATACCAAATTGCCAGCCCATCCTCGTTCGTTCAGTATCAAAGTAGATACCCAACAGGGTGCACCACGAGAAGGTGAGGATTGGACATTAGGTCAGAAGCCCTGGTCGGTTCTCCACATTCCTTTAAAGGCTATGTGGAGGTCTCCTCTCAGTTATATAGCTTTGACCTTTAAGCACCCCTTTCTAGATTGCAACTGAAAATAAATGAACCATCATGTATTATATTTGCAGTGTTTTTTTTTTTTTTTAAAAGTTTTATCACATTTTAGCACATACTAGTAATGAATGGATCTCTTAGATACATGCAACCTATGCTGCAATTTTTTCGACCTCGACCTCCGCAGCGTTTAGGTAACCAGTGGTGTACAAGGTTCAATCCTTGGTCCACTGTTATTCAATCTGTACCTTAATGACATTGGGAAAGATTTGACAAGTGACATATAGCTGTTTGCTGGTGATGCAAAGATAGGTAGGGTAATCAGGAATGCTGCTGATATGCAGTACTTGCAGAATGACTTGAATAGGCTGCAATTGTGGGCATGGGAAAATGGATGTCAGTTCGGTGTCAGTAAATGTAAAGTCATTCACTTTGGTTTGATTAGATATCAGATGTCATATTATATTGGTGAGATTATGCTAGAAGAAACTGATGGCTAGGGATCTTGGGGTGTTAATAGATAGGAAGTTGAAGTTCAGTGGTCATGTGGCAAAGATTGCAAATACAACTCAAAAGATAATTGCAATGCTGATAAATGTTCACGTGTAAGGATAAGGATGTTATTTTACCTCTTTATAAGGTCTTGATAGGACCTCTTGAACTATTGTGTGCAGGTCTGGTTTCCATTGTGATTATGTACCTCAAAAAAGAAGAAAAGAAAAAAAAAGAACTTGATAAAAGAAATTATTGAACTTTCCAATAAGATTTTCATGTTAATAAAGAACTGTAGTCTTGTTTACAACAACAAATAATGCTTTTGATTTCATTTCACTGCCATGTTGTTTACCATGCCAACTAGTAGTGTGCAAAGAATAAGAAAACTAGAATAAGTTTGTATTTCTGAGGAGGAAGTTGATATAATCAGAGAGAAAAATAGAACAGCTGTTGCATTGATTAGAACAGAACAGGTGCTGAAAGTTGGAACTTTAGGGGAGAAATATATGTTGGTTAATGGAAAGGACATTTCTTAAGTCATAAAGGCTGGAAAAGGTTGTTAAAAGGGAACAAACAGTTATTCCAAAATTAATGGATGAATTTCTTTTAAAAAGACACTAAGTTGGAGTATAGATAAGAGTGATGAGAGGAATTATATAGATTCTACTGAAACAACACACAGATCCTTTTGATACATTAAGCAGTGAACTTACTCTAGTTAAATGCTATGAACTTGAAAGCGATTAACTTTTTGTGATCAAGGATTAGGAAGAAGTTTCTAGAAAAATAAAAATGGAATTTATCTTTAAGAATTTAAGAAGAAATATCTTACTCAAGAAAGGTTAAGCACAAATTGTTTTTTGTTCTCAAAGAAAAGAAAAAGTATGAGTTAAGTGATTATATTTTAATGGCCATTGTTGAGAATGGAAGAAACTGTATTTATAAGTTTGAAGTTAACTGTTTTTGTTTGTGTGTTCTCATCAGATCCTGTGATCTTGAAGAGAAGAAATAAGAAATGTTGTGTGATGTTAAATTTGTGGACCCTTTTCTCTTTAGATTATAAGTTTTATTTATAATGCAGATTTGTATAATAACACTTGCTAATCATAAAATTTTACACACATACACACTGTTATGGTCATGCAGTACCATATTTACATTAATTATTATTTGTTTTTAAATAAATATATTCATTTTGAATTTACTTTGTTTCTTACTCAACCTCCTTAATTCATAATTTATTTTTATAATATCCTGGATCCGAATCTGTGTTATTAACTGAAAAAGTTAACAAACTGTTATGGTATCCCATGGTATACCATTGATGCTCTCTATTTATTCTCCTAATATTTTTCACAACTTATATCTGTAGTCTCCAGTCTTTGATAAACTATTTTCCTTGTAAGCTAGATACATAAGATACAGACTGAATACTTGAATACTGTCTTGAATACTACTGGTTTAGTGTTCTGATTAATTTCTCTCTTATTCTGTATAAATTTATTTAGCAGACTTCCTACCTTATCAGTTTTGCTAATTCTGTTGTTTATTTCCATATTTAATTTGCCATCTTCACTAAAAATTATGCCTAAGTAGCTGAAATGTTTTACTTGTTTTATAGGTTCTCCATTTGGAATGCAATTGAAGTTTTTATGTTCCTGACTATTTTCTTAGTTTTGGTCTTTTTATTCCTGATTTTCATGACACATTTATTACAGCAGTTACTCAGTTTAGTTAAGAAATCCTACAAGCTTTTACGGGATTTATTTAAGAGTATAACATCTGCATAAAGTAAAGAACTGAGATTAATATCTCCAGTTTTGATATCAAGTGTAATGCCACTTTCTTACATCATGTAATCCATATACATCATGAATAACAGTGGAGATAATGTACACCCTTGTTTCACACTGTTTAACATCAAATCATCTTCTGTATCTCCTTCAATTCTAACTTAGAACTCACTTATTGTTGGTGACTTACAACTCAAATACAGAATAAGTATTGCTTGATAAAATGTCCCAATTATGCCATATAACTGTAGCATTTTGAGCAGCTTTGCACTTGGCACCTTGTCATATGACTTTTCCACATCTACAAATCAAATACAGATCCTTGTTATATTCCCATGATGTATCAGTTATCCATCTTAAAGTGAAAATCTGATTATGACAATCCCTTGGCTTGAACCTTTGTCTTTTACCTAGTTTCTCTCTTTGACAATATTTCTTAGCCTCTTCTCAAATATGCTCACCTACATCTTACCTGGAACGCTCAGTATGGAAATTCCTCTGTAATTTTCACATTCAGTTTTAAATTAAATTTATATTTAAAGTTATTATTAATTAAATTTTATTAACTTATATTAAATCATATTTAAATTTATATATTGTCTTCAAGTTAAATTCATTATCTGTGTCCTCTGGACAGTTTTTTTTTAACTAATATGTAATCTATTTCAACTGTTTAGTTATTTGTAAAACACCATGTCCATGGTATTTTAGGTTCCCTCTTGAAGACAGTATTTTTCACTACTGGGAATATACTAACTTTTCTTCTCAGAAAGTTTTAGATCCAAGACATATTTTCCAATTGCCACCTTTTCAAATCAAAACCTCTTCCCTATTGAGGCATTGATATCTTTCATAACCACTAATTGAGTGGGATTGCCCTATTTTATTGCAGCATCTATTTGTGTCTATGTTGTAGAAGTTATCTACTTTAGTATCATTATAAGAGCTTGTTGGTGCATAGACCTAGATTATGGTCATTACTGTACTTTCAGATGTTTTAATTTTCAGAGGCTGCAAGTTTAAAGTTTAAATATGTTTGGTTTCTATTTCGGTGTATTCAACACTCCACTCCTTCTTTACTGTCACTTGGTTTCTCGAGTATGGTAGAACAAGTTTCCACTATTCAAATTATTATCAGTGGACAGCACTTGACCCTGTATGATAGAACTGGTTTCTTGACTTCATGCATTTGGTTGGACACTTCTTTTGGTCCTTATCCTTTTTCCAGTTTGGCTTAGGTGGCCCTACCAAAAACTTAAGCTCCAGCCAGTATAGTATAGCTCAAGATCATTGGGACATGCAGACATCCTCACTGTGATAAGGTGATAGCCCATAAATACTAAAATATGCCTTTATAATTTAACAGTAGTAGATGAAAAAAACATTAATGACAGTGACTCTTAATACTTTTTATATTTTAAAGCATATGACACTATTTATGCTTCACTGTTTTTCATCCTGCTATATAGTGCAGCTACTTTTATTCTTATTATTACAGTCCATAAAATTCTTGTTTCATTTCCATGCAGTGCTATCCATGATTACTTAGTTGGAGAAGAAATACTTTTTCATGTGGCTTCTAACATTGGAATATCTGATCTCATATTATGTGCTGTAAGTTGATGTTTTCATGATGTGAATTTTTGATACTAAATCCTTATTATTATATTTGATATACCAGTATCTTAGAAAATTAGAATTTGTTAAGTTTTGACCTATTTTAATATCATCCTTCCTTTCATTGTTACATGGTGATCAGTATTCATTATGGCAAAATTATTTTACAACTGGCGTGTTGAGATTTATTATTTTAATTTAAATTAAAGTTATTGCTTTCAACACAGGTGGTCTCTATAATTAATGTATTTTAATTCATTCAAGAACTGTGCAAATTCTATAGAGCTAGTTTATTGAAACCACATATCATCATAAGTTTGTATTCTTAGAAAGTGTAATTGTTGTGTAACTAATTTTGTATATGGTGAAATGTTTACAGCCAATTTCTGAATAACTGTATAATCCTGTATGAATAACTTACACACCTGTTTCTAAATCCTTATTCTGTGATACCTTAGCATTTACATTAGTTAACTTGAGCTAACACTCACTACCTATGCATTATCATATTACCAAGGCTATTCTTTATATAATTTCTTAAGATTACCATTTTTGGTGTGTTGTTTTAATATAAAAAGTGTTTCTAAAACAGTAGAACTGCTAAATACAAAGTTAAAAATGTAGATTTATGTCATGAGCCATTAAGCTAGAAAGATTTCATCATATCTGGATTTCTTGCACCCAGAGTTAAAGTAAGGCTGAACAAAAGGACTAAGTAGAAGAATAGAATGGTGAATCTAAAAATGTTAAGGATGAACTTACATAAGTTCTTAAATTTAGTTATCTACACAAAATGTATAGAATTTACTCCACGTTTCATTATATAATTGGTTCTCACTATAATCCACAGTGAGAGTTGATTATTACACAATGAAAAGGGAGGATTAAAGGCAAGTTTGCTGCTCTCTAGTGGAAAGGTTGCAATATATTTTCTTCTTTTCCTTTAAAATTGCAGTATTGTAATGATGTTTAGACTGAGACCTTTTGTAGTGAATTTGCCTTTAATAGTGTTTGCTGGAGTGTGCATTGACTATATCTTTTTACATCTTTTATCAATAATTTAAGAATCATATACTTAATTAGTATACTTTATCTTACTTAATATTATTAATTTTCCCACTGGTTCAGGACATGAGAGTATACAGAGGATTTGATGGAAGTGATCACTCTTTAGTGTTGAGCTGGATAAAACTGAATTTCATATCGAAAACAAGAGTATGTTTTAAGTTTTCAAGTTTTAAAATGAATCAAAGTTTTCGAGCTTTCAGGGTGAACTGTAGACTTAAATCCACAAACATTATTAAAGAAACAGTGAAAGAGTTTAAAAACTAAACCTTTGAAATTCAGTACGAAATCCTGAAGAAAACATTTCATTGATTCAGCTAGAGATGCTGAATTGTGAGGTTGTCTGCAAGGATAGAAAAATCAGAACTGAATGGTGGACTCATGAAGTTAACAAGGTAGTCCAGGAAAACAGAAAGATATTGAAAGTTCCTGGCATAAGTCAACTTGTGCTCTTAGAGAATACAGAGAAAAATGTAAGAAAGTGAAGGACTGTGTTAAAACTGGCTAAGCAGAAATCATGGAAAACTGGTAAGAACAACATCAAATTCCTGACATGTAACCTAAAAGGGTGTATAGGATATGATAGTACTACATGAAAAATTTACATCATTATTAACTTCCTATCTACAATTTTCCACCAAATCAATCTGTTACCTCTCAAGACTCCAACATTATCACGTCTTATATATATCTATCTTCTAAGGCACTTCACTCCGCGTATATCTTGGTCTTCCTCTGGGTCTTTTTCCTGCCAACCTGGCAGAGAGCACTTGCTCTGTTATTCTTTCCTCTCCCATTCTGTTTAAGTGACCATACCACCTGAAATTAGCTATGCTAACACATTCCTGGATGCTAAGAATGTCAGTTTCTTTACTAATATCCTTGTTTTTAATATGATATTGCCATTGATGCCATCTGTTCATGCCCCTAATCTTTTTCAGGACCCTCATATTGCAGTATCTAGTCTTTGATCAACTGTTTTACTTCTAATCCAGCTTTCAGATCCATAAGTTAAAATTGGTTTAAACACTGTCTTGTATACAACTAATTTAGTGTTTTCACTAAATAATCTCTCTTATTCTATATGAATTTATTCAATTGATTTCCTACCATACCAGCTTTGTTGATTCTGTTGTGTATTTCCATATTTATTTTACCGTCTTCACTAAAAATTGTGCCTGAGTGGCTGAAATGTTTTACTTGTTCCACAGCTTCTCCATTTACAACATAGTTGACATTTTCAATGCTTCTGCCTATTTTCATTATCTTTGTCTTGTTATTGCTGACCTTCATACCATATCTATTACAATAGTTATTCAATTTAGTCAGGGGAGTCTCGTCTGTGTTCACTGGGCATCTACAGATGCCATATGGTCACTCCAATGCTCGATGATGTTCCACACTAGGCCTCGCCATGTAGTCCTGTTGTTTGCCCTTCTGGCAGCCTCAACTCTCTGAAGATCAGTCACTCCACACAAGCCATCCAATCCATCCATCTCATTGATGGTCTACCCCTGCCTCTTTTTCCAGGAACTTTACCTTCTATTACTGTTTTGAGAAGTCCTCTTTCCATCCTTTCTATGTGTCCAAAATATTTTAACTTTCTTCTGTCAATATCCTTAAGGAGCCTTAAAGTTCTACTAATCTTTTCTAACACCCATTCATTGTATGCCTTTCAGTATATGATATCCTCAACAGCCTTCTGTAACACCACATCTCAAAAGCAGATATCCATTTCTTATCTGACTTCTTTAGGTTCCAAGTCTCGCATCCATAAGTCGCTGCTGGAAAAACAATTGCATCCAGAATCCTCAACTTTGTTCCCATGGAGATAGATCCATCCTTCCAGGTTTTAGACAGGTCTCTGACTGTTGTTTTAGCCATTCCTAACCTTTTTCTGACATCTTCTGAACAGCAATTCTTCACATTAATAATGGATTCCAGGTACTCAAACTTGCTGACTTCCTCAATTCTTTCTCCATTAAGATACATTTGTTTCTCAAGAGCTTCTCTGTTTGTTTTTCCTTTGAGAACCATGATCTTTGTCTTGATAGAATTGAGTTGAAGTCCACTGTTATTACTGATCTTGTTAACTTTGTCAAGAATTAGTCCTAGTTCTTCCATGTCATTACAAAGGAGTACTGTATCATCAGTGTACCTCAGATTACTGATCAATCTACCTCCTATCGTAATTCCTGTCCTGAGCTCATCCAATGCTTCACGCATGATGTCCTCTGCATATATACTAAACAAGTGAGGAGAAAGTAAACATCCTTGTCTAACTCCTTTTCCAACTTGAAGCCAGTCAGTCAATCCGACACCTGTTCTTACTGTGGCTTCTTGCTCCTTATACAAGTTGGCTATCAACCTGATAGTATGTTGAGGAAAACCCATTCTTTTCATTACTTCTCACAGTTTCACATGCTCAACACAGTCAAAAGCTTTAGAGTAGTCTAAGAAACACATTACCAGAGGGAGTCTGAATTCCTTATATTTTTCTATGATCTTTCTAAGGCAAAGGATCTGATCTCTGGTGCCCCTACCTTTCCTAAAACCTGCTTGTTCTTCAGGCATCTCTGCCTCAACTTTGGCCTCAATCCTATTTAGCATGATCTGTAATAAAATTTTGCTTGCATGAGATATCAAACTAATAGTTTTATAATTCTTGCATGCCTTCATATCACCTTTCTTGTGTATGAAAACTGACTTCTTCCAGTCTCTAGGCCATGATCCTGTCTCCCATATCCTTGTAATCAATCTATGAAACACTCTTATCCCTCCATCTCCTGTGGCCTTATTAACTCTGCTGGGATTTCATCTGCACCTGGGGCCTTATTGCTGTTAGCTGCTTAACTGCTCTTTCAACTTCATGCCTAAGTGGAGGAGGTTCCAAATCAAAATTTTCTTGGTGGGAGGACTCCACATTTTCTTTATCCACTCTGCTGTACAGTTCCTCACAGTATTCTATCCATC
This sequence comes from Typopeltis vanoorti, assembly GCF_054136105.1. Taxonomy (NCBI): domain Eukaryota; kingdom Metazoa; phylum Arthropoda; class Arachnida; order Uropygi; family Thelyphonidae; genus Typopeltis; species Typopeltis vanoorti. The sequence continues at coordinate 174,897,648 of NC_143550.1, forward strand.
TGTTTTTGATTTCCAACTCTTCTGTTAGTAATGATCCATTCCTGTCTTTGATGACATTCAATTTAGGCTTGAACTTGTGCTTTAAGTCACGAACTAAATAAAACATCCTTTTATAATTATGCCTTCTCATCTGGAACTCTATTTCTTCACATTTATTAGTATAGAACTTTTCCTTGTCCTGCTTGATGGCTCTTCTGATTTCTCTATGTAATCTCTTTTATTCTTCGGTCCCTGTGTCTCTTTGTTTTTCCAACCGCCTTCTTTTGATTAGTTCCCATGTTGAATCTGATATCCATGGGTCTCTTAGTTTTCTTATTGGGCTGAGATATGTCTTTGCTCTATCCTGTATTATCATCTTGACTCCTTCCCAAAGCATTTCTGGTGAGATTTCCTCATTGGTCTCCAAAAAATCATCCAGCCGAGTTGATGTTTCTTCTGTGAATCCATTAGGAATTACTCTAACATCCAATTTAGTGGAATGTGCCTGACTTGGAAGTTTTTGGAGTCTTAGTCTTACTTTGGCTCTTACTAGCTGATGGTCTGTACCACAATCTGCTCCATGACAAGTATGCACATCAGAGATGCTTGTCTTCCACCACTGGAGAGCCAGGATGTAGTCAATATGGTGCCTTGACCTATCAATGTTGGATGTCCAAGTATAGGGGAATCTCGTAGCGGATTTATTTAGAAGTATAACATTGTGTGCATAAAGCAAAGAGCTGACATTAACATCTCCAATTTTGATATCAGGTTTAATACCACTTTCCTTCATAATGTGATCCATATAGATAATGAATAACAGAGGGGATAATGTACATCCTTGTCTAATACCAGATTTAACATTAAACCATCTTCCTGTACTTCCTTCAATTCTAACTGCTGTCTTACAACTCAAATAAAGACTAAGTATTGCTTAATATAATGCCCCATTGACACCATATAAATGTAGTTTATTGAATAGCTTCTCTCTTGGCACCTTGTCATAAGCCTTATCCAGATCGACAAAACTTAAATACAGATCTTTGTTATATTCCCATGATTTCTCAACTGTTTGCCATAAAGTGAAGATCTGATCCTGACAGCCTCTATTTGGACTGAATCTTCACCAAGCTTTTCTTCCACAATTCTTCTCAACCCTTTCTCAAGTATACTTGAATAAATCTTACCAGGAACACTCAGTAGGGAAATACCTCTCTAATTCTCACATTCAGTTTTATTTCCCTTTTTATATATGAGTACTATTAGAGCTCTACTCCAATCCTCGAGAATTCGTCCCTCTGTCCAGGCTTTCTGAACTATGCAATGCAGCCACTGTAAGACTTTTATACCTCCATACGTCAACAATTCTGATCTAATTTCATCTATTCCTGCTGCCTTTCCACATTTCAACCCTTTGATGGCTTTTTTCTACTTTAAGTATGGATATGTATGCCTGTTGAGTGTTTTTTATCACAGTGCTTGTTTCATTTAGCAATTTTTCCAAGTAATTACTCCATACTTCAAAGATATCTTTTGCTCAAGTTTTCATGTCACCTTTATCATCTCAAATTCCTTTTACAATCCATTTCTAAGCTTCTTCAACAACTTCCAGAATATCTTTTCACTGTCTTGATATTTATTTTCTATTCTCTTACCAAAGTCTTCCCATGACTTTGTTTAGCTTGTTTAGCTAGGTTTTACATTGTGTTTAGCTTTCTTACATTTGCCTGTGTATTGTCTAAGAGCACAAGCTGACTTATTTGCCAGGAACTTTTGATATGCTTTCTTCTTTTCCTTCACCATGGAGTTCTGATTTTTCTATCCTTGCAGACAACCTCAACACATGCCTCTCTGGCTGAGTCAATCAGGGTTTTCTTCAAGGCTTTGCCACTGAATCTCCAAGGTTTGGTTCCTGTTCTCAAACTCTTTTCATTTTTTCTTCAATATTTGTGTATTTTAGTCTACAGTTCACATCTGAGAGCTGCTCAACTTTTATTCGCTTTAAAACTTTCTTACATGTTATTCTTTTCAATATGAAATTCAATTTTATCCTCCTCAAGACTAAATAGTGTTCCCTTCCAATTTCAAGTCCTCTGTACACTCTGCTGTCCTGCACCAGAAGTCAGTCTGAATTACACTAATATCATGCAACAACTGATTATCTAGTCAGACTGGAAGCATCCATTCAAGATGCGTTCCTACAATGTGATCACTTAATCAGCAACAGTTCATAATCCAGCAGGCTCTTGCAGAAAGTCAAATGCCATATGCTTACAAAGCTGTATTCATGAAAAGGGAAATAAATTTGAATTTCCGAATTACAGAGGATTTTATGCAAACATCCATAAAAAAAAAAGTTTAAAAAATATTAAAAACAAAACTGGTGAAGAACAAACTGGAATTATGGAAAATAGGGTGCAACAAAACCAGATTTTTACCTAAAAAAATTAGATAGTATGGAAATATGAGATGATTTTTGTTTAAGATTTTGCTGATTTTGCATGTGTGTGTATTAAATAATATATATATTATTTAATATATATATAAGATTGCAAAATCTATAGCATAGTATTTCAGGTTAAATATATCTACTCCAGCTGCCTTTCTACATTTCAGGTTTTTGGATGGCTTTTACTACCCATGTTGATATTTACTCTTAATTATTGTGGTTCTGAATTGTTTTTAAAGCTGTGAAAATTATTGTTATTTTTATTTATTATTTTTTTTTTTAGGATTTTCCTCCCCAGAAAAGCACCCTTGTTACAACATTGAAAGCTATAATTGGGGCTATCGAGAATGATAAGGTAACATGCATTACAGGATCTACCTTGTGAATTATATACCTTAATTTAATTAATCTAAAATTCCTATTTAATATTTAACTTGATTTATTGAAATTGTATATGACAGCCAGAAACAACTGGTTAGCTGAGTTGTTAGCATAACCCCTCTCCAACCAACAGGTTGTGGATTCAAATCCATCCTCACCTATGGATATTTGTGATCATCTTTATGATCTCACACCAGGTTTTGAAATGAATTTCATAGGGTGGTGTGAGATCACTGCTATGCTTATTGGCAGCTTGGAAAAAAAAAAGTTCCATTGGTCTTTAGAGCAGAGTTTCTCATCATCATACTCATCAAGGATTTAGGCCTAGCATGGCCTGTTCTGGCCTTAAAAGTCATCGTTGAATCATTTAAGAGGACGTCCTGGTTTTCTTTTTCCTAATGGCTTGTACTTTAAGGCTTGTTTTGGTAATCTTTCTGTTTTCATTCTTTGAACGTGTTCCATCCATTTATGTTTATATTTTTTAATTTTTTCTATTACTGGTTCTTGGTTTAATTCTTTCATAATATCTTCGTTTCTTTTGTGATCAAATAGGGTATACGTTGCAGTTTTTCTCATAAACTTCATTTCTGCTGTTGTTAATCTTTGTTTGTCTTTTTGTTTTATTGTCCAGATTTCGCTGCCATACATTAAGACCGGTAGGGCTAATGTATTGTATACTTTTAGCCTGGTTTGTTTTTGAACTAGGTTTGGTTTAAATATAGAATTAATTACTCCTGTTATTTTTAAATATTTTGCAATTTTTATGTTTATATCTTTTTCATTTTCATAAGTGATCATACATCCTAGGTAGTTAAATGAATTCACCTGTTCTAAGATCTTGTTATCTAATACTATTTTAGTTCTTGCTGGATCTTGTCCTTTAAAGGCCATAGTTTTTGATTTTTCTGTTGATATTATCATACCATAATCTTTGGATATCTCATTTAGATTTAAAATAGCTTTCTGTAAGTTATCTTCAGAATTCGTAATTATTATTTGGTCATCTGCAAAGAGGAGAGTGTTTAAGTTAACTGTAGGTGAAAGTTTAATTCCTTGATGTAAATTTTTACTCCATTTTATTATTATTTCATTTAAGTAGATATTAAAAAGAGTTGCTGAGAGGGGACATCCCTGTCGGACCCCTTGGTTTATCTCTCTTGTATATGATAGCTCATGATTTAATCTTATTTGTATTTGATTATTTTCATATATACTTGTGACAGCTCTTAGGATATTATTTGGTATTTGTCTTTCTTTTAATATGTTAAATAATATGTTTCTTTTAACTTTGTCAAATGCTTTTTCAAAGTCAATAAATGCAATATGTGTTTCTAAATTATATTCTCTTCTTTTCTCTATTATTAATTTTAGGCAGAAGGCTGGGTCTATACATGATCGTCCTTTTCTAAATTTCTAGTTTGTTATTTAAGATTCTGCTGTATATTTGGTAACATGAATTTAGTATACTGATACCTCTATGGTTTTTAGGGTCATCTCTATTACCTTTCTTAAAGATAGGAATCACAATTGCTTTTTTCCATTCTATTGGGGGGATACCAGTTGAGTAAATTTTATTTAAAAATAATACGAGTCTTTCTTTGAATCTTGTTCCTGCGTATTTATATAGTTCTGAACCTAGCTTATCTTCTCCAGGTGATTTTCCGTTTCTTGTTTCTTTTAGGCTGATTTCCAATTCTTCTTCAGTTATTTCCTTTTCATTTTCATTAATTGTTAGCCAGTTGTAAATATTTGTCTGTCCACAGTTCTGTGTAGTAATTTAGAAATTTTTCTAATTTCAATTCAATGTTTAATTTTATTTTTTCTTTGTATCTGCATTTAGGTTTTTCAAAATCTTATATACATTGGGTCTTATTTTATATAAATCATGTTCTAAATTAGAAACAAATTTATTCCATGATTCTCTGTCTTTTTCTGACTTCTCTTTTAGCTATGGCTCTTATTCTTTTATATTCTATTTCATCTTCTAATCTTTTACTGTTTAACCATTTGTGATAGGCTTCTTTTTTCTTTTTGATTATTTCTTTGATTGTATCATCCCAGATCTTCAGTTTTTTTCTTTTATTGAATTTTTTGCTCTTTCCTAATCTTTCATTTGCTGCTGCATTTAGTATTGTTTTTATAATTAAGCCATTCTATTTCTATTTCTTCATTTTGTTTTATTTTATCTAGATATTGGTTAATTCTTTGTTCATATAGCCATTGTACATTTGTGTCATTCAGTAGTTATAAACAAATTTCAATTTGTCTTTCTGTTCTTGTTACTTGTAGCCATTTAGGCAGTAATCTTAATTTTATTTTAACAAGGAAGTGGTCACTGCTTATTTCATATCCTCTGTGAACTCTAACATCTAGTGGAAATTTTGATGTCTTTTCATTTAATATGAAGTAATCTAATATTGATTTCCATCCTCTTGCTGCCCAAGTATATTTTTGTATGTCTTTATGTTTATAGAAGGAATTCATTATTTTTAGGTTATTATAAACTACAAAGTCAATCAATTTTTTACCATTTCTATTTAGAGTGTGTTCTCCATGTATTCCTATATTATTATTAATTTTCATGTTTCCAATTCTTGCATTTATGTCTCCTGCTAAAATTATGTAATCATTTTTATTTATTTTATTATATGTTTTGTAGCTGATTATAAAAATTGATATTATCCTGTTCTCTTCCTTCTTCTGGGGCATATAAACCAATTATTGTTAAATAGCCTCTATCTATTTTTATTCTAGCTTCTATTATTCTTTCATTCCATAATTTATAATGTTTTAACTGTTTTGAAAGGGAGTTATGAATCCAGAGATCATGACTCCTGCTTGTGCTCTTTGGTCTCTGTCGACTCCACTGTATATCACATTAAAATTTTCAGTTTTCTTAGTTCCTTTTAATTTATTTTTTGTTTCCGTGATTACTGCTATTTTAAAGTTTCTTTCATTTAATAACTGGTCATTCTATTTCTTTATATGCTATTCCTCTTACATTCCAGTTTGCCATGTGTATTATATTTTGTCGTTTCCATTTTCGTTTTCCCTTTTCCGGAGGATAAATAAAAATACAATATATATATATATATGTGTGTGTGTGTGTGTGTGTGTATATATTATATTTAGAATTAATAATTTACTGACTAGAACCCAAGGAGTATAATAAAAAACTTTAATGAAGCACAACTGGTTTCACTGGAGTTCCGACTTCTTCAGGTGAATAAGAAATAACTAAAAACTTTCAAAAACTAATATGGTAAAAAACATGGGCTTTTCAGTTTAATACAAAGAGTTAGAAGAATAGTAACAGTCATATTTGAATTAGAGACTGCGTGTCATTATTAATGTGAGGTTGATGTTGGGTGATAGCCGATTTTAGAGCGCCAGTATTGGATTACTGTACTATGGGAATCAGGCAAACTGTAACTTAGATTGCTGTTCTTGTGTGAAGGATCCAGGACTATTTCTTTAGATTCTACAATACATCTTTCAAACTCATCATTGTATATATATAAATTGGTCATGTGATCCCAGTCGATTTGGTGTTGATGCTCTTCAAGATTAGAGTTGGCGGAGAAAAGAACATGACTGGAGAGGGCGCTCATTCGGGTACTTTTGTAGGAGATGTCACATCTGTGTTCCTCAAGATGTAGTGAAATAGATTTATCTCTCTGACCGAAATAAGGTCTACCACAGTCGCATACCACTTTATAAACACCTGGAAAATGTAGCTGGTTGTGTTTTGGTTTTGGGCAGCTCAGAAAGGAACGAAGCTTTGGCAGAGAGTGGTATAGTTGGTTTTTATGTTGAATTTCTTCAAAATTCTAGCAAGTTTTGGGGTCAAAGAGCTTATATATGGAAACTGGATGTCGGTGATCAGGTTGGATTCCTCTTCTTATAGATTGTTGACGTCTCAAACATTTAGTGATGTTACTAGAAGAATATCCATTATTCAAGAAGGTTAGTTTCAGGAAGTTGAGTTCTGTTTGAAGGTCTTCTTTGGTAGAAGTAAGATATCTTGCTCGATGGGCAAGAGAGAAGATGATGCCAAGTTTCTGTGGAGGAAAGTGATCAGAAGAGGCATGTAAGTATCTATCAGTGTGGGTAGTTTTTCGAAAGATCGAAAATTTAAGACAGTCAGGCAATCTATTGATCTTAAGATCCAAGAAGGGAAGAACACTGTTAATCTCAAGTTCAGATGTAAATTTGATGTTCTGGTGTTGGTTATTTAAATGTTCTAGGAAGTTTTGAAGTTCCTCTAAACCATGTTCTCAGATCAGGAAGACGTCATCTGTGTATCGTAACCACAGTTTATGTTTTAATGTAGCACTGGAAATAGCTCTCTCTTCAAAATCTTGTAAGAAGATATTAGCTAAGACAGGTGATAGAGGACTACCCATAGCTAACTCGCTGACTTGTTTATACATTTTTTCCTCGTGGCAGAAATAGCCAGAATTAATGCAGTGTGTAAGAAGAGTGAACATTTTCTTAGAGACCTTGTCTTTCAGGAGAGTTAGAACTTCGTTTGTAGGTACATTCATAAAAAGATATATATATTTTATATATATATATATATATATATATATATAAAGATATATATATGAAATAGAAAAAATCCTTAACCTGCCCACAGTATTAATGTACTATAGGTTTACAAACTTTTGTGAGTAAAATAAATGGTTCACTAAATAGAGAAGGATAGTTGCCTTGGGGCTCATACTTTATTAATTAACATGTATTGTACATAATATAAAGATCATACTCATGTAACAGATCTTTCTAGATGATTGTCATAATCAAAACGAAACAGATCATCTCACAAAAAAAAAACTGTAGAACTGCATTAGTAATTTGGATAGGCTGTGAATTTAGATACTCTGAGAACTTTTCTCTGCATTCAAAACAAACTTTTTTTTGATAACCAGAAAAATAGTTTTAGATGTGATATAAACTACCTACAGATTCAAACTAACTAAACTACCTGTGCCCAGATTCAAACTCACAGTCTGTAGACTGGAAAGCAGGGATACCCATCACTCACTTATCCAGGCTGAAATTTTATCTGAAACAAATGCTGAAAGTTTATTTTTCTCTTGGTTAGAGTGTAATAAAATTAGTTTAATCCTTTATCCAAGTGTGAGCAAACAAAGTTTGCACCTGAAAGTATCTTCAGGACTGGGCTAAGGTGGTACAACACCAGGGCAACTCGTTGCAAAGGTAGAGCAAGCTACCAACACTCCTATCTCAGTATCTCCTATAATGCAAAACACACCTCCTCGTGTCCATATGTCTAATGTTATGCATTAAGTTATGCAATTAGACATATCCGCAAGGAGATGTGTTTTGCATTATAGGAGATACTGAGATAGGAGTGTTGGTAGCTTGCTCCACCTTTGCAACGAGTTGCCCTGGTGTTGTACCACTTTACCCCAGTCCTGAAGATACTTTCAGGTGCAAACTTTGTTTGCTCACACTTGGATAAAGGATTGAACTAATTTTATTATACTCTAACCAAGTGAAAAATAAACTTTCAACATCTTTCTCTAAATCCAGAGTAATTTATTAAAAAAAGGGTGGCACACCATTTGGCAGCTCCTATAGGTAGAGATGACCTGCTAATGCTTCTACGTGGTATCTCCACTTGGGCCTGGCTCCCACTGAAGAGACCTATTTGCAGCATTATTCGCCAAGATGTGAAAGAGAGCTCCAGTTCGAAGAAGAAAGAACCTGTGCCTACCAGTCCAAAAGAGGATCCAGTTCCCGCGGCCCGAAGAGAGAGCTCCATGCTCATTTTCTACAGAAGTACCTCAGTGTTGGTAAGACCTTTTTTCTTATTATTGGCTCTTTTACCCATTCCTTCTGGTATCTCTTCGCTTGTTGTGAGGGACACCGGGCGTTCCCTGACTTCGCCCTCCTTTACCTCCCCCCCTTCTACAGCCAGTAGTTAGGTCTTCCCCCAACAATGCCTTTATTCTTACCCAGAACTAGAACGCTTGGCATCGAAGTCAAGCGGCTCCCAGATGAGCGGACGTTAGTGAAAGCTCTGATTGATACAGTAGGAGCAGAAAACATATACGGTTTCACACCGTACTCGAAAGAAAGATTCCAAATTGTAGTTAAAAATGACCAAACAAGAAGCAAATTATTAGAAGGTTTTCCCTGTGCGGGACAAACGATTAAACCTTATTTAATAGGGAGTTTATGAAAAACGTTAAGAATAACTAGATTTCCCTTGGAATACCTGGAGAATGAAGACAACGTCAAGAAATTTTTTAGCCAATGGGGCGATATTATTAATATCAAAGCATTTGAACATCCAGATTACAAAGGCTGGAAAACAGGCAACGTTGAAGTACAGATGGATATGAAAAAGGAAGTTCCCAACTTCATTTTAGTGGGCCAAACAAGAGTCATGGTTAACTACCCGGGTGTTAAAAGATTGTGTTTCCGATGTAACTCTGAGGGTCACCTAGGGGCAGAGTGCCCAAAACTACAGTGTAGAAATTGCAAATCAACAGCACAAATTAGTAAACTGCACAGAAGCTTGTCTTAAATGTGGGGACTTGACCGATAAAGTGGACATGTGTTCGCACAGAACACTCTCAGAAGCAGCTGGAGGGACCTTAATACCGATCAGGGCTATACCCCTCGGTAAACCTGAGGTATCATCAGGGAGCGATTTTCCAGAGCTCCGGAAACAAACTGAAAAAGAAACACTAGCAGAAAACACAACCTCCATGAAACCCGTAACGGGTAAGACACCCAGGGCAACCCGCCACATCAAGAAAATAACAGCCAACTTCGAAACCCGCAGCAAAGAGGAAGAAGTTGTAACAACCAATGCCCCAATAAAGCGCACAAGAGAGGCAGAAACAGAAGAGGCAAAAAAGGCTAAACAAAGCAGCCTACTCTCGCCAGAAGATGAAATGGACAACATCCAAACTACAAGCCAACACGAAGGCACCCAGCCCCTTGAGAAGGCGGTAACAAAGACAGGAAACCTATCCCCAGTAGCGGACCAACCTGCAGAACCCCATTTACATATCTGCAGCACGGACATTTATAGCGTCACAGAAATGGAATTTCAAAACGACCTCGTTATGGATATTCCAAACAGCTCCGATAGTGAATCACAGGTGGAACATGTAGAGCAACAAACAGACAACATCCCCCCCTTCCTCCAAATACCAACATGGATTTTAAAATTGCCACTTTAAACACCAACGGTTTACGCAACCCCTTCGCACAAAGCGCTGTCTGGAAGCTAATGTTAAGGTACAAAATTAATATCCTCCTGATTCAAGAAACCCATTTGGAGAACTTCTCGAGAAGCTACCCAGTCACCAGCTACTGGTGCTTTGGGGATGCTCACTCGCGAGGGGTGGGGATACTAATTCGCCCCCCCCCCAATCGCGGGGGGGTTCTTCAACGTCCAGAAGGACACCATGGGACGTCTAATAACGGTGGACTGGAGGTACTGTGGCCGTACCATCCGGCTTGTTGCAGTATACGCCCCGAACAACCCATACCACAGAAGCGGTTTCTTCTCTGCCCTTGAAAACTACCTCTTGGGAGCAGAACACCTAATAGTAGCCGGGGACTGGAATTGTGTGGAAGACACACGTTTGGACAAAGTAGGCGGGAACGCAAACTCCAGAACCGGCGGAACCGCCGCTCTAAAAAGATGCTGTGTAAATTTTGATCTCGTTGATGTCTGGAGGAGGAATAACCCATCGAAGGTAGAAACAACGTGGTGCCGCGGCCAGATATCGATGAGACTAGATAGGGTGTACGTGTCCCAAAACTTGAAACAGTATGTTCAAAGGACACGTCACACCACAGCACACAACATGTCAACAGACCACAAATTGGTCATTTTAAAAATTACACTCCCAGAGGTTATGGAAACAGCCAGAGGTCCTTGGAGGCTTCCTCCTACCTTTCCCAGTCTCTTTAGCGACCAGCTACAGAAACTCTGTGATGAATGGACAAACATCAACTGGGACTGGGAAAACTGGCTGCACTTTAAGTGGCAGGCTAAGGAACTGTTTCAAAAATGTGGGCGCGAAAGGGTCTACCAACAACGTAAACGGCTGAGGGATCTTTACAGGGAACTCGGCTGGTACCGGTCAAGCGAATGGAGCGGAGTTCCCTGTGGACATCTTATCAGACAGGTAGAAATAGAGGTGCAGAGTAGAGTCGATGACCTCGACTTTCGCACGAGACTCTATCTCAGAAATTTGGAAACACCCTCCGTCGCATTCTACAATCAACAACAGGTGGCAGCAAACGATGAAAGAACGATTTACCAGATTGAGGAGAAAGGCCAGATTCTAAATTCAACCCTTGAAATACTCCGTCACTTTCACCAGCAGTATCTCGGCATCTTCGCTGACCAGCAGGGCATGGATGACTTCAGTGAGTGGGACGTCAAACGTTTTCCCGAGCATCTTAGCGCCCTACATGACAGGCCGATAATTGCAGCTGAAATAAAAGCCACATGCAAAACGATGAAGACAAAAAAGACCCCAGGGCCAGACGGACTGGGGATAGAATTCTATAGATCTATCTGGGACCTTGTACTGCCAGCACTAGTAAAGATCTTTAATGAATTCCTCACTTCGGGAAACATCCCCGAGGAATTCGCTAAGAGCTATACAATCTTTATCCCCAAAAAAGACCAAGATCGGACCTTGTCAAATAACTGGTGTCCCATCTCCTTAACTAACCTAGACTATAAACTTTTCGCAAAAATTATCTGTACACGCATTAAGGGCGGAATAGAAAACATAATAACAAGTTCACAGGTCTATGGAATCCCAGGTAGACCTATGGGATTTAATCTCTTCCTGCTAAGAGACCTAATCAGACTGGCTAAGGAAAAAAAATACCCCCTGGCACTTCTCTCCACCGACCTGGAAAAAGCGTTCGACAGCGTCAGCCACACGTACTTACAGGACACCCTAAAAAAAGTAGGCATAGGCCCGAGACTTCGGCGTACAATTAAACATATGTACGCAGAGGCCTCGACACAACTGTCTATTAATGGGTTTCTGACAGAACCAATCCGTATAAAGAGAGGGGTTAAGCAAGGCTGCCCACTAAGTCCCCTTCTCTTTTCCCTAGCATTAGAACCCCTCATCAAAAGAATAGAGAACACCCCTGCAATTAATGGTATTCCACTGCCCCAGGTCTCCAAACAGTGCAAAATAGTAGCATATGCAGATGATGTAGTGGCCACACTCAGTGACTCTGAGTCTATCTGCATCTATCTTGACATACTGCAAAACTTCAGCATAGTCAGTGGTCTCCGAGTTAATGCCCAAAAAACCAAAATCAAAAATTTTGGAAATTTCCATAACACCAGACTTCCCTACGGTTTAGCGCTGCATACGCAGCCGCTAACAATACTAGGAGTTCCCTTTTCTGAGTCGCTAGCTTTACCAGTTAAAAAATTACAGGAAATAAGTATGGAAAAGATAAGTCTATTCAAACCGACCTTTTTTTCCTTTTATGGCAGAGCCACAGTGATAAAAACAATCATTACCCCAATGCTGATGCACACAGTCAATATCACAGGCATCACACTGCTACAAGAAAACCAATTATCCAAAAAACTCATAGATTTCTTCTGGAATGAAAAAAAACACGAGGTTAAAAAACAATACCTGCAACTAAAACATGAAGAAGGGGGGTACGCTCTGCCTGATCTCAAAAGCTTGCTTTATGCAAATACATTCAAAACCGTACGGAAGGCCTTAAACTCAAACCATATTTCAGGCCTCCTAATTAGATATTTTATAGTACTTTTCCTCCCACTCTTTGGAACCACGGACTATGCTGGACCCCGTGCAAGGGTTGTGCCCAAGTGGTACCGCACACTAGTAAAATCACTCACAGTACTTAGAGACAAAGGAACAGAAATCCTCACACACAAACCTAAAGCAGTATACAGGGATTTCTTCCAACTCTCCAGGCGTGATACACCAAACCTCGGGACAAACAATGAAATTCTCTTTAAAAACATCGAGAATAACTGAGGACAGCCTTTTCATCTGGATCTGGCCTGGCGAATAGCTTATGGGCAGCTCCCGGTGAAACAGGTTAAATCTAGGTACGTACCCAGTCCGTGCGATCATTTTGTGATGTCTGCCGGGGCGTGGAAACGGTGGAGCATTTCTTTTATTTTTGCCCACCAGCCCAACGCGTCTGGCAAAGACTGAGCACAGCACTGGGAATCCCGATGCTATCTCTAGAAGAGGTCATACACCTGCAATTCCCGCCACCAGTCAACAAGACTCAAAAATTCGCCATTTTTTTAATTAACGTCTTAAAGTATCACATCTGGAAGGTACGGAAAAAATCCCAGGTACGGGACGCAAATTTAATGTACGCAGGAATAAGGAAAGGTTTCTTTTTTTACCTTCCTAAATTTCTTGCGCAAGAGAGACATCTACTAGGCGACTTTAAATTTGTGAACAAATACTGCAAACCACCGAAAATATGCTTTCTTATACAGGGACGAATCAAGCCCTGTATATCTCTTTAGTATCTCCAAAACTCCACCTAACTCTCCCTAGGAAAAGTAACGACCACTCTGTTCTTCCTCGCCACAAAGCTTTCGCTGGCACGGTTTCCTTTACTCCGAACAAGGGGGGTAGATCTGAGAACCCGGGCTGCGAAGGCTTACTGTGAGGCGGTGCTGCTCCTTGTGAGCGGCATCTCCCGGGCCAGTCTTCTACCCCATTCTAAGTCCCAGTGGTACCAGGTCTGCAAGTTCCTTATTTTGTTCCCTTTCAGTTCAATTGACCGGTCCTTTGATTTTTATGTAATTTAAAAAAAAAAAAAAAAAGTTCTAACTGAAATTATTGTTTTCAAAACAGGTCAATGGATCTCCTTCATAGATAACTGACGAAATTATTAAGGATAAATTTATAAGTGAACTATTAGTCAAAATTTTTATGGTTAAATTTTCTTTTTTTTTTTTTTAACAGATAAATTGAGAATATGTGTCACAGACCAATTAGCCATATAAGGCTAAACAGGTTGACTGAGGCCTCTTTTACCTCCTACTATCCTACTCTATCTTTCATTATTCTCCTCTCTTACTGTTTGCTGACCCTCAGCATGCTTTATTCTCCAAAGGCCGATGATGAGAGACATGAACTCCCATTCGACCTCAATAAAGGTCGAAACTAGTCTGGGTAGTGGCCCTTCCCTTAATGCATAACATTAGACATATCTGCAAAGAGATGTGTTTTGCATTATTATAGGAGATACTGAGATAGGAGTGTTGGTATCTTGCTCCACCTTTGCAACGAGTTGCCCTGGTGTTGTACCACTTTACCCCAGTCCTGAAGATACTTTCAGGTGCAAACTTTGTTTGCTCACACTTGGATAAAGGATTAAACTAATTTTATTATACTCTAACCAAGTGAAAAATAAACTTTCAACATCTTTCTCTAAATCCAGAGTAATTTATTAAAAAAAGGGTGGCACACCATTTGGCAACTCCTATAGGTAGAGATGACCTGCTAATGCTTCTGTGTGGTATCTCCACTTGGGCCTGGCTCCTACTGAAGAGACCTCAATAAAGGTCGAAACTAGTCTGGGTATGGCCCTTCCCTTAATGCATAACATTAGACATATCCGCAAGGAGATGTGTTTTGCATTATAGGAGATACTGAGATAGGAGTGTTGGTAGCTTGCTCCACCTTTGCAACGAGTTGCCCTGGTGTTGTACCACCTTAGCCCAGTCCTGAAGATACTTTCAGGTGAAAACTTGGTTTGCTCACACTTGGATAAAGGATTAAACTAATTTTATTATATCTGAAACAAAGTTATGCATAGTACCAATGTAATTACATCTGCTGCTGATTGTTTCAAATTATCAATAAACAAAGTTATGAGAATTGACAAAATCTTTTTTTTAATGTGAAATTAAGAATACAGACTTAAGTCATGTTGCTGGCCTGGTTTGGCCTAGTGGATAGTGTATCTCCTCTCCAACCTACAGGCTATGGATTTGAATCCCACCATGGGCACGAATGGTTGTGAATATCTTTAGGTAGGAGATGTATTTCATCAGCTGTTTTCAGGCTCCCAGTGTTTTGGAGGTACGAAATGACTTAAAGTTTCATATATGAGCTCTAGAGTGGGGTTTTCAGATTACCAACCCATGCTGTGTGTGTGGCAAGTGGATTTTTTCAAGGAACAAATAACAGAAAGAACATATCTGTTATGTGTTTCTTGAAGAAAATATTGTGTGTTGGGGGGGGGGGGGGCTGTTCTTAAGAACAGAGATATATTACCTGATCCAAAATATCCAGCAGCCTGCTCATCCCAACTTCCGCTCTAATAAGAAAGGCATTAATATGGTGTTGGTCCACCCTTTACTGTTATAATAACTTTCACTCTTCTGGGGAGGCTTTCCACTAGATTTTGGTATGTTCTTATGATAATTCTCTTAGCCATTTGTTTACTTCTGTTTTTGTTTTTCAGTTTATTAAGTGCTTTTTATTGAGATTTAAAAAAAAAGTATGAAAATAGTTCTTATGACATGATGAATAATTTCACTTTTGGTCGGTTTCTCTTTAGAGAAGTGTAAGGCCCTACAGCCCATCAGAAAGTTGAATGTGGTTGTCTTTTTTTAAATGTGTTTTCTTTAATTCGTGTGTTTGTCTTATTTCTCCTTTTACTTTTGAATAAAGATCTTAATATATAAAGTTGCAAATTTTTTCCCTGGCATCTACTGGTTGTTTCCCCACATCTTCTTGACAATATGTTCTGTACCTGTTGGCAAACAAGGGAAAACATTTAGTTTTAAATGAAATTACATGTTAGAATTATTATATAATACAGGATGATTACAAATGTTTATTTGCAAGAAAATATTAAACATACAAAAATTAAATTTACAAAATAGGTGGTGCTATGGGATAAGATGACCTAAATATATACTCCTTGTTTTATCATAGGAAAAAGTGTTTTCTACATAAATTTCATTAAGTGAAATCACAGCAGCAGTTCTTAAAGGGTTTAGTGTCATAGTAAAACCTGTAAGTACTTTGTATGTGTATCATAGCAGTTTTTTTATTACTTCAATACAACCCCATGCAAGTTTCTACTGCAATGATGGCAGCAACCAAGCCCAACAAAGACAGAGTTCCAGACAGCTAATACAGTACAATCAACCAGTACTGTTAAATCCAATGATGATATCAAATGTCATAGCTAAGACTAGATGTCGTAGGTGTGCGTGCACACATACACACAGTCTTCTATGTGGTTTTTGTTGCCATTGATTGCTTAAAAATATGAATCAGCATATAAACTTCTTGTAAATCTGAACCAGCCTTTCTTCTGTCAACTGTGCTTCCCTTCAATAAAACAATTCCTGAGCTTAGGAAAATTTAACAGAACCTCCAACCTCTGTTCTACTCAAGCTTCCTTTACAGCTGAACTCCCACTTCATTTGTCATATCTTCTTGTCCAGTGGTTACAATGCCAAAAAGATCAACAGATTAATCATTCCATTTTCTCGCATCCCTCTCAACATGCAAACTATATTAATACCATCATTGTTCTTTATCTGGGACACTTCAGAAAAATAAAAATATAATCTCTACACTGTGTTCAAACTTCATCTGAAGCCAGATGCCCTCATCTACTCTCCTAAAAATCCTCTCCCTCCTCTGTCTGTTCCAGGTGTTTACAAGGTTCCTTGTTCTTGTTGCAACTTATCATTTATTATTATCTGATATAGGGGTGCTTAAGGGTCAAAGCTGTATAACTGAGAGGAGACCTCCACATAGCCTTTAAAGGAATGCGGAGAACCGACCAGGGCTTCTGACCTAATGTCCAATCCTCACCTTCTCGTGGTGCACCCTGTTGGGTATCTACTTTGATACTGAACGAACGAGGATGGGCTGGCAATTTGGGATTTAGCCGACCAAATTGTATTCTTATTGGTTAAACCAAAATAAAAAATGATGGTACAACATGACAAAATTTCATGCCGGCTGGGGCGTCGCCCGGTTAAACAAGGCCCCCGTTGTTTTCGCCAGGGAACCAGGGCGAACAACGAAAAGTCAGCTACTGGAACAAATCTGAAAATAAACCCCAACTCAACATTACCAGAGTTAAAGATCGGTACTATCAACGTAAGAAGCCTGAATGGCAAAGAAATAGAGCTAGCTGAGGAATTAGATAAGTACCAGATCGACATAATAGGGGTGACTGAAACAAAAAAGACCAAAACTGGTGAGATCTTTCTGAGCAATAAATACAAAATGTTATATTCAGGCAATGACAATCAAGGAAAAGAAGGAGTAGCCATAGTATTCAACACAAAATACGAAGCTAATCTTCTTGAATGGCAGTCAGTCTCAAGTAGAGTAATGTGGGCAAATATGAGAATGGGGAACTGGACAATGAGACTTATTTGTGCCTATGGTCCCACAGAAGATTCTACTAAGGTAGAAGTGGAGGAATTTTTTGAGGCTTTAGAAAAAGCAACTGACACAATGAAAAAGGAAAAGTTGGTCCTTGTTGGGGATCTAAATAGCAGAGTAGGAAATGATTGTGAGACATACAAAAATATTTTGGGAAAATTTGGAGAAAAGAGCAAAGCTAATAATAATGGCAAATATCTGTTGGATTTCTGCTCAGGACATGGACTGGTTATTGCTAACACCATGTTCCAACATAAAAATGTGCACAAATTCACATGGAGAGCAGTGGCTAGGAATAAGAAAAGTCTCATTGACTATGTTATTGTTGATAGTGATGTTTTCTCCCTGGTGCAGGACACCAGAGTGTACAGAGGATTTGAAATTGGAAGTGATCACTATTTAGTCTTGAGCAGGATAAAATTGAATATCATATTGAAAAGAATAACATGTAAGAAAGTTTTAAAGCGAATAAAAGTTGAGCAGCTCTCAGATGTGAACTGTAGACTAAAATACAGAAATATTATTGAAAAGAAAATGAAAGTATTTGAGAACAGGAATCAAACCTTGGAGATTCAGTGGCAAACTCTGAAGGAAACATTGATTGATTCTGCCAGAGAGGTATGTGGTGAGGTTGTGTGCAAGGATAAAAAAATCAGAACTCCCTGGTGGACACAGGAAGTTAAAGAGGCAGTGAAGGAAAAGAAGAAAGCATATCAAAAGTTCCTGTCAAATAAGTCAGCTTGTGCTCTTACAGAATACAGAGACAAATGTAAGAAAGCTAAATAGTGTGTAAAACTAGCTAAACAAAAGTCATGGGAGGACTTTGGCAAGAATATAGAAAATAAATATCAAGAAGGTGGCAAAATATTCTGGAGGTTGTTGAAGAAGCTTAGGAATGGAGGAAAGAGTGCTGTAAAAGGAATTAGAGATGATAAAGGTGAAATGAAAACAGGAGAAAAAGATATCCTTGAAGTATGGAGTAATTATTTTGAAAAACTGCTAAATGAAACAAGCAGTGATGACAGCACAGTGATAAAAAACACTGACCAGGCATGCAGTCAGGAATACATATCCATACTTGAAGTAGAAAAAGCCATCAAAGGCTTGAAATGTGGAAAGGCAGCAGGAGTAGATGATATTCGACCAGAAATGCTGAAGTATGGTGGTATAAGAGTCTTACAGTGGCTGCACTGCATAGTTCAGAAAGCCTGGACAGAGGGGCGAATTCCCGATGATTGGAGTAGAGCTCTCATAGTAACCATACATAAAAAGGGAAATAAAACTGAATGTGAGAATTACAGAGGTATTTCCCTACTGAGTGTTCCTGGCAAGATCTATGCAAGTATACTTGAGAAACGGTTGAGAAGAATTGTGGAAGAAAAGCTTGGTGAAGAACAAGCTGGATTCAGGCCAAATAGAGGCTGTCAGGATCAGATCTTCACTTTATGACAAATAGTCGAGAAAGCATGGGAATATAACAAAGATCTGTATTTAAGTTTTGTCGATTTGGAAAAGGCATATGACAAGGTGCCAAGAGAGAAGCTATTCAATACGCTGCAGTTATATGGTGTCAATGGGGAATTATATCAAGCAATACTTAGTCTTTATTTGAGTTGTGAGTCAGCAGTTAGAATTGAAGGAAGTACAGGAAGATGGTTTAATGTTAAATCTGGTGTGAGACAAGGATGTACATTATCCCCTCTGTTATTCATTATCTATATGGATCACATTATGAAGGAATGTGGTATTAAACCTGATATCAAAATTGGAGATGTTAATGTCAGCTCTTTGCTTTATGCGGATGATGTTATTCTTCTAAATAAATCCGCTACAAGTCTGCAAGATTCTCTGACTAAATTGAATAGCTGTTGTAATAGATATGGTATGAAGGTCAGTAATAAAAAGACAAAGACAATGAAAATAGGCAGAATCATTGAAAATGTCAACTGTGTTGTGAATGGAGTACCTGTGGAAGAAGTAAAACATTTCAGCTACTTAGGCACAATTTTTACTGAAGATGGTAAACTAAATATAGAAATAGACAACAGAATCAGCAAAGCTGGTATCATGGGAAGTCAATTAAATAAATTCATATGGAATAAGAAAGAAATTAGTCGGAACACTAAATTAGCTGTATACAAGACAGTGTTCAAACCAATTTTAACTTATGGATCTGAGAGCTGGGTCAGAAGTAAAACACTTTACCAAAGACTAGAGACCGCAGATATGAGAGTCCTGAGAAAGATTAGAGGCGGGAACAGATGGCATCAATGGCAATATCATATTAAAAATGAGGATATTAGGAAAGAACTTGACATTGTCAGCATCCAGGAATGCGTTAGCAGAGCTAATCTCAGATGGTATGGCCACTTAAATAGAATGGGAGAGGAAAGATTAGCAAAACAAGTGTTCTCTACCAGGTTGGCAGGAAAACGACCCAGAGGAAGACCAAGATATAGGTGGATTGATATGGTACAAAGTGCCTTAGACGATAGAAATATAAGATCTGATAATGTTGGCTTGACAAGTAACAGACTGATTTGGAGGAAAATTGTAGATAGGAAGTTAGTAATGATGTAATTTTTTCATATAGTACTGTCATATCCTGTACACCCCTTGAGGGTACATGGCAGGAATTTGATGATGATGATGATCTCGAGAGAGTTAAGGACTCATCAAGACTATACAGCTGTCATACCTTCTTTAAATTTAACATCCACAAATGCCCTCATGTTCTTTTCCCACCTTCCATATAACAGAAAATTTCATCATGTTGTAAAAATAATCGTAATTTAAAATTCTGAATATTTTTAGAATTGTTTATGTTAGTATGTTTATTAGTTTTGGTTTCATAACACTCATTGTCGGCACTTGCGATGTGCCTGCTATTGAAATTTTTGTCAAAGTGATATGTAAAGCAGTTAAAAATTGATGTACTTACTGGATTTGATATTTGTATTACTTACATAAATTTTATTGTAGTTTAAAATATTAAGTTTTGTGTTTTGAAGAGACATCCACGTTACGCTAACGTAATCTATGTGTCAGCCATTATACTTAACTTCTTGCTTGCCAGTTTCATGGAGTGCACATGCTCACCGAGAAGTTTGATGTGTGATTGACAGCTGACAAGGAGAGCGTTCGGTATCAAAGTTCAGAAAGAAATAAGTACATAGGCTGGCAGATATTTAGATTTGGTAGAAAGTGAGTTTTTTTTATGTGGCAGTCGGAAGAAAATGAATAGTATATTCCAAAAAAGGAATCATGGAACGCTGAAGTTTCAAAGTGGAATGAGTATCGATAAATAAAAAAAAATATTGCTATAGACATTTTAAAAGGAATATTCGAGGAAACTCTAATCGGAAAGTTAGTAGTAGATTCAGAAAAAGGAATCATAGAACTGTGAAATTTTTAAAGTGGAAGAGTTAAGACTGTCAATTTATTTTGTATTTTGGTCTTGAGTCAGTGATTTTTTTTGGATTCTGAAAGCAATAGTAATAAAGAGGTCATTGCACCAATCGGAGTGAACCCTTGGGCATATATAGGTACACTCAGAAATAAAAAAAATAATTGTTAGAAACAGATTAATAATACAATTAATCTCATAACAAATAACAATGTGATATCCTATGACATGGGTTGGGAATCCTTGGCATGCATGCCAAACGTAGCGCGGCAATGACTTTTTTCCTGGCACGCATATCTGACATCTTTGCTGAGTTGTATGTTTTAATTTAATAGAATACAATTTTATTAAGTAGAACGATACCAAATAAAAATGCAATAAAGAAACACTATCAACTGTTTTAGTAATAATAAGTAATAAGAAAATGAAACAAACATCCTATTTCCAAGCCATCTGTCTCCACGACGCACTGACGTACAAGTTTTGTCCCGTTCAGTTTGTTGCATCATTCGGCATGCAGCCAGACGTAGCATGACTCCTTTACCATCATGTTATATATTTTTTCATGTTTTGTAAAGAATTTATCGGTTTTCTAAAGTGTGTGTATATATATGTGGATTTGGATTTAATTAAATCATAAGTCATTAAACTATGGATTGGAAGTATTTATTGTCAATTAATTTGTTTAATTTATTAGATATAAATGCACATTTTCTTTATATTGCCATAAACATTAGTTAATGGTTAAAGCTATGTGAAATTATATTTTTTTGTGTTTTGTAAACAATTTATCGGTTTTCTAAAGTGTGTGTGTGTGTATATATGGATTTGGATTTAATTAAATCATAAGTCATTAAAATATGGATTGGAAGTATTTATTGTCAATTAATGTGTTTAATTTATTAGATATAAATGCAAATTTTCTTTACATTGCCAAAAAACATAAGTTAATGGTTAAAGCTATGTGAAATGTATTATCAATATTCAGGATTATGAAGTGTTATCTGCAAGTGATTAGATGGCATGCATATCCTTCTCTTTCATTTGCATGAGTGTAGGTTTGGTCATTCAATTGTAATTTTGGTCATTCAGTTGTAATTTACATTTTTCCTTTGCCTTTTGCTTTATTCCTTTCTTGACTTCCATATTTCTTCCTCCTTTTTTCTATTCATATTTATGCTATATATAAAAATATACCATTATCATATATTTTTATTCAAAGAATTCAAATGAAGAAGATATTAGAGAATGTAAAGAATACTGGACTGAAACATTTGATATGATAAGAAAGATAATAAAGCATTGTTTATTTTATGTTCCAAAGCAGTTGTTTGTAGGACTTCTGTAAAGAGACATTTTGAAACTATTCATAAGATCTTAAGCAATAAAAGTGAGCAAGAACAAAGAGAATTAATTTCTTGTGAAGTGAACAAGACAAAAAAAATCCGACACTTTGATGAAATTTATTTCAGGTGGGCCTAGATCCAACTTAGCTGATGCTATAGTTTTGAGGTTTCAAAAGTTATTGCCCAATATCGAAAACCACTCGGTGATGGGGAATATATTAAAGAAGCATGGCTAGAATGTGCTTCTTTCCTTTTTGATAGTCTTTCAGAAAAGGAAAAATTATTCAGTGCGTTAAAGATTTGTCTGTGAGTATAAAAACGGTTAAGGATAGGATACTTAAGTTGGAAAGGAATACAGCAGAATAATTAGCAAAATATTTGGCTTCGTATAAGTTCTTTTCTATTTGTGTTTGTGTTGATGAGAGCACAGACATTACATCATCATCAAGGCTTACAATCTTTGCTGGATTTTGTAGGGTTGACAAAGTATGCAAAGAGATGATTAACCTTGAAACACTACCTGAGCATACCACTGGGGTTGAAATATGTAAAGCAATAATGAACGAATTATCTATTTGGCTAATTGACATTTCAAAAGTGGTATCCATCACAACAGATGGTGCACCCAGCATGATTGGTAAGGAAGCAGGATTTGTAAATCTGTTTGCAAAACATGTTGGTCATCCACTGATAGGTTTTCATTGCATCATACATGAGGAGGCTTTATGTGCAAAAGCTGGCCTAAAGGAACTTCAAGAAGTGTTGTAAACAGTAACCAAGGTTGTTAATTACATTTCTGCATGTGCTTTGAATAAAACTCAATTTTAGAATCTATTGAATGAGGTGGATTTGGTGTACAAAGGACTAATAATGTATAACAGTGTTTGTTGGCTTAGTCAAGGTCTTATTCGGAAACGATTTGTTGAATGTTTGGATGAGATAAATCCCTTTTTTGACTAATCAGCAAATGTCATAAAGAAATGTGTGACATCGTGTAGGTTTGTAAGCTGATGTTTTTTGCAGATTTTTGTGAGCATTTAAATTACTTGAACCTTAAACTACAGGGCTCTCGTAAGACTCTTGATGTTATGTTTGATGACATAAAGGCAAATGAAACTAGGAGATTTTAAGAGGGGTGTAGATAGTGAAAGATTTAGATATTTTCCAAACCTAAAGAAATACATCAATTATCTCCAAAAGGATGACAAAACAGACTGCCAGTGTCTTCAAAAATTTTCACTAATTTTTACAATCATTCAGTATCACATGACTTACAATATTCTTTGATTTTACTGCTCTAGCATGATTTTTGATTATTTGAAAAGGTTCTCCCAGAACTTAAAAGACACCAAATAATAATGTGTTCTCCAAAATTTTGGTTGGTACGTGAGAAAATTTTGCATCAAAGGTTTGTTGATTTTGGTATGCACAGTTAAAAAAGTTGCCCATCCTTGTTCTATGACAACCATTCAGAAGTTTATAGACCTCTATTTAATCACTTCTCTAACTCTTATTAACCAGAGTCTGTAATCAGAGAATCATACTCACAATCTGTCCTCATAATCTAAATCCCATAATTCCAATATAATCTTTGTAACTTCTTTGCACCCATTTCATATCTTCTCTATCCCCTTGGAACCCATGAGACCAACTCTGCACACATAGTCCAGGTGTGGTCTTATCAAGGCCTTATAAAGAGGCAAAATGACTTCCTTGTCCTTACATGTCAAGATTCACCTCAACTCATTGAGTTGCAAATACAACTCATTGAGTTACAAATACAACTCAATTATCCTTGAGTTGTATTTGCAACTTTTGCTTCTTATCCACCATTACACCAAGATCCCTAGCCTTGTCAGTTTCTTGTAGCTTAACCCTGCCAATATAATATGTTTCTGGAAATCTCATCATGCCTAAATGTATAACTTTGCACTTACTAAGAAACACTCTTTTATCTCAAGTTCCTTCTTTTACATGCTGCTTGAGAAAGTTAGCTTGCAACAATTCAATAAACTTGTTCATTCTTATTATGAGATTTCTCTCCTACCCATTCAAAGTTTGGATAAATAAAGTCACTCTTATTGATCACTCATTTAGAACCCATAAGGCTAAATTTACAATTCATTTCATTGTTCTTGCAATTGAGCCTCCAGGTCTGTAGCAACACTCTGCCATATATTTCATTCCGTTAGCCTTCACTTCATACTAGATAGCCTCAAACTTACTATTTCAGGGGATATTGTTACCATCATTGTTTTGTTTTGCTATACTAACTGGACTAATATGAAAAATTTCTATTAATGAAATTTCATTTCTATTAATGAAATCAGACAACTGGTTGTCTGATTTCATTAATAGCACTCCCCCCCCCCCCTTCTCTCTTATCTCTTCTGTCATTCTTAAAAATAATATACCCATTACACTCACTCCCAGTTACTATATCTGATTCTGATAGCTAGGTTTCACTAATGCCAACAGTCTTAGGTCACAACATATTCAATAAAGCAACATACTCAACCCATTTGTTTCTGATGCACCTGGTATTTGTATATAGACATAACAACCACCTGGCCTATTCTTATAATTAGACATGCAGTCTATTTGGCCTTGTTGTAGAACTTTCTCTTTTCCCTCCCCAGATCATGCTGGACATGTTCGGACATACTTAAAAAGTCCAAACCCAAATCATATATTTCCATCCCTTTGCCAGATGCATAGCTGTGCTTAAAGCTATTCATATCCTTATCCTATTTGCATACCATAGCTGAACTTATACACACAGATTCCTCCCTTGATGATTTAGTTTTCCTAACTCTGCATTGGGTGTCATCCTAAACGTAATTTTCACTGCCTCCTAATGCCAAATGAATTCAATTGCAGGCCATCCTTTTTTCTGTCATCAAATCACTCCACACATCTAAAAACACAACAACAAGTACAAACTTGAAAGCCTTTTTCTTGAATCAACAGCAGATTTAAATAACCAACCATATCTCAATAAATATGATTGTGTTAAACATCCCAAAGTTTGGGAACTTAAATTTTTAGTTCTTCTGCCCAACAGCATGTATACAGGGTTCCCATCATAGAATTTAAGGCTTTCAGTCTAATCTTTTTCACTCCCCTAAGGATACTTAGGAGAGTGTACATTTTGGTGCATTTTTACAATTCTAATATTGTTCCCCTGATGATGTCTCAGTGAATGAGATGAATATAGGATCAATTAAACTTGCATTTAATTATTTATATGTGCTGTATTCTTTCGATTAAACCTAATGAGTAATTTGCTACAAGTGGTTATGAAGCTGGATACCAGGGGGTGCTGGCAGACAGAGAAACTAAATTCTAGATTTAGGGACCATATTGCTGAAGTGGGTTGTCATTACATTGGATAACTGCAGTGATGAAGAGAATGCTAAGCTGTCAAAATAAGGAAATAATGTCAATGTGCAATATATAGCCTCTCACAGTCAAGTCATCCCCACCTTCCAAAAGCATAAGCCTGTTTCCAGAAATGGCACTCTGGTGAACATTGCCACCAAAAAAAGTATACCTTCCCTAGTTGGAGGAAATGCCAACTAGGCCTCTAGGTGGCAGATGTTTTTCATCGCCTGGTGAAATACCACCACCACCTTGCTTATTAGAGACCTGAAGAGGCTGCAGCCATGTTTGGTCACTAGAGCAAGGGTTCCGGTTTCTGTCCCACTCTTCCCACATGAGTGAGAGTGATTGTGCAATGACATGCTAATCTCGTTGTAGGGGGTCTTGGACACTCCCGTATTTGAGGGTACAGCAGTAAAACGGTTTCATAGACTGGCTGCTGGATATTACATGGACCGAACCAGTTAGTAATCTGGAGACTTCCCAACCAGCCAGCGTCAAATCTTGTAGCCGCATATTTTGCCAAATATGTGACTGCAAGATTTGACTGGAGGGAGACCAGATACCGTGGATGTAGGGGGAACTGCCGAGGCCACAAATGGATAGGAGTCTAAGTTCCTTTTGTGTGGGCAGTATGTTTTTGTGTCACCTCTCATTGTATGCCCCACTCTCTTTTTATCTCTTCCTAATGAAATATAATGGACCATAATCCAAAGAACTGCAGATCACAAAAATTCTCCCACAAAAATAGTTAAAAAAAACTCATAAAAAAAATTCCAGCCATTAAAAACATCAAACATCCAACCAGAAGAATCATAAAAAACAACAGAAATTCAATCAAACAACCCACTAACATTAATTCTTACCAAAAAAAAAAAAAGTTTCTACATCCACTTCACCAACATCCATGGCCTTCACAGCAATATAAACGATGTGCACCATCACCTACAGTCATCTAAACCAGAAGTACTATTCCTATCAAAACTCCAACTAGCAACCTCAACTGCCCAAACTACACATTACACAACTCTTTCTGCCACGAGGGTGGTACTTGTGCATCAGAACCAACATGCCATGCCAGAGACTACAAACCCTTGAATCCCCCACTGTTCATCTACTTTGGCTCAAAATGTCTCAAACAAATGAACCTCTCCTTTTCATTGTTCCTTCTATCACTCTCCAAACTCCATCAACCACTCTAACCTCTTCAACCTCTCTCTAAAGCTCGAATTTCTGCAGTCAAAATACCCCAATTGTGAGATTTCTTTCTCGGGGACTTCAATGTCCACAACTCGTATCGACTCCTCTTCTCCAGTTTCACTCATCAAGTAGGCAGGGATGTTGATTTGTTTGCCATCACCAATGATCTATCTTAGATTATCAATCTTCCAGCCAGAGTACTTGATAATCCCCTTCAAATTGCCAACACACTTGACCTCTTCCTAATATGCTCCCCTTCCAAGTATACTATGGTTGTCGGTTCTCCTCCTTAGTAACTTGGAGCGCAACCTCATACAAGTCTCTTTTGCTGCAGAACTACCTTCATCCACCATTTTACTGTCTCGTGTCTTTTGGCACTACAAGGGTGCCAAATGGGAGGATCTCCTTGACTTCTATTCCTCCTTCCTATGGTCTGACTACTGCTTCAGCTATTCTGATCCGAACACCTGCTCAGACTGAATAACAGAAATCATCCTCACAGGAATGAAGGCTTTCATCCTCATTCCACTCTGAACTCTCAGCCGCCATGCAAGCCTTTGTTCTCAAAAAAAGTGTGCCAATACTATATAAGAAAAAACCTCTGCTTATATGGCTCAAGATCAAAACTTCAGCTGCCTACTTGGCATACACTGCAGCTCACAACAGTTGTAAAAGAACAATCACCAAGTCAAAGCCAGACTTTGAAAGGGCCAAATGCTGCAAACTTGACTCCTGGCCAAATAGCAGTTGCTCCTTCTGGTTGTGGTAGATGTTGTGCCCAATAACCCTTGCCAAGGATATTGGGTGCAACTTCTGCCCATTCAGGTTTCCACCACCTTCGCATTCGGATGGTACTGTAGTTACCACGTCTAAAGACAAGGCCAACTTACTGGCATCACTTTTCTCTTCCAATTTGTGAATTGAAGACCGAGACAAAGTTCCCTCTACTCTACCAAGAACAGCTCCCTTCATGTCATCCATAGTCCTCAGACAAAAAGAAATTCAAAGAATCCTAAGCAACCTAGACACAAACAAGGCATTTGATGGTATTCCACCTGTTGTGTTAAAAAATTGTGGCCCAGAACTAACACCTATCCTGTATCACCTCTTCAATCTCTCCTATTCAACTGGCATCTACTTACAACATGGAAACAGGTCCATATCCAACCCATCCCAAAGAAAGGTGATAAAAGTCAACCAACAAACCCAATTGTTCTCATTTCTGTTCTTTCTAAAGCTATGGAGAAGGTCATCAACAACCAACTCTTGAACCACCTAGAGTCACACCAACTAATTAATGATCAGCAGTATAAATTCTGCCACTTGTGATCTACCGCTGATCTTCTTGCTTACACCACTCACTTCTGGACTCAGGCCATGGAGAAATTCACGTGGTTGCCCTCGACATTTCAAAGGCATTCAATCAAGTTTGGCATAGGGGGCCTACTTAACAAACTACCATCCTATGGTCTGCGTTTCCTCACTCTGCAACTGAATTGCCCACTTTCAAGCTGATTGCTCACTACATTTCACAGTGGATGGTTTACTCTCCTCAGATTTCCCCACCAAACAAGGAACACCCTTGGGATGTGTTCATTCACCCACTCTCTTCCTCTTGTATATAAATGACCTGCTCTCTCCGACTTCCAATTCTATCCATAGCTTTGTCCATTCCTCTTTGCTCCAGAGTACACTCCCTTCCTCCTCCTCATTCGACAAACCTTGCATTGCTCAAGTACTAGAATCCTCAAGATCTACTATGACCAGCAACCTGAACTCTGATCTCCTAGTTATATCTCAGTGGGAGAAGGACAACCTTGGAAACTTCAATGCTACCAAAACTCAGTCCTGTCTGATTTCTCGCAAGAAAGAGCTCACATGCCTCCCCCTTACCTTCAGCAATACTGTGATATCCAAGCATGATCAGATTTCTCTCCTTGGTTGGACTTGCATCTTAGATCTTTCCTGACACAACCACATTTCAACTATAGTTTCTGCAGCTGCCAAAAAACTTGGCGTACTTTTTTTGCACAAGACACTACTTCACACCTTCACAGCTGCTAATTCTCTACAAAGCCTAAATCTGCCTAGTCATGGAATATTGCTTCCATATTTGGGGTAGTGCACCAAAATCCTCTCTAAGATTGCTCGATTCTATCCAGAAGAGGGCAATCTGGCTAATTAACGTGCCCTCTCTCATAGATGTTCAGTTTCTGTCTTATGCCTCTTCTGCAGATACTTTCATGGACAGTAATTTGTTGAATTGGTCACTTATCATTCTCCCACTCTCCTCCAAAATCATTAAAACAAGAGCCACTAACCAACATACTTTTACAGTCCATCTTGAAACTCACTGAACCAACTTCACTGCCTCTTCTTTCATTCCATCTACTTCTGTTCTTTGGAACAGTCTTCCCCACTCTGCCTTCCTCAAAGATTACAACCCTCAGCTGTTCAAGCAAAATGTGAAGAGATTCCCCCTCTACTCTATTCTTCTACATGGCACTAATGTTCTATAGGTCGTGTGACCTTTCGTGTATGGATCAGATATTAAAAAAAAACTAAAAAATTCTTTTCCTTATATAAGCCTTTGATAAGATCACATCTTGACTAGTCTGCTCAGGTGTAGTCACCATGATTTAATGGAGATTAGGAAACAATTGAAAAGATCCACTTTAGGATAACTAAGATGATATCTGGCCTGTGGAATTGCATATGAGAACCAGCTGAGAGAATGGGGTCTTTAAAGTTTAATAGACAGAGGAGATATAATAAAAACATATAAGTTGGTAAGATATTACAGGAAATATAAAGGCAAGCTTTTACTGTTCATGGTAGGTTGTGGGATTAGAACTTGGGATCATCTTTGGAGATTAAGGGTGTTAATCTAGTTAGTTAAGTTGGTTAGTTAAGAATCACGATTTCTAGATTTTTTTTGCAGTGAGTATGTGTGTGGCTACCAGTTAGTGCATCTTCAGGGAATGTTTTTAAAGAATGCTATGATAGGTTCTTTGTGACCTGAAAGTGGTCCTCCCTGAATGAATCTCTGAATTCCTAGTGGACACTGAATAATAATAATAAAATTAGTTTAATCCTTTATCCAAGTGTGAGCAAACAAAGTTTGCGCCTGAAGTATCTTCAGGACTAGGGTAAGGTGATACAACAACCCAGGGCAACTCGTTGCAAAGGTGGAGAAAGCTACCAACACTCCTATCTCAGTATCTCCTCTAATGCAAAACACATCTCCATGCGGATATGTCTAATGTTATGCATTAAGGGAAGGGCCACTACCCAGACTAGTTTCGACCTTTATTGAGGTCTCTTCAGTGGGAGCCAGGCCCTAGTGGAGATATACCAGACAGAAGCATTAGCAGATCATCTCTACCTATAGGAGTTGCCAAATGGTGTGCCACCCTTTTTTAATAAATTACTCTGGATTTAGAGAAAGATGTTGAAAGTTTATTTTTCACTTGGTTAGAGTATAATAAAATTAGTTTAATCCTTTATCCAAGTGTGAGCAAACAAAGTTTGCGCCTGAAGTATCTTCAGGACTAGGGTAAGGTGATACAACAACCCAGGGCAACTCGTTGCAAAGGTGGAGAAAGCTACCAACACTCCTATCTCAGTATCTCCTCTAATGCAAAACACATCTCCATGCGGATATGTCTAATGTTATGCATTAAGGGAAGGGCCACTACCCACTATCCTATAGGTAGAGATGATCTGCTAATGCTTCTGCCTGGTATCTCCACTAGGGCCTGGCTCCCACTGAAGAGACCTCAATAAAGGTCGAAACTAGTCTGGGTAGTGGCCCTTCCCTTAATGCATAACATTAGACATATCCGCATGGAGATGTGTTTTGCATTAGAGGAGATACTGAGATAGGAGTGTTGGTAGCTTTCTCCACCTTTGCAACGAGTTGCCCTGGGTTGTTGTATCACCTTACCCTAGTCCTGAAGATACTTCAGGCGCAAACTTTGTTTGCTCACACTTGGATAAAGGATTAAACTAATTTTATTATACTGAATAATAATAAATATATAAATATCTGATGTCATTTTCTGAATTTTCTTTGAATGAAACTCCAGCAATGGAAAAAAGTACTTTCTTTAGTTTGAGTAATTGAATATCTGCATTATAATCTACAAGCAAAAGTGGAAATCATTTCTTGTGCATAAATGCGATACAAAAAAAAAAAAAAAAAAAAAAAAAAAAAAAAAAAAAAAACCGTTGTTTATTACTATGATGTTATTAGTTTCACTTTTTAGGTATGTATTAGTACTTTCTTGCCATTAAATTTTGGAATGGAAGACTGCTACTGAAAATGTAACAAATTTATTTATTTATTTTGTTTCCAAACCAAGTGGTACAACATTATTTACAACAAATTAGGATACATTACAAATGAGAACAGCTTAAATTTGGTAGGTGAATTATACAGGGAATAATAATTACATATGAAAAAAAGGAAACTATACATAATTTTTATACAATAAATATGGTCAGATGTTCCTCCAGTATCTTGCACAATCAACTGCTCTTTCTGTGCAGGATATAAGGACCTATTTTGTGCAGGGTGATGGAAGAAAGGGACAAGAAAGGAAGTGTTCCATGGACTGGGTTGTCCCACACTCACAATTATCTTGGCCAGTGAGCTAGCTACATTTAATGAGGTTTTGTGTGCTGTATCCTGTCGTTCGAAGTCTGTTGAGGCTTTTCCAAGTATTCTAGTCCAAGTGGGCACCATGTGGAAGATGTTCAGCTGTTGGAATACTAGTATTATTTTCAGGATATAGTGCAAGCCATTGTTGAAGTCTTGTCTCGGGGAGGTTTTTAGGTGGCTCAACAGTTGCTAGGAAGCTATGTCAGAATCTTAGTCTTTGGGGCACTGCGGTCTGACCGAATAGTTGGTGGCGTGAGCTGAGAATGCAGATCTTTGAATTGAAGAGGTGCAATATCAGCCAAAATATACAGGTCTTTTAGTGATGTTGGTTTAAGACATCCTGTAATTAAGCGGCAGCTTTCATTCAATGCTGGGTCACGTTTTTCAGCATGGCAGGATCTGGACCATACTGGGCAGGTATATTCAGCAGAAGAATAGCAAAGGGTCAAGGCAGATGATCTCAGTGTGCTAGGGTGTCTGCATCCAATTTGGAGGAGGTAAGCTTTCTTAGTATATTGTTTCTTGCATTCACTTTTGCCTTTGTTTTTTCTATGTGTGTTTTATATGAGAGGGTGTGATCGAGAGTCACCCCGAAGTAGATTGGGTTCCAGGAATGTTCTATATTAGAGCCTTCCCAAGAAATCTGTAGCTTCCTGTTGGCTTCCTTATTGTTAAGGTGGAAAAGGTCAGTCTCGGTTTTCAAGTGGTTTGGTTTTAATTGATTCCTGCTGTAATATGTGGTTAGACTATTTAAGACAAGTGATAAAGTAGTTTCAATGGACTTTAAATTTTTTGATTGAGTAGCTATAGCAAGGTCATCAGCATAGATAAAATTTCTAGTTCCTGGAAAGATGGGGAAATCATTGACGTAGATGTTGAAAAAATGTAACAAATGATATTCCACAACTTTGAGCTAGCTTATCTTTAGAGTACTAAATACACCCTGGAAATAGTGCTACTGTTAGAAAAATGATGCTGCTATTCTCTGTATTCATATTTCTTTAAAACTTATGAATTGTTTATTTCTGGAATTTTCAATTTAATATTTTTTGACTGGGGTTGACCACAAGTAACTGAAACTGTGGAAAGCAACAGATAAGAGGTACTACTGTATTTCCATAATGATGGAACCAAATGCAATCTTTATGCCTTACAACCCTGATTATGATAATCTGGCCATAATAAAGAATTCTTTTTTTAACTATAATTATATTTTCAGAGGTCTTTCAGGTATGTAAATGGTTAAAATAGTATTTCTGCAGTTTTGAGGGGTAGGGATGCAGAAGATAACATTTTATTAATATGATTACAGCCATTTGCTATGAAAGTATTGCATATTTCATTGAGCTCAGTAGTGAGGGCCTTTATCATCTGAATAGATAATTTTTGTTAATCACATTTTAAAAGTGATCAACCTAATCACTTTTAAAATGCTATATCATGAGGGATAATGGTGAAACTGTTGATGAATGAACTTACCTCAGTGTTTGTGCATGTTTCCTGTAAACTGTGAATGTTAAGGATTTGTTTGATTGTCTTGTGACCAAGTTTTCCAGGAAGAGCAGACTGTTTTTTTTTTTTTATTTTTTTTTATTTTCTGATATGAAGTGGATCCCAGGATGCTAGTTGTTTGCATAAGTGTTGAAAGTGTTAAAAATGGTTAATACATTGGGGCCATGTACTAATATGGAGAACACATCATCCATAGCATAGCATAGCCAGATGGTGAGTCCGTGTTGGACATTTTTAAAAGTATTGTTTCCAGATTTACTGTAAAGATTTAGTAAACTTAAGTAAACTACAGTAAACTTAAACACTCTCCTCTTTGCCAACAACCAAATAATAATTACAAATTCTGAAGATAACTTACAGAAAGCTATTTTAGATCTAAATGAGATATCCAAAGATTATGGTATGATAATATCAACAGAAAAATCAAAAACTATGGCCTTTAAAGGACAAGATCCAGCAAGAACTAAAATAGTAATAGATAACAAGATCTTAGAACAGTTGAATTCATTTAACTACCTAGGATGTATGATCACATATGAAAATGAAAAAGATATAAATGTAAATATTGCAAAATATTTAAAAATAACAGGTGTAATTAACTCTATATTTAAACCAAACCTATTTCAAAAATAAACCAGACATTAGCCCTACTAGTCTTATGTATGGAAGTGAAATCTGGACAATAAAACAAAAAGACAAACAAAGATTAACAACAGCAGAAATGAAGTTTATGAGAAAAACTGCAAAGTATACCCTATTTGATCACAAAAGAAATTATGAAAGAATTAAACCAAGAACCAGTAATAGAAAAAATTAAAAAATATAAACATAAATGGATGGAACACGTTCAAAGAATGAAAACAGAAAGATTACCAAAACAAGCCTTAAAGTACAAGCCATTAGGAAAAAGAAAACCAGGACGTCCTCTTAAACAATTCAACGATGACTTCTAAAGCCGTAACAGGCCATGCTAGGCCTAAATCCTTGATACGCATGATGATGATGATGATTATTTCCAGATGTCTCTGTGAAGAAGTTAGTGTGGATGGGTGAGAGTAGGGAACCCATGGCTGTATTTGTTCCTAAAATTTCCTTATCATAGAAAAATTTTTAATTTGTCTTTGACAGATTAGGAACAAATCTATTTCATAAACTGAAATTGAGTAAAGACATTGGGATGAAATTAGATTTGGATTAATTGTAATGTATTTAGGAGGGGTTATTAGTACATGAGTAGGAAACATTGAGGCTGACCATGTCAGTACTGTTGGATTGTGATGGAGTAGAATTTTATGAACTATCTTATCACAATCTAACATGCTTTTCCAAACAAAAAGGGGAGATAAATACAGCAAACTGCCTCTAAGTGTAAAATAAGTAATATGCATATGTAAATCAGGTGTGTTCTGTTATGAAAGGGTTAAATAAGTATATATTTTGTGCCATTCACGAATGTGGTTTATTTAATATTGAAAATGTAAAACATTAGCAGAGCATTATAAAATATGTATAAAAGAATTATAAAATGTAAACACAAATCCAACAGTTGGGGGGGGGGGGGGGGTCAAGTCCAAAGGTTACGGAGTCGTAACGCGAGGGAACAGCTCGCCCCCAAGTAAACAACGTGACATCAGCGTATGTGTGATAAGCGGGGAAGATGATGGACGGCATGCCGTAGTAACACGTGAGAGTTCGCTGGACAGCGAAAGGGAAATATAAGGGTCATGCGACCCTGTAACAAGGCCTTTTTCCCCTCGATCTCCTGTGTGTTCGTCATTCGTGGTGGTGTAGGGTGCGAGTGCCCTCGATGTCGGACAGATCCTAATAGGCAGCTACGGTCTTGGCGGCTGTATTCTCCGCGAAAAGAAGCAAGTCTGGCAGTCCACAGAAGGCCAGTTTCCTGTGAACCTATGAAGCACTAAAGAGCCGAAAAGGGAAGATAAGTAAACTTTGTTTGTGTTACACCATTTATGAATGAAAGATTTGTGTCACGTTAATATGTTATAGAAGAAGAACATTAATGATATAGGATAGGATTGTATTGTTATCATTAGAAGAATATTGATTTTAACCTTACTATCTGTCGTTGTGTTAAAGTTCGCCTTTATATTGAATGAAATTAAGGATATGTTTAGAGTAAAGAATTGGCATAATATAAAGAGATTGTGAAAGATATGAATGTTATCAATGTTATCTTGTGTAGTCTGACAGAGCTACGGAGTCTTAGATTGATTGTGATAATAGTACATGACTAATGCATTAGCGAAGGTTAATATAATTCATACTTTAGGAAGCTACTGTATATTATTTTATAAGTATAATAGTAGTGTTTGAATATTATATACCTTGTCTGGAACTCCCTTAAGATGGGATTTTAATTTATGTTATTAAGTGTATCTACTTTGGAGAATAATTAATAAACCTTGCTTTTGATTCTAACAGACTTTCTGTGATTTCTGGAATCCGATGCACCTCTTATAAAATATTAATGCGAACCTATGCGGGATATTAAAAGGGTATATTTTGGCCACGTCTGCAGAGTTTATTGGTTACATTAAGTACTGTCCTGAGATTACCTCTTGGTTATTAATATTAATAATCTAATAGCGCTAAGTGGCGCAACGAAACAAATAAATTTCTTGACGTTTTACGAGAGGTAAATCTCAGACACTCTGATACTCTGGTACTGCCTCGATCATGAGGAAATTCCATTGTTCCTCAGAGGTACCACATGCTACCTGATAGTGTATTACGGAGATAAAGCAACAAAGATTGAAAATAGTGTAAATAAGAAGAAGCGACACAGCAGTACCACTGAGCATAAGATTTTGTAACTAGTTTTAAAATAAGTTGAGCTTTTGACATCTTAGGGGATATTGCTAAATATGTGGTCTATAAAGATCAGTTAGGTTGTGGATTTCGGGTTACCCATATATTCCACGGGAATCTGCACTTATAAGGTTTGTTTGTCTCTGACTTCAACTGGTGAATAATTAAATTTTTAGAGTATGTGGACAGTTGTAATATGTGTATCAGTGAAATCAGAGTCCAACAAGTGGTAGATGGAATACTCTTTTAGTAAGGCGGTTAATTTATGAACATAATCAGTGAGTTCAGGATTACTTTAGTATATTCTTATCTGTTTTTATTCTATAGAGCATTTATGGCTAGGAATTTTTAGAAGTTTTGGAAGGTTTTAAAGAAGTGACTCTTAAATACCAGTTAGCCCTGGTATCAAAATTGGTGATATTAAAAAATCAGCCATTTACTTTATGCAGTTAATATACTTAAAAATAAATCTGGGGTGCTTAAGGGTCAAAGCTGTATAACTGAGAGGAGACCTCCACATAGCCTTTAAAGGAATGCGGAGAACCGACCAGGGCTTCTGACCTAATGTCCAATCCTCACCTTCTCGTGGTGCACCCTGTTGGGTATCTACTTTGATACTGAACGAACGAGGATGGGCTGGCAATTTGGGATTTAGCCGACCAAATTGTATTCTTATTGGTTAAACCAAAATAAAAAATGATGGTACAACATGACAAAATTTCATGCCGGCTGGGGCGTCGCCCGGTTAAACAAGGCCCCCGTTGTTTTTGCCAGGGAACCAGGGCGAACAGCAAAAAGTCAGCTACTGGAACAAATCTGAAAACAAACCCCAACTCAACATCACCAGAGTTAAAGATCGGTACTATCAACGTAAGAAGCCTGAATGGCAAAGAAATGGAACTAGCTGAGGAATTAGATAAGTACCAGATCGACATAATTGGGGTGACTGAAACAAAAAAGACCAAAACTGGTGAGATCTTTCTGAGCAATAAATACAAAATGTTATATTCAGGCGATGACAATCAAGGAAAAGAAGGAGTAGCCATAGTATTCAACACAAAATACGAGGCTAATCTTCTTGAATGGCAGTCAGTCTCCAGTAGAGTAATGTGGGCAAATATGAGAATGGGGAACTGGACAATGAGACTTATTTGTGCCTATGGTCCCACAGAAGGTTCTACTAAGGTAGAAGTGGAGGAATTTTTTGAGGCTTTAGAAAAAGCAACTGACACAATGAAAAAGGAAAAGTTGATCCTTGTTGGGGATCTAAATAGTAGAGTAGGAAATGATTGTGAGACATACAAAAATATTTTGGGAAAATTTGGAGAAAAGAGCAAAGCTAATAATAATGGCAAATATCTGTTGGATTTCTGCTCAGGACATGGACTGGTTATTACTAACACCATGTTCCAACATAAAAATGTGCACAAATTCACATGGAGAGAAGAGGCTAGGAATAAGAAAAGTCTCATTGACTATGTTATTGTTGATAGTGATGTTTTCTCCCTGGTGCAGGACACCAGAGTGTACAGAGGATTTGAAATTGGAAGTGATCACTATTTAGTCTTGAGCAGGATAAAATTGAATTTCATATTGAAAAGAGTAACATGTAAGAAAGTTTTAAAGCGAATAAAAGTTGAGCAGCTCTCAGATGTGAACTGTAGACTAAAATACAGAAATATTATTGAAAAGAAAATGAAAGAGTTCGAGAACAGGAATCAAACCTTGGAGATTCAGTGGCAAACTCTGAAGGAAACATTGATTGATTCTGCCAGAGAGGCATGTGGTGAGGTTGTGTGCAAGGATAAAAAAATCAGAACTCCCTGGTGGACACAGGAAGTTAAAGAGGCAGTGAAGGAAAAGAAGAAAGCTTATCAAAAGTTCCTGGCAAATAAGTCAGCTTTTACTCTTACAGAATACAGAGACAAATGTAAGAAAGCTAAACAGTGTGTAAAATTAGCTAAACAAAAGTCATGGGAGGACTTTGACAAGAATATAGAAAATAAATATCAAGAAGGTGGCAAAATATTCTGGAGGTTGTTGAAGAAGCTTAGGAATGGAGGAAAGAGTGCTGTAAAAGGAATTAGAGATGATAAAGGTGAAATGAAAACAGGAGAAAAAGATATCCTTGAAGTATGGAGTAATTACTTTGAAAAACTGCTAAATGAAACAAGCAGTGATGACAGCACAGTGATAAAAAACACTGACGAGGCATGCAGTCAGGAATACATATCCATACTTGAAGTAGAAAAAGCCATCAAAGGCTTGAAATGTGGAAAGGCAGCAGGAGTAGATGATATTCGACCAGAAATGCTGAAGTATGGTGGTATAAGAGTCTTACAGTGGCTGCACTGCATAGTTCAGAAAGCCTGGACAGAGGGACGAATTCCCGATGATTGGAGTAGAGCTCTCATAGTACCCATATATAAAAAGGGAAATAAAACTGAATGTGAGAATTACAGAGGTATTTCCCTACTGAGTGTTCCTGGCAAGATCTATGCAAGTATACTTGAGAAACGGTTGAGAAGAATTGTGGAAGAAAAGCTTGGTGAAGAACAAGCTGGATTCAGACCAAATAGAGGCTGTCAGGATCAGATCTTCACTTTACGACAAATAGTCGAGAAAGCATGGGAATATAACAAAGATCTGTATTTAAGTTTTGTCGATTTGGAAAAGGCATATGACAAGGTGCCAAGAGAGAAGCTATTCAATACGCTGCAGTTATATGGTGTCAATGGGGCATTATATCAAGCAATACTTAGTCTTTATTTGAGTTGTGAGTCAGCAGTTAGAATTGAAGGAAGTACAGGAAGATGGTTTAATGTTAAATCTGGTGTGAGACAAGGATGTACATTATCCCCTCTGTTATTCATTATCTATATGGATCACATTATGAAGGAATGTGGAATTAAACCTGATATCAAAATTGGAGATGTTAATGTCAGCTCTTTGCTTTATGCGGATGATGTTATACTTCTAAATAAATCCGCTACAAGTCTGCAAGATTCTCTGACTAAATTGAATAGCTCTTGTAATAGATATGGTATGAAGGTCAGCAATAAAAAGACAAAGACAATGAAAATAGGCAGAATCATTGAAAATGTCAACTGTGTTGTGAATGGAGAACCTGTGGAACAAGTAAAACATTTCAGCTACTTAGGCACAATTTTTACTGAAGATGGTAAACTAAATATAGAAATAGACAACAGAATCAGCAAAGCTGGTATCATGGGAAGTCAATTGAATAAATTCATTAAGAATAAGAAAGAAATTAGTTGGAACACTAAATTAGCTGTATTCAAGACAGTGTTCAAACCAATTTTAACTTATGGATCTGAGAGC
This sequence comes from Typopeltis vanoorti, assembly GCF_054136105.1. Lineage (NCBI taxonomy): Eukaryota > Metazoa > Arthropoda > Arachnida > Uropygi > Thelyphonidae > Typopeltis > Typopeltis vanoorti. Next base: position 174,936,595 of record NC_143550.1, read on the forward strand.
TGGGTCAGAAGTAAAACACTTGACAAAAGACTAGAGACCGCAGATATGAGAGTCCTGAGAAAGATCAGAAGCGTGAACAGATGGCATCAATGGCAATATCATATTAAAAATGAGGATATTAGGAAAGAACTTGACATTGTCAGCATCCAGGAATGCGTTAGCAGAGCTAATCTCAGATGGTATGGTCACTTAAATAGAATGGGAGAGGAAAGATTAGCAAAACAAGTGTTCTCTGCCAGGTTGGCAGGAAAACGACCCAGAGGAAGACCAAGATATAGGTGGATTGATACGGTACAAAGTGCCTTAGACGATAGAAATATAAGATCTGATAATGTCGGAGTCTTGACAAGTAACAGAATGATTTGGAGGAAAATTGTAGATAGGAAGTTAGTAATGATGTAATTTTTTCATGTAGTACTGTCATATCCTGTACACCCCTTGAGGGTACATGGCAGGAATTTGATGATGATGATGATGATGAAAAATAAATCTAGTACAAGCCTTCAGAGCTTATTAATGAAATTTAATAACTCCTATAACAAATCTGGAACGAAAAATCAGCAATAAAAAAGGCGCTTTTTATTATTTCATTATTTCTAATACAGGTCAAGAATAATTATTTTCATTTTAAAAATGAATCTGAATGCATTCATTGCATTCAGATTATTTTGGAATTAATGGAATACAAAAGCACAGATTTATGAATAAAATTGATTATTAATTGAAGTAATTAAATTATTGGGATATTCAGATTTTTTTTTTTTTCCCCAGGATGTGCATCAAGCTCAACTGTTTGTTCAAGATTTCATACTGACTCAGTTAATAGGCAAGGAACTAAGTGATATTTGGGTTATTCCTAATCCAATTGCTGTACTCACTTCAATTGTACAGAGGCATAACAGAAGTCCACCCGAACCAAGGTAAGTGCATATTTTATTTATTTACGCATATTCTCTTCCCTTCCTTCTCTACATTTTTGCAATTTGTGTCGTGATTTAATTTACTTTTTTTTTTTAAATGTTGAGCCCATACATGAGAGGTTGGTTGATCAACCTATAGTACATTAGTATTGTATATGGGTAGTGGGTTGGGAAAGGAGGAACTTGTTTACATTTATTTAAAAGACTGTATATTGTATTCATTGGGAAACACAACAGGGGAAAGACCGTTCCGCAATAATTCCGATTTAATTTACTTTTTTTTTTTAAATGTTGAGCCCATACATGAGAGGTTGGTTGATCAACCTATAGTACATTAGTATTGTATATGGGTAGTGGGTTGGGAAAGGAGGAACTTGTTTACATTTATTTAAAAGACTGTATATTGTATTCATTGGGAAACACAACAGGGGAAAGACCGTTCCGCAATACAGCAGTTGCAGAGATGAAGGAGGAGGAAAAGAAACTTCTTCTATGGGTTTCAAGGTGCACTGTGAAGGGATATTGAGCAGCAGCTTCATGTATTCCAATCAGCTTAGTACTAAGTGGCAGAATTATTGATGCTATCTGAAATAACATCAGTAATCCATGGAAATATTTGTAGAATACACATATTGAGGAAACAAAACGTCTGTGCAAAAGTGGGGGAGCTAGTTGGTAAGAGATGGGTGATTAATAAGTCTAATTGCTCTCCTCTGTATTGAGTCAAGCATTTTGAGGGATCTTTTAGAGGCTCCACCCCATATCTGAGAGCAGCATTCAATAGCTGGGCAGATTTGTGAGTTGTATAAGGTTAACAGCTGTTCAGGGGTGTAATGTCTTGAGCGAAAGAGAAATCCTAGTTTTTTAACTGAGGATGCAATGATTGTGATGTGTTTATGCCAGGAGAGACTTGATGTCAGGGTAATTCCAAGAACAGAAATCACATGCTATCTGGAAATTTGGGTATTGTCAAAAATAATACTGGGAGAAAATATAGTTCTTTTTTATGAGAAATAAGAAAGAACTGGGTTTTATTAGCATTGAAATCGATGAGGTTATTTGAACCCAACTGTTTGATGGTTTGGAGATCAGAATTGAGGGAGGTGGTGGTGGTTGATGTTCTGTAGGTTGAGGTGAGTTGTGCAGGGTAAAGTTATCAAATGAAAGGGAATACTGCAGTGTGCTGTCATCTGCAAAACTGTGTATTGGGTTGGAGGTCAACTGAAGTAGGTCATTGATATATAGCAAGAAGAGGATTGGTGAGGGGGACAGAACCTTGTGGAACCCTGGCATTGGTTGAATGGTGAGAGAATAACGAACCATCTACCACCACACATATTGTGCATCTAGACAGAATTCTGGCAATCCAACTACAGAAGTTCTGAGACAGAACAAACGATTGGAGTTTGCTTAGTAAGGCTTTGTGCCAGACCTGGTCAAAAGCTTTGGAGATATCAAATGCAACCACTTGAGATTTACCAAACTTCTGCATGTGAGCAGATCTCCTTTTAATCTGCAGTGATAGAATCCATACTGGCGGTCGTTTATTTATTAGGTGGGTGCCTTCAAGGTAGTGTAGGATATGGGAATTGATGACTTTTTCCGTTACTTTAGACAGGACTGAGTTGAGTGAGATAGGGTCGTGGTTAGACAACAGTAACTTCTTGCCCTTCTTGGGAATGGGTTGAATATAGGCCAATTTCCAGGCTGCGGGATAGATACCAATAGAGTAAGAGAGTATATACCAGAAACATAGGATAGGAGTCAGTACTGGTGCACAAACTTACAGGGGACTTTTTTGTGTCTAATTTGGACAGTATTTTTCTGATCTCTTTCTAGCAAAAGGATATAGGGGCATTGTACGTTGGGCATCAAGAATGGTTGTGGGGGCATTTACCATTGTTAGTTATGCATACATTGGAAACAAAGTGTGAAGCCCAGGAAATTTTTTTTTTTTTTCTGTGGGTGGTGATGCAATAGAACCACCTGAGTATGATAGGGGTGGGAATAGTGCAGGGCAGAAATTGCGACCAATTGCTTTGCCAAGAGCCAAGAAGTCTTGGCTGCCATTTGGACAGGCTGCTAGTTTCGGGTTTTTTCTCTTTCGAACTTGGAAGTATTGATTTTTTTTTTCTCTTCATCTATTTCGGGCTTGGTTATAAACATTGAAAATAATATCAATTGCATCGTGAATGCAGAACCTATAGAACAAGTAAAACATTTCAGATACTTAGGCACAATTTTTAGTGAAGACTGTAAATTAAATATGGGTAAATGCCAGGTGAATCTTGGATTCGATGCAAGCCAAATGCATGTCTCACTGCATATGTGGGAATCCTCGAATTTACATATGAAAACTTTGCTGACATCAATAGTAGTTAATAGGCAAGCGTATGTGGTTTTGAACAGATGAGATGATTATTAAGTCTCTTAAAAAATGTGGCAAAAGTAATGTGATGGATGGTACTGAAGATGACTTAGTTTTTGAAGAGAGTGATAACAATAGTTCAGACAATAATACAAAAAGTGACAGTAATGAGATGGTGAAGATGAACTGAATACTGCTGGTACAAGTTATGGTAAAAATAAATGAAATTTAAGGTTTGTGAATATTTTTATATAATAATATATTTTTTCTAAAAATTGTCTCATAAATTTTGGGTGTGTCTTATCGTCCGAAAAAATATGGTATGTCCAAAGTACATAAACCTCTGTTTAGCGATCACCACCTCCAAGGAACTTTCTGTCTTTATATTCTCTAAAACCTTCTTGTTGGTCATTCTTGCAGTCCATGATATTCTTAATCTCCTTCACACCCATAATTCAAATGAATCAATTCGCTTTTTATCTTCTTAATAATCCAGCTTTCACATCTATACATCGTTGCTTTGACACTTTCGTGGCCTTACTCACACCTCTTTCATAATTTTTGCCAGGTTTAACATCGCTTTTTTCCCCATGACTATCCTTCTTTTATTTTCATTTTCACATTTACAATCATTTCTGATTCTGGACCCCAGTAAATCATAACTTTCAATGATTTCTATTTTTATCTCCCTCTATTATAAATTCATTTAAATTGTCAGAAGCCATTACTTTTGTTTTGCTGATGTTTAAATTAAGCCTGGCTTTGTTACTTTCCATCTTAACCAATACAATGAACTGCTCCAGATCTTCCTTAGTTTCTGTTGTATCATCTGTATATCTTAAATTATATATATTTCTGCCACCAATCTTAATTCCAGTGGGATCTTTGTCTAAATTAGCCATTCTCATAACATATTTATTATAAATATTAAAAAGGTAGGGTGACAGTATACAACCTTACTGTCCCTTTTTCCACTCGAACACTGTGTTTCTCCAAAGACTGTTTTTACTGAAGCTTCTTGGTTGTCACACAGCTCTTTTATCAAAAGAATTAGATGTTCAGATATTCCCATTTATCTCATTACAATTCACAGTCTGTTGTTATCCACGCAATCAAAAGCTTATAATCAATAAAACAAATGAATACTTCCTTCTGAAATTCTCTTGTTCTTTCCATAATCCATCTCATGTTTGCTATTTGGTCTCTAGTTCCTCTGCCTCTCCTGAAGCATGCCTGTTCTTGTGGCATTTCTCTATTCACATATAGCTCCAACCTTTGTTGGATCACTTTCAGCATAACTTTACTTGAATGTGAAATTAAAGCAATACTTCTATAATTATTACAATATCTGGCATTTGATTTTTTGGGGATTGGATGAATACTGATGTTTTCCGATCTCTAGGCCAGTATATTTTCTTCCAAACCTGTTGACAAATTTCAGTCAATATATTCACTATTTCATCCCCAGCTTCTCTCAATACAGTAAACTCTCGATTTAATGGACTTCGGATTTAACGGGCAAAATTTCCGGTCCGTATGTCACATGTGACAATTAACACCCTGTTAATTTTAAAACGCTTTTAACCAAGATTTGCTTATAATTAAATTAACAGGTTAAATTTGCTTATAATTAAATTATTTTTTTGTTATTAATTTCCTGTTATTTTTAACAAATTTTGGCAAATAGGCCAACATATGTTGGAAAAACACTGTAGTAATTTAGCCGACATGAATGAGTCACCGCTCAGAAAACATGTTCGCCGAATGATTAGGAAGTGATCACACCAATCGCACTCTAATTGGTTCTTTTGTCACGTGGTATGACTTTCTGCGGCAGTTTTATTACACAAATTTTTGTAATTTTAGGGAGTTAATTATAAACAAAAAGCAGAATTCAAAAGTTCAAAAGATAGTTTTTTCAAAGCAGGGTTACCTAAACCAAGCGCCTCAACATCGAACATTAATTTCTCACATTAACTTAAAGTGTGAAAATTGTGTGTAAAACAATTTTTTTCTTATTACAGTGCTAATATTGATAAAATTGCAGTATGATGTTACAGATATTTTTATTTAAAAAAATTTCTATTTAGCAGACTTTCAATTTAACGGACACCCCCTTATCCAAATTAGTCCGTTAAATCAAGGATTTACTGTAATTCCACTGACACACCATCAGCTCCTGGAGCTTTTCCTTTTGGCAACTGTTCCATTGCTGATATCACTTCACTTTTCATTATCATGGGTTCCTCAACAAATACTCTCCTTTCAAATTCTCCTTCAATAGTATTATCTTTTGTACAAATCCTCTATATACTCTTTCCATCTTTTTTTCACCAGACATTTACCTGAATTACTTTTTACAACTCCTAATCTATTATCCCTGATGTTACAGGGATAAACTTCCCTGTAACATCATTTATTTTTCTAAACAGATCCCTTGGGGGTGCTTAAGGGTCAAAGCTGTATAACTGAGAGGAGACCTCCACATAGCCTTTAAAGGAATGCAGAAAACCGACCAGGGCTTCTGACCTAATGTCCAATCCTCACCTTCTCGTGGTGCACCCTGTTGGGTATCTACTTTGATACTGAACGAACGAGGATGGGCTGGCAATTTGGGATTTAGCCGACCAAATTGTATTCTTATTGGTTAAACCAAAATAAAAAATGATGGTACAACATGACAAAATTTCATGCCGGCTGGGGCGTCGCCCGGTTAAACAAGGCCCCCGTTGTTTTCGCCAGGGAACCAGGACGAACAGCGAAAAGTCAGCTACTGGAACAAATCTGAAAACAAACCCCAACTCAACATCACCAGAGTTAAAGATCGGTACTATCAACGTAAGAAGCCTGAATGGCAAAGAAATGGAGCTAGCTGAGGAATTAGATAAGTACCAGATCGACATAATAGGGGTGACTGAAACAAAAAAGACCAAAACTGGTGAGATCTTTCTGAGCAATAAATACAAAATGTTATATTCAGGCAATGACAATCAAGGAAAAGAAGGAGTAGCCATAGTATTCAACACAAAATACAAGGCTAATCTTCTTGAATGGCAGTCAGTCTCAAGTAGAGTAATGTGGGCAAATATGAGAATGGGGAACTGGACAATGAGACTTATTTGTGCCTATGGTCCCACAGAAGGTTCTACTAAGGTAGAAGTGGAGGAATTTTTTGAGGCTTTAGAAAAAGCAACTGACACAATGAAAAAGGAAAAGTTGGTCCTTGTTGGGGATCTAAATAGCAGAGTAGGAAATGATTGTGAGACATACAAAAATATTTTGGGAAAATTTGGAGAAAAGAGCAAAGCTAATAATAATGGCAAATACCTGTTGGATTTCTGCTCAGGACATGGACTGGTTATTACTAACACCATGTTCCAACATAAAAATGTGCACAAATTCACATGGAGAGAAGAGGCTAGGAATAAGAAAAGTCTCATTGACTATGTTATTGTTGATAGTGATGTTTTCTCCTTGGTGCAGGACACCAGAGTGTACAGAGGATTTGAAATTGGAAGTGATCACTATTTAGTCTTGAGCAGGATAAAATTGAATTTCATATTGAAAAGAATAACATGTAAGAAAGTTTTAAAGCGAATAAAAGTTGAGCAGCTCTCAGATGTGAACTGTAGACTAAAATACAGAAATATTATTGAAAAGAAAATGAAAGAGTTTGAGAACAGGAATCAAACCTTGGAGATTCAGTGGCAAACTCTGAAGGAAACATTGATTGATTCTGCCAGAGAGGCATGTGGTGAGGTTGTGTGCAAGGATAAAAAAATCAGAACTCCCTGGTGGACACAGGAAGTTAAAGAGGCAGTGAAGGAAAAGAAGAAAGCTTATCAAAAGTTCCTGGCAAATAAGTCAGCTTTTACTCTTACAGAATACAGAGACAAATGTAAGAAAGCTAAACAGTGTGTAAAACTAGCTAAACAAAAGTCATGAGAGGACTTTGGCAAGAATATAGAAAATAAATATCAAGAAGGTGGCAAAATATTCTGGAGGTTGTTGAAGAAGCTTAGGAATGGAGGAAAGAGTGCTGTAAAAGGAATTAGAGATGATAAAGGTGAAATGAAAACAGGAGAAAAAGATATCCTTGAAATATGGAGTAATTACTTTGAAAAACTGCTAAATGAAACAAGCAGTGATGACAGCACAGTGATAAAAAACACTGACTAGGCATGCAGTCAGGAATACATATCCATACTTGAAGTCGAAAAAGCCATCAAAGGCTTGAAATGTGGAAAGGCAGCAGGAGTAGATGATATTCGACCAGAAATGCTGAAGTATGGTGGTATAAGAGTCTTACAGTGGCTGCACTGCATAGTTCAGAAAGCCTGGACAGAGGGACGAATTCCTGATGATTGGAGTAGAGCTCTCATAGTACCCATATATAAAAAGGGAAATAAAACTGAATGTGAGAATTACAGAGGTATTTCCCTACTGAGTGTTCCTGGCAAGATCTATGCAAGTATACTTGAGAAACGGTTAAGAAGAATTGTGGAAGAAAAGCTTGGTGAAGAACAAGCTGGATTCAGGCCAAATAGAGGCTGTCAGGATCAGATCTTCACTTTACGACAAATAGTTGAGAAAGCATGGGAATATAACAAAGATCTGTATTTAAGTTTTGTCGATTTGGAAAAGACATATGACAAGGTGCCAAGAGAGAAGCTATTCAATACGCTGCAGTTATATGGTGTCAATGGGGCATTATATCAAGCAATACTTAGTCTTTATTTGAGTTGTGAGTCAGCAGTTAGAATTGAAGGAAGTACAGGAAGATGGTTTAATGTTAAATCTGGTGTGAGACAAGGATGTACATTATCCCCTCTGTTATTCATTATCTATATGGATCACATTATGAAGGAATTTGGTATTAAACCTGATATCAAAATTGGAGATGTTAATGTCAGCTCTTTGCTTTATGCGGATGATGTTATACTTCTAAATAAATCCGCTACAAGTCTGCAAGATTCTCTGACTAAATTGAATAGCTGTTGTAATAGATATGGTATGAAGGTCAGCAATAAAAAGACAAAGACAATGAAAATAGGCAGAATCATTGAAAATGTCAACTGTGTTGTGAATGGAGAACCTGTGGAACAAGTAAAACATTTCAGCTACTTAGGCACAATTTTTACTGAAGATGGTAAACTAAATATAGAAATAGACAACAGAATCAGCAAAGCTGGTATCATGGGAAGTCAATTGAATAAATTCATTAAGAATAAGAAAGAAATTAGTTGGAACACTAAATTAGCTGTATTCAAGACAGTGTTCAAACCAATTTTAACTTATGGATCTGAGAGCTGGGTCAGAAGTAAAACACTTGACAAAAGACTAGAGACCGCAGATATGAGAGTCCTGAGAAAGATCAGAAGCGTGAACAGATGGCATCAATGGCAATATCATATTAAAAATGAGGATATTTTTAATATGATATTGAGGAAAGAACTTGACATTGTCAGCATCCAGGAATGCATTAGCAGAGCTAATCTCAGATGGTATGGTCACTTAAATAGAATGGGAGAGGAAAGATTAGCAAAACAAGTGTTCTCTGCCATGTTGGCAGGAAAACGACCCAGAGGAAGACCAAGATATAGGTGGATTGATACGGTACAAAGTGCCTTAGACAATACAAATATAAGATCTGATAATGTTGGAGTCTTGACAAGTAACAGACTGATTTGGAGGAAAATTGTAGATAGGAAGTTAGTAATGATGTAGTTTTTTCATGTAGTACTGTCATATCCTGTACACCCCTTGAGGGTACATGGCAGGAATTTGATGATGATGATGACAGATCCCTTGTTCTACCCTTAATATTGCTTTCCTCAATTTCCTCGCACCTTTTGTTTAGATGTCTTTTTCCTCATCTTTCCTAGCCTGTCTTTGGAAATCTGCACTCAGTTGTCTAAACCTTTCTTTGTTTCTCTGAAGTTTAATTTTTCTTCTTTCCTCTGCTATTCAATTAGCAGAGGAAAGAAGACAACCATTTACAATTCTTTCTTGTTGTTTTATTAAGAGTATTCTTTGCTTCTATGACTTACATTTTGTTTCTTCCCATAGTTCTAATTCTCTTCCTGTCTTCTCCAAACTTTTTAATTTCTTACTGACTTCTACTTTAAATGCTTCATTTATAAGATCTAAATCAAATCTGATACTATCCTTTTGTTTCTTCTTCGCCCTTAATTTCAGTATTACTAATTCATAATCTGTCCCGCAGTCTGCACCAGGTAGTGTTTTAGCTGCTTGGATAGCACTCCTCCTCCACCTGCTGCTGGCAACAATACAGTCTATGTGATTTCTGTATTCTCCATTAGGTGAAGTCCATGTGTACAATCTCCTCTTATGTTGTTGGAAGCAAATGTTTGCAATAAAGCAACTGTTCTTAACACAAAACTCCAACAGTCTTTCTCCTGCTTCATTCCCCAGTGCTAAACCAAATTTTCCAGTGATAGTCTTCTTTTTCACACACTTTTGTATTCCAATCACCTAATATTAAAAGAAAGTCTGTTTTATCAGTACTGTATATTACTTGTAGGCTGCTGTAAAATTCTTCTACTTTATTTTCACTTGAATCTGTACTTGGGTGCATACACCTGTATAAGTGTAACTTTCACTGGATATGCCTTTTTTCTGATTAGAATTATTCTATTGGACACTGGGTTGTAACCCAGAATGTATTTTCTGTATTCTCTTCTTACTATGAATGCTATTCCATTTCTTTGAAGTTTTCATGTCCAGTGTAATACATCATGAAATCATCGGTATCAATGTGACCCATTCCTGTCCATCTCAGTTCACTGATTTCTCACATCTTAATTCGAGTTCTCATTTCTTTCTTCACTAGTTCCAGTTTTCCTTGATACATACCTCTTACATTCCATGTTTCTATTTTATGTAAATCAGTAAAGTGGAGGCATCCTCTTCTGAGATTAACTCTATTAGAAGTTGAACTTCCAGAAGGCTTCGATCCAGCTTCATCATTCTTGTTAACTTCATTGGAAGTTCCTCCCTGCCCTTCCCCAGTAGCCATTTCAGTGCCTTCCAACCTGGGTGTCCTATCTTCTAGCATCATATCACAATAACTTAAATCTCTGTTCATAAGATTTTCAGTCAGTTTAATGCAGCTAAAATCCAGTGTCTTAAAATTTGGGATTCATTGATAGGAGGCTGTATAGATGTCGATGGGACTAGAGGAAGTGAAGGAAGGCAAGAGACTTTGGGGTGATGATTGATAGAGACTATAGAAAGTTTAGGAAGACATATCACAAGGGTTGGTTTAGGTAACCCAGAGAATGACTGCAATACTGAAAAGGATGCTGACCAGCAGAGATAGAAGAGTGGTAATTCCACTGCATAAAGCCCTGATCAGACCACATGTGGATTATTGTGCTTAGATTTGAAGGGGATAAATCGGAGAGGGTAGTTAACAAAAATGATATCAGGACTGTACAGTTTTCGTTTTGAAAATAGATTGAGGGCATGTGGACTGCAAAGTTTGGTAGATAAAAGGAGAGGTGATGCAATTGAGACATTTAAACTGTTGAGAGGCAGTTACACAATCAACACTGGAGAGATCTTTCATATGATTGTACATATGAGTAGCCTTTTTGAATGGATAGTATTTGGACTCTGGAGTGCATTGCCTGATAGGGTAGTGAGAGCACAAAGAGTGAATGAGTTTAACACATTCATGCAAGGCAGTGTCCATGCATATGGAAACCCAGCAAAAATTGTCTTTGCTGATTCTGCAACAAGTGGTCGCATTTTCACAATGCTTATATGGCATGTTAGCTGCATTTTTTTTTTTTTTTTTTTTTTTGTAATTTTATTTGTGAAATTAGCATTTGTGAGATCTCTTAATGATATTGAAAATATCAAATACAAATTCAAAGTAATTTCAAGTTTTATATACACATATGCATCTATATTTTCTTTAGAAAATTTGCTTTACATAATTGTGATTTTCTGTACCCGATGACTATTATAAGCAGCTGTTTACACATTTTCTGCAAATAAAAATTTGAAAGAGAATGTTAGGTCAAATGTGTTTGGTTAGTTACTGTGGTTATTGCTACAATAAATCTGTTTTGCTTGCATGCATGCAGCAGTGTCTGTGGGAGGGGAGTGTTGTTCATTATGAAGTGAATCAAATTAATCTGTACTGTATTTAGTGATACAATAAAATTACTTGTTTTTCTTGCTGCTGCAGCATAATGTCTGTTGCAGATGAGATGTTTTTTAAACTGTAATAACATTTTCACTCTAGCCTTCAGAAAGAATAGATGTATAATAAATTTAGCTTAATTCTTTATCCAAGTGGAAGCAAACAAAATTTGCACCTGAAGTATCTTCTGGACGGAGGCAACTTGTGGTAAAGGTGGACCAAGCTCTAATCACTCCTTGTCTCAGTATCTGCCATAATGCAAAGCACATCTCCTTGCAGACATGTATAATGCAATGCATTAAGGGAAGGGCCACTACCCAGACTGGATTCGACCTTTATTGAGGTCTCATCAGTAGGAGCCAGACCCAGAAATAGTGATACTAAGGCAGATGCAATGGAGAAGTCATATTTACCTATACGAGTTGCCAAAAGGTGTACCACCTTATTATTAAATTACTATGAATTTAGAGAGGGAGTGCTTAAGGGTCAGAGCTGTATAACTGAGAGGAGACCTCCACATAGCCTTTAAAGGAATGCGGAGGACTGACCAGGGCTTCTGACCTGTCCAATCCTCACCTTCTCGTGGTGCACCCTGTTGGGTATCTATCTGGATACTGAACGGATGAGGATGGGCTGGCAATTTGGGATTTAGCCGACCAAATTGTATTCTTATTGGTTAAACCAAACTACAAAATGATAGTACAACATGACAAATTTTCATGCCGGCTGGGCGTCGCCTGGTTAAACAAGGCCCCCGTTGTTTTCGCCAGGTAACCAGGGTGAACAGCGAAAAGTCAGCTACTGGAACAAATCTGAAAATACACCCCAACTCAACATCACCAGAGTTAAAGATCGGTACTATCAACATAAGAAGTCTGAATGGAAAAGAAATAGAGCTAGCAGAGCAATTAGATAAGTACCAGCTCAACATATTAGGGATGACTGAAACAAAAAAGACAGAAACTAGTGAGATCTTTCTGAGCAATAAATACAAAATGTTATATTCAGACAATGACAATTAAGGAAAAGAAGGGGTAGCCACAGTATTCAACACAAAATATGAGGCTAATCTTCTTGAATGGCAGGCAGTGTCAAGTAGAGTGATTTGGGCAAATATCAGAATGGGGAACTGAACAATGAGACTTATTTGTGCCTATGGTCCCACAGAAGGCTCTACTAAAGTAGAAGTGGAGGAATTTTTTGAGGCTCTAGAGAAAGCTGCTGACACAATGAAAAAAGAAAAGTTGGTCCTTGTTGGGGATCTAAATAGCAGAGTAGGAAATGATTGTCAGATATACAAAAATGTTTTGGAAAAATTTGGAGAAAAGAGCAAAGCTAATAATAATGACAAATACCTGTTGGATTTCTGCTCAGGACATGGACTGGTTATTACTAACACGATGTTCCAACATAAAAGTGTGCACAAATTCACATGGAGAGAAGAGGCAAGGAATAAGAAAAGTCTCATTGACTACGTTATTGTTGATAGTGATGTTTTCTCCCTGGTGCAGGACACCAGAGTGTGTAGAGGATTTGAAATTGGAAGTGATCACTATTTAGTCTTGAGCAGGATAAAATTGAATTTCATATTGAAAAGAATGACATGTAAGAAAGTTTTAAAGTGAATAAAAGTTGAGTGACTCTCAGATGTGAACTGTAGACTAAAATACACAAAGATTATTGAAGAAAAAATGAAAGAGTTTGCGAACAGGAACCAAACCTTGGAGATTCAGTGGCAAGCCTTGAAGAAAACCCTGATTGATTCAGCTAGAGAGGCATGTGGTGAAGTTGTCTGCAAGGATAGAAAAATTAGAACTCCATGGTGGATATAGGAAGTTAAAGAGGCAGTGAAGGAAAAGAAGAAAGCATATCAAAAGTTCCTGGCAAATAAGTCAGCTTGTGCCCTTAGAGAATACAGAGACAAATGTAAGATAGCTACACAAAAATCATGGGAGGACTTTGGCAAGAACATAGAAAATAAATATCAAGAAGGTGGCAAAATATTCTGGAGGTTGTTGAAGAAGCTTAGGAATGGAGGAAAGGGTGCTGTAAAAGGAGGTTAGAGATGATAAAGGTGAAATGAAAAGGAGAAAAAGATATCCTTGAAGTATGGAGTAATTATTTTGAAAATTTGCTAAATGAAACAAGCTGCGATGAGAGCACAGTGATAAAAAACACTGACCAGGTATGCAGTCAGGAATACATATCCATACTTGAAGTAGAAAAAAGCCATCAAAAGGTTGAAATGTGGAAAGGCAGCAGGAGTAGATGATATTCGACCAGAAATGCTCAAATATAGAGGTATAAAAAGTCTTACAGTGGCTTTACTGCATAGTTCAGAAAGCTTGGACAGAGGGACGAATTCCCAATGATTGGAGTAGAGCTCTCGTAGTACCTATATATAAAAAGGGAAATAAAACTGAATGTGAGAATTACAGAAGTATAGCCCTATTGAGTGTTCCTGGTAAGATATATGCAAGTATACTTGAGAAACGGTTGAGAAGAATTGTGAAAGAAAAGCTTGGTGAAGAACAAGCTGAATTCAAGTCAAATAGAGGCTGTCAGGATGAGGTCTTCACTTTACGACAAAGAGAGATTAGCAAAACAAGTGTTCTCTGCCAGGTTGGCAGCAAAACGACCCAGAGGAAGACCAAGATATAGGTGGATTGATACGGTACAAAGTGCCTTAGACGATAGAAATATAATATCTGATAATGTTGGAGTCTTGACAAGTAAGAGACTGATTTGGAGGAAAATTGTAGATAGGAAGTTAGTAATGATGTAAATTTTTCATGTAGTACTATCATATCCTGTACATCCCTTGAGGGTACATGGCAGGAATTTGATGATGAATTTAGATAAAGATGTTGGAAGTTTTTTTCACTTGGTTAGACTATAATACATCTAGCTTAATCCTTTATCGAAGTGTAAGCAAACAAAGTTTGCACCTGAAGTATCTTCAGGACAGTGAGTAAAATACATCTATTCCTGAATAAAAATGAATCCTTCTTTGTATTTTAAGAGGACTGTGTCCATTGATCTCCAACAAAATACTAGAATATGTGAGATATCTATTATTGATAAGACAAAAGAGCCGCTGACAAAAAAAGAAGAAAAAATTATGTACTGATTTTGCTGAAGAGAGGATTCATGAAAAGGTGTATAATTCCAATGATGATCAGAAATTATTCATCTATATATTACTATGTAAAAAGTGAACACTGATCATAAGTAAATAAAAGAAAATTCTTAGAAAACCAAGCAAAATATAAATAAATACACATTACAATCACATAAATTTTACAAGATGATTTGCTGCTCAATCAGTCCACATGTATTCCTGCCATGTCTAGATGAATTATCTAATCAGCATTATTAGTTCATTGGATTAGCCCCTCCCTATATTTATTTACTAAGCTACCAAATGTATACATCTGCTGTTTATTATTGGTTGGTTATTTATATTTATATTTTGCAAACACATCTCTTTCACTCTCCTCATAAGTTTTTTTTTAATAATTATGCCATAATTATGTCTAGAGTTCATAGAATTACATGCTATCCACTCCACCCAACAACTTTTAGGACACACACATAATATCACAAATGTTACTTATTAATAAATTGTTGGCCAGTAATGAAAGTATTTCTATTCACACCTGATCTTTCTCTCCATTGTATTTCCCATTCTCATATGGCTCATTAATGGTAGTTCACCTATTTACACCTTTTAGTAAATATACCAATCAGATACAGCATGGAGGTTCTGAATGATAATAATAAAACAGTAATACTCAAAAACTAGCATTTTTATGACATAAATATAAGAGGAAATGTGTTTGTAAAATTAGAATAATTTCGGCTGTTTGCTTTCTCCTGAAACAGCTGGTGCCATTCCTAAAAGGAAAAGAAGAGTGTGGCTAGAATAATCCAACTGCAAATAGCCATTTTTAGAAGCACTTGCTTCATCAGACATAACATTATCATAAAAAAACCTGAAGCCCTTTTCCCCTATTGTAAAAATTAATATTCAGTTGGCAAAATGTGCATGCTGTTTGAAAATCTAGGACTCTGAATATCTCTTATTTATAAAATTAGGCAAAAAAATTATTTACATTTTGTAATACAGATTTAGAGATCTATATTTTATATATATTTAATATGTTTTAAAATGTCTAAATGTCTAGCATTTCAATATAAGTCTTAAAATGATATAGTGAAAGATCAACTTGCAAAATGCAATTTTTTCCAGTGATGAATTTTTGATGAAGAATTTTTAGACACATTCAGCATGTTTATTGTTTCATAAATTAATTTCAAGACACTAAGTTGGAGTTTATATATATATTTAAAAAGAATTGAATGACTTAAACTGAGAGAAATGAAAAAAAGTTTATTAGTATTACATAACTAGTTTCAGCTTTTTAACAGCCTTCCTTTGTCAGGTGCACATTATAAAAGAATAACCATTTAACATGGAGGAAAAAACTGAAAACATCACGGAAAGTAAATGTATATATATAACGTTAAAACGTTGAAGTTAACGTATACAAAGCTGTTCCCTCGTTGGCTACATTGTTAGACGTGCACGTGCGTATAGCATCTCGTGAGCGCCAGTATTTGATCACATCAGAATGACAGTCTGAACGGTTCTAGCTTAGGTTGTAGTTTAGATGTGCAGGGTTGAGGATGATTTCCTTAGATTCTATAACCTTCCTTTCCAATTCGTCATGGCAATGTAAAATGTTGTTAGATTTGTCCCAAGGGATTGTATGGCTATGGTTTTCTTCATCAGAATTGGCTGAAAACAGAACATCGCTAGATAAAGCACTGGCAGGTGTTCTCTTGTACAGGTAACCCTCATATAATGCGGATGTTAGGTTTCACAGAAATGCCGCATTATATAAATCACGTATGCGAGACTCAGATCACATAGAAAAAGTAGGGCTATGTTCCAAAATCGTTTTTTTTTAATTATATAAACAATAATGACATATCCAACAAAAAAAAAATATTTTTATTTATTCAAGTAATTCATCTAAGTTAAAACATAAACTATGAAACGAATACATAGCATAAACTTATAAAAATTACAAATTGTAAGCAAACTCCATTGCACACAATGCATAAATGTTTTAGGCAAAATCAAATAAAGGACATATTTTTAATCATCATCAGTGTCTTCAAATCTAACATTTCATAGATGTTCTTTATTTACGAGTGACCAGATGTCATCACTTGAAATCTCTTGGAAATCATTTGTATAATTCTCATTGCATACTTCGACTGGTTTAGTTATCAAGAAGTCAGCAATAAGACCTTCCTTACCACTATGCTTCCATTTTTTATTAAGTTCATAATATGGAGCTAAACAAATATCCAATTGTCTGAATTTTCCGTAGCGCTCCATTAAAGGATCATTATTCGTAAAATAACTTCCTAACTTCCGTGCCAAGTCCAATCCCTTCTGCTAATTTCTTTAAACTGAATTCTTTAACGGATTCATCACAATCAGAATCTTCGGCAGAACTTTCTCCGCCATTTGGTTCAACATCATCTATTAATTGTACCAGTTCCAGAGCGCTCCATTGAGGGATCATTATCCGAAAAATAGCTTCCTAACTCATTTTGTATATTGTATATTGGTTTAAGCCAATAAGAATACAATTTGGTTGGTTAAATCCCAAATTGTCAGCCCATCCTTGTTAGTTCAGTATCCAGGTACCCAACAGGATGCATCACGCGAAGGTGAGGATGGGACATTAGGTCAGAAGCCCTGGTCATTTTCTCTGCATTCCTTTAAAAGCTATGTGGAGGTCTCCTCTCAGTTATATAGCTTTGACCCTTAAGCACCCCTAACTAATTGACACTAAATACGAGGCTAATCTTCTTCAATGGCAGGCAGTGTCAAGTAGAGTGATGTGGGAAAATATAAAAATGGGGAACTGGACAGTGAGACTTATTTGGTCCTACAGAAGGCTCTACTAAAAGAAAAGAGGAGGAATTTTTTGATGCTTTAGAAAAAGCAACTGATACAATGAAAAAGAAAAAATTGGTCTGTTGGAAAACTAAATAGCAGAGTAAGAAATGATTGTCAGACATACAAAAATATTTTGGGAAAATTTGGAGAAAAGAGCAAAGCTAATAATAATGGCAAATACCTGTTGGATTTCTGCTTAGGACATGGACTGGTTATTATAACACCATGTTCCAACATAAAAATGTGCACATATTCACATGGAGAGAAGAGGCTAGGAATAAGAAAAGTCGCATTGACTATGTTATTGTTGATAGTGATGTTTTCTCCATGGTGCAGGACACCAGAGTGTACAGAGGATTTGAAATTGGAAGTGATCACTATTTAGTCTTGAGCAGGATAAAATTGAATTTCATATTGAAAAGAATAACATATAAGAAAGTTTTAAAACGATGTGAACTGTAGACTAAAATACACAAAGATTATTGAAGAAAAAATGAAAGAGTTTGAGAACAGGACACAAACCTTGGAGATTCAGTTGCAAACCTTGAAGAAATCCCTGATTGATTCACCCAGAGAGTCATGTGGTGAGGTAGTCTGCAAGGATAGAAAAATGAGAACTCCATGGTGGACACAGGAAATTAAAGAGGTAGTGGAGGAAAAGAAGAAAGCATATCAAAAGTTCCTGGCAAATAAGTCAGCTTGTGCTCTGAGAGAATACAGAGACAAATGTAACAAAGCTAAATACTGTTTAAAACTAGCTAAACAAAAGTCATGGGAGGAATTTGGCAAGCACATAGAAAATAAATACGAAGAAAGTGGTAAGGGAGGTTGTTGAAGAAGCATAGAAATGGAGGAAAGATTGCTGTAAAAGGAGTTAGAGATGATAAAGGTAACATGAAAACGGGAGAAAAAGATATCCGTGAACTATGGAGTAATTACTTCGAAAAATTGCTAAATGAAACAAGCAGTGATATCACAGTGGTAAAAAACACTCTACAGGCACATGCAGTAAGGAATACATATCCATACTTGAAGTAGAAAAAGCCATCAAAGACTTTAAATGTGGAAAGGCAGCAGGAGTAGATGATATTTGACCAGAAATGCTGAAGTATGGTGGTATAAAAGTCTTATAGTGTCTGCACTACATAGTTCAAAAAGCCTGGACAGAGAGACGAATTCCCGATGATTGGAGCAAAGCTCTCATAGTACGATATATAAAAAAAGGAAATAAAACTGAATGTGAGAATTACAGAGGTATTTCCTTACTGAGTGTTCCTGGAAAGATTTATGCAAGTATACTTGAGAAATGGTTGAGAAGAATTGTGGAAGAAAAGCTTGGTGAAGAACAAGCTGGATTCAGGCCAAATAGAGGCTGTCAGGATCAGATTTTCACTTTACGACAAATAGTTGAGAAAGCATGGGAATATAACAAAGATCTATATTTAAGTTTTGTCGATCTGGAAAAAGGCATATGACAAAGTGCAGAGAGAGAAGCTATTCAATACGCTACAGTTATATGGTGTCAATGGGGCATTATCACAGGCAATACTTAGTCAGCAGTTAGAATTGAAGGAAGTACAGGAAGATGGTTTAATGTTAAATCTGGTGTGAGACAAGAATGTACATTATCCCCCTCTGTTCTTCATTGTCTATATGGATCACATTATGAAGGAAAGTGGTATTAAACGTGATATCAAAATTGGAGATGTTAATGTCAGCTCTTTGCTTTATGCGGATGATGTTATACTTATCAATAAATCCGCTACATGTCTGCAGGATTCCCTAACTAAATTAAATAACTGTTGTAATAGATATGGTATGAATGTCAGCAAGAAAAAGACAAAGACAATGAAAATAGGCAGAATCATTGAAAATGTCAACTGCATTGTGAACGGAGAACCTGTGGAACAAGCAAAACATTTCAGCTACTTAGGAATGATTTGTAGTGAAGATGGTAAATTAAATATGGAAATAGACAATGAATCAACAAAGCTGGTATAGTAGGAAGTCAATTGAATAAATTCATATAGAATAAGAGAGAAATTAGTTGGAACACTAAATTAGCTGTATACAAGACAGTGTTCAAACCAGTTTTAACTTATGGATCTGAGTGCTGGGTCAGAAGTAAAACACTTGACCACAGACTAGAGACCGCAGATATGAGAGTCCTGAGAAACATTAGAGATGTGAACAGATGATGTCATCAATGGCAATATCATATTAAAAACGAGGATATTAGGAAAGAACTTGACATTGTCAGCATCCAAGAATGCGTCAACAGAGCTAATCTCAGGTGGTATGGGCACTTAAACAGAATGGGCGAGGAAAGATTAGCAAGACAAGTGTTCTCTGCCAGGTTGGCAGGAAAACGACCCAGAGGAAGACCAAGATATAGGTGGATTGATACAGTACAAAGTGCCTTAGATGATAGAAATATAATATCTGATAATGTTGGAGTCTTGACAAGTAACAGACTGATTTGGAGAAAAATTGTAGATAGGAAGTTAGTAATGATGTGAATTTTTCATGTAGTACTATTATATCTTGTACACCCCTTGAGGGTATATGTCAGGAATTTGATGATGATGATAATGACCATATGACAAAAACCCTTTAAGTGGCCATTACTATAAAAATAAAATTTTTACCTAAAAAAGCATTACAAATTGTATGTAGCTGAACAGAAAATAAAGTGCTTAACTTGAGGTTAACATACTTTTGATTTTTAATGCACTTTCCTAGCAGAAAATGAAGACAATTTTCAATAATCAGCACTTTATACTGTAAATAATTGACTTGCTAAAGGTATTTGTCCTAATATAAATTCGCTACTTATGACTGCATGCGCAATATGGGCAGACACAAATTTTACTAAGTTAAAATTTGATTGTTATGTTGCACGGTGAAAAATATATGAAAAGATAAAGGGTTTCTACAATTTGTAGAACGTGTTATATCAAAACAGCATTGTATAAGTACCACGTTGAACAAGAATTTCTACAATTTGTAGACCGCATTATGTTGAAGCTGCATTTGATAAGTACCGCATTATACGATGGTTACCTGTATATAAAAATACTAGTGATGGTGGTTGTCAGTAGATGCCATTGGTGTAGATGATGAAAGTAGTTGCGGTTCGTTGTAGTTGGTGGATTTGATCCCTGCCTCGATGAGTCTTTGGACCTTGGAGGTGTTATGTAATAATAATGAACGTATAAAACAAAGGAGCTTTTTATTTTATTTATTTATTTTTTGTATTCCATTTCCTTAAAGTGATGTATTCCTTCTCTTTTGCACGAATGGTTCTGTTTGTCCTAGGTAAGACATTTTAAAAGAGTAGATAATGTGTACTGCTGAATATTTCAGTAAGTTGTGCTTCATTTTTTGAGAGAAGTATTTTTATTGGATAATAGGAAGTGAAGTGGGTTTAATCTTAAAACTATAGAGAAGTTGCAGTATTACATAATGTCAATAGTATGGCTGTGGTGATTTCTGGTAGCTAAAAATTGATGATGATGATCGACATGTGTTTTCTACCCACTACAGGGTGAAGACCTCTCCCGTTGCAGGAGAGTTGGGTGTACTTCTCCCATGGCGACCCAGTCCATCTTCAGAGAGTGTACAGATACTTGGATGAATAAATGTATGAAGCTGGAAGACAATCACAAATGTCCATGCCGAGGCAGGATTTGAACTCATGGCCTCTTGGCTGAGTGGTTAATGGACATGCTAACCACTCAGCCAACCAGGCCAGCCAGCTAAAAATTACTGTATGTTATATATTTTGACAGTATGGGGGGTACCTAGCATGCAGTTACTTGTAAATAACCCAACTTGTTAAGATGCATTGGATTATTTACGAGTAAATGTATTCAGTTCTCACAGTGCTTGGTCCATATCTCTCTCTCTCTCTGTGTGTGTGTGCATTGTTGAGCGCACGCACACACTGCAAAGTTGATGAAATATAATATTTGAGATGTTTAATGAAGCTTGCTTTTTTTTTTTTCTCCCCCTTTTGCCAAGCATTCCTTGGCAAAAGAAATCATTGGGTCCTTGTTGACTGTAAATGTTCAAAAACAGCAGTGGCAATTTTTTAACATATACAGTAGAACTCGGTTATAACGATCACGGTTACAGCGAATGCACGTTTATAACAAATAATTTTGAAGGTATATTTGAATTACGTTTGATTTAATGCATGTATTTCGTGTTTATTACGAATTTGTTTCACGGGAATAACGAACGAATAATACACATTAGTCATTCCTTTACTGACATTTCGTATGTACGCATTTTCTGGTTTTGGAAAAATGTTGGGAGTCAAACGGAAAATTTTATTGGTTTTCAAAAAAGTAGAAATTATACCGGAGGTGGAAAGTGGCCAGTCAAATCTGACAGTAGCAAAGAAGCATGGTTTGTCCCCATCTACAATAACAATTTGGAAGAATCATGAGTTGACTCTGAAAACTTTTGAAAACAATTTATCTTAGTGTAAAAAACTTAAAAAGGTGTAATAAAAGTGACGTTGATGAGGCACTTCTTTCGTAGTTTAAAGTGCAAAGAACCGCTGGCTTACCTATTAGTGGACCAATTTTGAAACTTCAAGTCAAAAAATTTGCTGTTCAACTTGGTTATAGCGATTTTAATTGCAACAATGGGTGGATTGATCACTTTAAGAACAGAAACAATATTGTCTATGCAAAAGTAAGTGGCGAGGCGTTGTCCATTGACAAAAAACGTTGTTTCTGACTGGATCAAGAATGTATGGCCGGACATCAAATGAAGGTATGGATAGAACAACATTTATAATGCAGACGAAGCACAGGAGTTTTTTATAATTTAACGCCTGATAAAACTTTCCAATTTAAAAACGAAAAGTGCATTGGTGGAAAACTTATCAAAAATAGACTCGCAGTTTTAGTTTGTGCCAACATGACCGGTAGCGATAAAAGAACCCTTCTTGTAATTGGAAAATCGGCAAAGCCTAGATGCTTTAAAAACATAAAGAAATTTCCCTTTGATTATACAGCGAATAAGAAGGACTGGATGACATCTTCAATTTTCGAAAATGAAATTCGCAAGTGGGATAAAAATCTTCGCAGTGAAAACCGGAAAATTTTGTTATTGATAGACAACTGTCCTGCCCATCCTGTAGTGGCTAATTTAACAAACATAAAACTTGTTTTTTTACCACCGAATGTGACATCTGTTTTGCAACCACTTGATCAAGGCGTAATTAGATGTTTTAAATCCCATTTTCATCGTCTGTTAGTCTTGTAACTGATAGAATGCAGAAAAAAATCCATGAAAAATGCTTATGCTTATGACTCGAAGATCAGTGTACTTCACGCAATACGTTTAATGAGTGATGCTTGGAATTTGGTGCCATCGTCTACGATACAAAACTGTTTTAAGAAAGCTAGTCTTGCGGAATACGAGTGCGAATCTGAAGAAGATGAAGAGGATAACTTACCGTTATTAGCGTGGTTAAAAGTGCAAAACTTGAACAATTTTGAAATGTGCGCAGAGATCGATAATTTTATAGACATTGATAATGGTGTCGCAACTTCGGGTATACCGACAAACGCTGACCTCTTAAAACAAATCTCTCATACGCCAGAAGAAGATAATAGTAGTAGTGACTCCGAGGAAGAAAATAGCAATGATGAGAAAAGAAAATCATTACCTGGTGTGAAGCAGAAAGTGCTTTACATATTTTAACAAGATTTATGGAATCGCGATCTGTAAGTTCAGACGACACATTCAAGCAACTTAGTGGTATAAGGAACAATTTCAAACGTATGAAATATGCGTCTTGTGCAAAGCAAAGCACGCTTGATGATTTTTTATGTAAAAATGTGAAGTTTTAAAAATAAATTTTTGTTCTTTATATGTATGTATGCATATATGTATTTATGTCACCCAATATACCTATGCTGAGAAAAATCTGAAAACATTTTTAATTCGCTCAAATTATGACCTTGGATATAACGAATAATGGTTATTACGAACAAATATATGCGGTCCCATAGAATTCGTTATAACCGAGTTCTACTGTATGTGTGTGTGTGTGTGTGTAGTCTTGATCTTCTACTCGGTTGTAATGATACATTTTAAAGAATAAATTTTAAATGACTTTAAACCGAGATAAAATATTAAATTTTAATAATACAACTAGTTTCAGCCTTCTTCAGGTATCCACTAAAGGTAGAACGCAGTAATAAAAAATTAAAGTTACAAAAAACTGAGAATTACAGGCAAAAAATGCAATACATAATTGACACAAAAACGTTGTATTTTTCAAGTCGTTCTATCTGATGTGCTATTGTTTGTTGTATGCGTGCTTGCAGTAGTAGTGACTGCAAGTACAATAGTGACTGCAGTCACTACTACTGTACAACTGCAGTCACTACTATTGTACAACTAATAGCAGTGACTGCAGTCACTACTATTGTACAACTGCAGTATGGCAATCAGGGATGTTATAACTCAAATTGCTGTTCAAATGTTCAGGATTAAGGAGGATTTCTCTGGACTCCACGATTTTCCTTTCAAACTCATCACTACAGCGAAAAATGTTTTTGGATTTATCCCAACAAACTGAGTGACTCTGAAGATCATCATGAGGGTTATTAGAGAAAAGAACATGACTGGACAGCGCAGGTGCATGTGATCTTTTATAGATGTCTCTCTTATGCTCCTCAATACAAGTTCAACAGATTTGTTAGTCTGTCCAAAATAAGGAATATTACAGTCGCACCATAACTTGTAAACACCTGGATATTTCAGTTTATGATGAATAGGCTTCCGATGGCTTATAAGAGAATGGACTTTAGGGAGTGTAGTGAAAAACGTCCTGATGTTATATTTTTTAAGGACTTTAGCCAATTTATTGGAGACTGAACTAATGTAAGGTATTGAGATTCTACCTTTAAAATCAGTAGTTTCCGTAGTATGTAGGAGGATCCAGAAGAAATTTCTTAATTGTTTTTTCAGAATATCCATTTTGTTTAAAGATAAGAGAAAGTTGTTCAATTTCTTTTTGGAGTTCATTTGGTTCATTTAAAAGAGATCGTGCTCTGTGTCCTAAGTTAGAAATAGTTCCAAGCTTTTGTGGTGGAAAGTGATGAGATTGACAGTGCAGATATCTGTTGGTATGAGTTTTTTTTCGGTATATAGAGATTTTAAATCTATCAGAGCATCGTGTAAGAATTACATCCAGGAAAGGTAGGCAGTTATTTCGTTCTAGTTCGGCTGTGAATTTTATATTAGGATGCTGGTTGTTAAGATGTTAAAGAAAATCCATGAGAGATGTATGTCCGTGACTCCATATAATGAAAATGTCGTCAACATAACGTCTCCAAAGTTTCGGCTTAAATGAGAAAGACAATATGGCTTTTGTTTCAAAATCTTCCAGGAAAATCTTTGCTAGAACTTGGGATAAAGGGTTGCCCATTGCTAGGCCTTGGTTTTTTAAAAATTCACTGCCAAACTAGAACAAAATAACTGCCTTTCTTTCCTGGATGTAATTCTTACACGATGCTCTGATAGATTTAAAATCTCTATATACCGAAAACTAACTCATACTAACAGATATCTGCATTCTCAATCTCATCACTTTCCACCACAAAAGCTCAGAACTGTTTCTAACTTAGGACACAGAGCACGATCTCTTTTAAATGAACCAAATGAACTCCAAAAAGAAATTGAACAACTTTCTCTTATCTTTAAACAAAATGGATATTCTGAAAAAACAATTAAGAAATTTCTTCTGGATCCTCCTAGGCAGCGTACTACGGAAACTACTGATTTTAAAGGTAGCATCTCAATACCTTACATTAGTTCAGTCTCCAATAAATTGGCTAAAGTCCTTAAAAAATATAACATCAGGACGTTTTTCACTACACTTCCTAAAGTCTGTTCTCTTATAAGCCATCAGAAGCCTATTCATCATAACCTGAAATATCCAGGTGTTTACAAGTTATGGTGCAACTGTAATATTCCTTATTTTGGACAGACTAACAAATCTGTTGAACTGCGTATTGAGGAGCATAAGAGAGACATCTCCTATAAAAGATCACATGCATCTGTGCTGTCCAGTCATGTTCTTTTCTCTAATAACCCTCATGATGATCTTCAGAGTCACTCAGTTTGCTGGATAAATCCGAAAACATTTTTTGCTGTAGTGATGAGTTTGAAAGGAAAATCATGGAGTCCAGAGAAATCCTCCTTAATCCCAAACATTTGAACAGCAATTTGAGTTATAACATCCCTGATTGCCATACTGCAGTTATTCAATGCTGGTGCTCACGAGAACCTGCAAGCACGCATGCAACAAACAATAGCACGTTAGATAGAATGCCTTGAAAAATACAACGTTTTTGTGTCAGTTATGTATTGCATTTTTTGCCTGTAATTCTCAGTTTTTTGTAACTTCAATTTTTTATTACTGTGTTCTACCTTTAGTGGATACCTGAAGAAGGCTGTAAAAGGCTGAAACTAGTTGTATCATTATCATTAAAATTTAATATTTTATCTTGGTTTAAAGTCATTTAAAATTTATTCTTAAAAAAAAAAAAATATATATATATATATAAGGGTTTTATTGCTGTTCATAAACACAGTTGACTCACTATATCAAACACATTTATAATCTTGCTAACAGCAACAAACCTGCTGAAAAGGACTCTGGTTTTGACAAAGCTCTGATATTAAAAAATAAAATAAAATTACAAGTTTGCTATAGTGTGGGTGAATGTACAAAAACTAAGAAGATAACTAACAGATTGTATTATCTTTATATCTCGTAGCTTAATCAGGACTTTTCATTAGTTTGTTATAGTGAGCATTGACTGTAATTATTCCATGGAACAATGTTTAGAAGTACTGCACACTGTTTGATTTCCTAATCACATATAACCTGTAATAAATTAGCAGGCCACCAGCATGTTAGCCAGTGATGTGTAATATGCAGCCTTTTCCAATCGAGTCAACCTTGCCTTGTTGAGGTGTGGCACTTTTCCACCAAAGAGGCACTGGCATTTTCTACTTACATTCTTGGTTAGAGGAAATTCCGCTATATCTACTGAGTTGTAGATAATCTTTCTTGACTAGTGAAATATCACCTTGCTTATTGGGGACCTGATGTGGCTGATGCTAGTTTGGTCTGCAGAGCAGAGTGAGGTTCTGCCTTATTTCTCTTAATCTTCAAACATGCAGTGTGAATTATACCCTTCAAGGGCATCAGATATACTGTGGAGATTCAGTTTCCTACATCTTTGAGGGTGGAGCAGCAAAGCAGCCCTGCAGGCTGGCAGCCAGATAGTGTAAAGGACTGAACCTGATGGTAACACATTTAGGAGGCTTCCTGATTAGCAGGTAAACAATCCTGCCATCTACACTGTCAGATTGTGTATGAAGGGAGACTATAGTTATTCTTGCATGTATGCGGGTGCAGGATCAAAGCCGTATGCCACGGAGACTAGATGCTCTTTGTGTGGGTAATATGTCTATCTAAGAATCTATTTCCTCTCACTGTACATTTCCTGTTCTTTTTACTTCTCCTCTGAAACACTAATGTGATAGTAAAATCAAATAGACATAGTATATCACTGAAAAAAAAGAACAAAAAATTAAAATTAAAAAAAAAAACTCAGAAAACTATTTAAAAAAATATGTTCCACATTCACTTCAAAATTTAGCATTAACATTAACTTAAATGTTATGCACCATCACCTA
This sequence comes from Typopeltis vanoorti, assembly GCF_054136105.1. Classification (NCBI taxonomy): domain Eukaryota; kingdom Metazoa; phylum Arthropoda; class Arachnida; order Uropygi; family Thelyphonidae; genus Typopeltis; species Typopeltis vanoorti. Next base: position 174,963,774 of record NC_143550.1, read on the forward strand.
TCAACAGCCAAGCCTGATCTTCTGTGTTTGACCCAAAACCATATAGCATAAACAACAGTCTACCTTCACTGTCAAAACTATGTTCTGTGTGAGTTGTTTTTCTTCCCCAAGGATAATGCATATGTTTTTGTGTGCTGTTTGATATTCCTTGCCAGAGATTGCCAAATCTTGATCTCCTCTTTTTGACCTTCTGGTCTTTTGAAGTCTTAAACCCCTTCTGGGGTTTAAGACTTCCTTTCCTCATTATGATACATGATGGAGAAAGGAAATCATCTGCTATCTCTACTGCTTCGCAAATTCTGACTCCAACTTCTTATTCTTGAAGCTTGATTTCTTACAGTTCACTACCCTAACAGTGAAGTCATCTTCCTTGGTGACTTTAATGTCCACACCTTCACTTATCTCCCTTTTTCCAATTCCAATGACCAAGCTGGGAGAGAAAGCTGAAGCATTTGCTATAAACAACCTCTTGGTAATTTACATCGTAAAACTTCAAGTTTTTATATTTAGTGGTAGATTCTCCCCTCAGCCATTAGAAACCTGTATCCTTTGGAACTACTTCTTGCAGTCCTACAATGAAGGCAACATTTGCAAATAACAGTCATTCACAAACTTTGTCCACCAAGTCTGACTTTGAAAGAGTTAAATGTAAGAAACTTATCTCTTGAACAAATGCCAGCTATGCATTCTTAGTCCCTTGCAAAGACCATTGGGTACAAATTATGTCACCCATGCTCCCACCTCTCTTTCCAGATGGCACTATTGCAGTATCAGATAAAGTTGTCCTTCTGGCATCATTCTTCTCTTCTACCTCCTGCATGGAAGACCATCTCAAATCACCTCTAGCATGCACGTATGCACAACTACAGTCTCCCTTCATACACAATCTGACTGTAGATGGCAGCAGGATTGTTTACCTGCTAATCATGAAGCATTGTGCCATGTGCCACCTGTAGCCTTCTACCAGAAAGCATCTGAAGAATCTTAAACAATCTTGGATACCAAAAAAGCTTTATATTCCCAATGCTATCCCACCAATAGGGTTTCTTCCCGAGAATTCTTTCTCAAGAATTCCATGGAAAAATTTGTAATTTATCCTGGAAATTCATGGGTGAAACCCAGAAAAATTCACCTAGGAAATTTCCTTGGTGAAACAACCCAGGTGCAGTCATGGGTTGTTTCACCCACCCCTTGCTATTCTTTTAATGGAACAAAATGGCTGCGCTATGTTGCTGATGTGTTCTCTATTTAGCCACATGGTGGGATATGTTACAAACATTTCTAGCACAAGTAAACAGCCAACACTCAAAGATCTGCATTATCACTGAAAAGGAATTCTTCCCTTCCTTGAAACACTAGTCTTCCTGCTTCCCCAACAGATCCTTATCTTTTTATGTTTACATAAAATCTACCTACATGGAAGGTCCCAGTTGTGAAGATACTTCATGTGCAAACTTTGTTTGCTTACATTTGAAGAAAGGATTAAACAAAAATATAATTTCTTGGCATTTTTAATTTAATTTATAACCAAGGGGAAAAAAACTTTCTACAGCTTACTCTAAACCAGATTATTTTAATAATAAATTGTTACATCTTTTCACCTATTTGTACAGTATATGGGAAATATCAAACCTGCATTACTTCAACCTTGGTATCTCTTTGGTTCTAACTCCCACTGATGACATTCATTATTTAGTTTGTTTACTCCTGGGGAGTAGAGAGGTTCTACTTGACTTGGTGGTGAGTTTTTGTCTATCATTGGGTGGAACCACTGCTGGGTTTCCTGTCCTGGAGGTGAGATTTAGAGTGATCTTGTAGATTACCCAGAGTTTTTGGAGAAGTATCCCCACACTTAAAACATACCCCAGCAAAGGTCACAATCAGTCTGGGTAGTGGTTTTCTCCATAGTGCATAACATTATACGTGTCTGTAAGGATATGTGCATTGCATTATGAGATACTAAGCCAATTAATGGGAAGTCATCAGCCTCCATATACAAGTAGCCCAGTCGTGAAGACACTTCACATGCAAACTTTGTTTGCTTACACTTGAATAAAGGATTAAACAAGAATATAATTTCTTAGAATTTTTAATTTAATGGCTGTGCTTTTGTTGTCACAAGCCACTAGTCTTGTAAAATTTTTAAATTAGTTATTTTGTTTTGATCACCTTGTGTTCTGTAAAAGCTGATGGATATTCAAATTAACACCATCTTTTTCTTTACTAGGCTACTATGGGAAGCAGGTAGGAATACAGTAGAAGCTGTCTTTCATGTAGGAATGTACAGTGACAAGCAATATTTAGGACAAGGTAAAGCCATAGTTGTTTGTTTTTTCTGTATCATTAAATTTTCTTGATTCAGCAATAAAACTGTACACTACAATAGAGCATGAAATTGAAGTATTTGTTAGAATGGGAATCGTGTATAAACATATTGTTAATACTATAGCCTTTATTGTTTTTAGCAGTGTTGTTTAATATTATTTGCAGTTGCCCAGAAGGATTCCTAATCCTCACCTTTTAGAAGATTAATTCCATAAAACATTCTATTAAGCTAGTGAAACTTATGCAAGTATAGTCTTAGATATCACTAAATAACTGTAGTTATAAATACTGTTTAGTTTGTAGATGAAGAATGTAAATGTATTTATTAATCAGTAATCCTTGTTAGCTAACATCCTTTAAGTATTCATATTTAAGATTAAAGCCATGAAGTATTTGAGAGTTTGATAATTCTGGTCTAATAATAATAGTTTTCTTTTTCAAAGAAATATTCCAAACACGTTGGCTATTTTTTCTTGCAGGAGCTGGTGAAACAGTAGGTATAGCTGAGGAGATGGCAGCACACAACAGTTTATGGAAGTTATTTGATTTGACGCCTGATGCGAATCCTCTTCCATTTGGGTATCGGGGCAGAAAGTTGTATTTAGAAACTAGCAAAGTTAACCAGTCATTAAGAGAGTACACAACTGAGAAATTGTGTCAGCTAAGAGCATAACATGTTGGAAATATTAAATTATTTTAAAAAAAAGTGGAAATCAGGTTTTGAATGGTTATGTAATCATATTCTCTAGTTTTCACTTCAGATTACTATTGGAATTTTTGTATAGCATTTTTACTTATGATTCAGAAACATTACTTCTCTCTCTCTCTCTATATATATATATATATACACACACACACACACGAGGTGTGTTCAAAAAGACCAAACTTTTTAAATAGCGCACCAACTGGCATAGAGAGCACATAGCGGCAGACTTTTTCTCGGTTTCCCAAACTTAAAACCACTTTGAAAGGACATAGTTTGCAACCCATAGAGGAGATTCAGGAAAATGCAATAAGAGAACTGCATGCCATCACAGAAAGTGCATTCCAGGAAACATTCCAACAATGGAAGAAATGTTGGGAACGGTATATCGCCAGTAGAAGGGACTACTTTGAAGGGGACAGTGTTTAAAATGTAAAACAAGCAATAAAGTCTTCATAGCAAAAGTTTGGTCTTTTTTTTTTTTTAATATGGCTTGTATGTGTGTGTGTGTGTATATATATATATATATATATACATACACACACACATATATGTTTTTCTTAATAGCTTGAGATGGAAATGGCATCAATATATTACTTTACATGGGTTTTATCAATGTAATTTCTTTCTTTCTGAAATAGTAATGCTGAATACTTTAGAATAACAATCAGAAAACTCAACTGCTGCTAAAAATCTAGAATTAAAACACTGAATATTTAAAAATATGTGGAAACAACAATTAAGAGGAGGACTAATTTCATATTGATAATCAGAAATTTAAAAATCTGCCACTTAAAATATTATTTATTACTCAAAATAATAAAATTAGTATGGAAATACAAGTTAGAATACATGTATTAAATAGATCTTACATTCATTACATAATTTAAGTTTCACAGCTCTCAAACAAAATTAAAATTTAAAAAAATACAATACATTCATTAAACTTGTTGTTTTATATAAAGTATATTTTGTTAAGAAACTATTTCATAAGATCAAGATGAAAGAGCCTTGCAAGGAGATGCAATTCTCTTATAAATGAAATCTTTAGAAAAGTCTTTGGATCTGTAAGAGAAGATAACATAACAAGAGAATGGAAACAAACAATCAAGATCAATGCTAAATGCATAAATCCCACTACTAACTGAAATCATACCTTGTTGACTGAGATGGCATCAAAAAAAAAAAAAAAAAGATGAGAGAATGGTTAAACTGTTGTTCAAGATGGGAACATCTTGAACAACAGTTTAACTAATGGAAGGTAACTTAAAAGAAGATCATGGCAAGTCTAAGAGGATAACATCCAAAAAGATTTGACTGAGAATAGAATGTAAGATGGAAGAAAATGGTATTTACAGCAAAGAATCTTAGAAGTTCAGTAATTTTGCTGCCTAAGTAGTTAACATACCCACTCTCTAACCAACAGACTTTGGATTCAAATCCTGGCAAGGATATTTGTGATTATACTTTGGGGGGGGAGGATGAGTTTCATTGCCTGTGTGAGGCCACTGTCTCACTTATTAGAAGTTTGAATGGCCAGAAAGAGTTCCAAGTTTAGTCTCTAAAACAGAGTTCTCAGATTTTTTTTTTTTTTTTAAATAAACTCTTAACCCACCCATGAAACTCATGCTATATAGGTTTTTATTGATGCAACTTTATAGGATATATAATTTACATAATTAAACATTTTAAATAGCTTAAAACATTTCATATCATAATAATATAGCTACCATATTTTTCACCTTTTAAGACACCATTGTATTGGATGCATCACACTTTTCATGTTGAATTTTTGGAAGAAAAAAAATTCTTTGCAGTATAAGACACGCAAATCATGTATCAAATTTTTCGTGTAAATTTTAATACATGTATTATCCATTTGTCAGATAAAAAACAATTCTTAAAAATCATCCAATCATTAAAAAATTTAACACACACATATATAATATAATATAAAAACTTTTTATAAATTAATCTTCTTTTCAAATTTTTATTCATCTTCACTTCTCAAAATTTTCTGAAGTTGATTCATCATCTGGAAATTTTTCTGGCATAAATTACCAGGACGTGTGGACCACACCTTCTTTATCCATAACTTCATCCCTTCCTCATCCATCCATCTCCTTTTGGATGAATATAAATGTAAATTCCTTTGTAAAGTTTTTCTTTGGGCATTGTTTTCTTTAAAAAAAATTGAAAAAGATGTCAATTTTGTTCGAGCACGACAAAACAACAGCATAGTGAGTTTTTTCATGACCAGAAGTTTTAACTATAATATTTTTTTTAACTTTGGAGTCAACAGTCTTGTTCAAGGACACATCAAAAGTCAGAGGCACTTCATCCATGTTAGCTATGTGTGAAAGTTCAAAATTATCTTCTTTTCAAGCATTTATGATGAATTCAAAAATAAAATTGAGTTTGTGTGGCATTTTTTGTAATATTTTCATTCTTGCATGCATAAATCTAAAGCATCATGATGTCAACCATGTAAAATTGATATTTCTTTCTGTTGCCAATAATTTTGCTCGTTGAATAATCATTTTTGTAGATATGCAGCAACCCGATCTTCTTTGATCCATTATCCAAGTTTTTAATTTGTTTTCAATTTCTGCCTGTTTACTGTGGAGATTGTGTTTTTTTAGAATTTGCTTTTTATTAATTACTGCTCTTATTTCCTCCAAATTCAAAGCATTTTTTCTGTAGGCATAGGCTAAACATGCCACTCTGCTGCCCTGCCACTATTCTATTTTTGCATACTCAAGCACGCTATGCTTAAATGCAATTGTATAGCTATGTCTGTGCTTCATAAAATCCATGGGTTATAAAAAATAAAAAAAGTAAATATAATAATGTATTGATTACTAGTTTAAATGCGTGACCATTAAAGACTGTGCAATTATTCAAACTGATCACGCATTACCAACATGCGATGTCACCATCATGTCGTCTGCACGGTTAGCCTAGTGGCTGTGTACTTCGCAACCACATGACTAGGGAAGGAGTGGTCCGGGTTCGATTCCTGTCGAAGACGTGAGGAATTTGAGGATCTTCCTCAGACATAGCCAAGTTAGCCGGCCTTGAGTGCAAGCAGGCAAACTGGCCCCGTGAACACACACACAGATCTACAGCCATAAATACTTAACCACCCATAAGGGGTGGCTCAACTCGCCCCAATAGGGATGGGGGAGGAGGAAACTCCATATGAATAAATAAATAAACCATCATATCCAAGTGTAGCAGATATTATGACAGCCTAATGCAATTAACATTTCATAACCAGTTTCCAACTAATGTCATTCCAGATTGGTCTCTTATTTGTCAGATGTCTGATTTGATCAATTCTCACAATGATTATTATTATTATTATTACAAGATACCTCCAAGGAGTCTGGCGCTCATCAAGAGAGGTCACATATCACTCACACCACCTGTCATACCTTCTCCTGAATTCATTCACACTATCTGCACTTGCCATCTCCAAAAGCACATCATTTCAATCACACATTACTCTTAGAGAAAAATATGAATGTCAACCATTTCTTGACTGTATTCACTCTCAACTTCCACAGATGCCCTCTCATCCTCTTCCCCCCCCCCCATCCTCCATAAAATGAAAAATTCCTGCATGACCTTTCAGAAGATTTAGGTTAGGTTTTTATCATATTGCATGTCTTTCTCTCATTTGCTAGTGTCTGCAGCCTCAAGTACACAGCTTCTTGGTTTGCTCTCATAATCTACATTCCACAGTCCTCAAATCATCTTTATTACTGTCTTTTACATCCTCTCCATTGTACCTCCATCACATCACTTTGGAAATCAGATTAAATCTGTGCACAATAGTCCAGATGAAGTCTTATCAAGACCTTGCAAATTGGCAAAATGACTTCCTTATCCTTACATATCAATGTTTGTTTCAGTATTGCAATTATCCTCTGACTTATATATACAAGCTTTGCTATGTGATCCCTGAACCTCAACTTTCTATGTACTAAAACTAGCCTGATTAGTTTTTTCTATCATATATATATATATATATATGTGGCAATCAGCTTTTACTCGGTTGTTATACATTTGAAAAAAATAGATTTGACTCCAAGACCGAGATAACATATAAAGATTTTAATGATAAATACTACTAGTTTCGGCATATAGAAGCCTTCTTCAGGTATTTATAAAGGAAAGGAATACTAATAAACATTGAATTATTTAAACAAACTGTAAATTACAGGTACAAATTGCCTCACATAATCGATACATAAAAACGTTGTATTTTTCAAGTTGTTCCAACTGGCGTGCCATTGTTTGTTGCAATTGTGCGTGCAAGTTCACGTGAACGCCAATATTGAATAACTGCAGCATGGCTATCTGGGATGTTATAACTTAAATTATTATTTAAGTGGACCGGGTTCAGTAGGATTTCCCTTGATTCTACGATTTTCCTTTCAAACTCATCTTCACAGCGAAAAATATTTTCTGATCTATTCCAGCATACAGAGTGGCTTTGTTGGTCATCATTAGGATTATTTAAAAAAAGAACATGACTGGATAACGCAGTTGCATGAGATCTTTTGTATGAGATGTCTCTCTTATGCTCTTCTATGCGTTGTTCAATAGATTTGTTAGTTTGACCAAATTATGGGATATTGCAATCACACCACAATTGAACAACGCATAGAAGAGCATAAGAGAGACATCTCATACAAAAGATCTCATGCAACTGCGTTATCCAGTCATGTTCTTTTTTCAAATAATCCTAATGATGACCAACAAAGCCACTCTGTATGCTGGAATAGATCAGAAAATATTTTTCGCTGTGAAGATGAGTTTGAAAGGAAAATCGTAGAATCAAGGGAAATCCTACTGAACCCGGTCCACTTAAATAATAATTTAAGTTATAACATCCCAGATAGCCATGCTGCAGTTATTCAATATTGGCGTTCACGTGAACTTGCACGCACAATTGCAACAAACAATGGCACGCCAGTTGGAACAACTTGAAAAATACAGCGTTTTTATGTATCGATTATGTGAGGCAATTTGTACCTGTAATTTACAGTTTGTTTAAATAATTCAATGTTTATTAGTATTCCTTTCCTTTATAAATACCTGAAGAAGGCTGCTATATGCCGAAACTAGTAGTATTTATCATTAAAATCTTTATATGTTATCTCTGTCTTGGAGTCATTAAATCTATTTTTTTCAAATATATATATATATACCACCATATAATACCAATATGATATGCCATGGGATATCTCATTATACCAAAGTGCATAACTTACATTTACTAGCATTGAACTGACAGCCATTTTCACATGCCCACAATTCCAACTTATTCAAATCATTCTGCAAGTACTGCATATCAGCAACATTCCTGATTACCTTGCCTGCATTTGCTATCATGAGCAAGCTATCTTCTGTCAAATCCTCCCCATTATTATTAATATAAAGATTAAATGACAGTGGACCAAGGACTGATCCTTGGGATACACTGCTGGTCATCTTAAATCTTGTAGATTCACATTGCCCACATACCACTTTTTGATATGACAGTCAGATCCTTTTATCCAAGCTAATATTTTATAATCTAATCCCAGATTCTACAATTTATGCAACGGTCTTCCATGCTGTATTCTGTCAAAAGCCTTAGCAAAGTCCAAAAGTAGAATGGTGTACCATTCCCCTTGTCCATCTCAACTGTAACATTATTATAAAATGTGAGCAGGTTACTCAAACATGACCTTCCCTCGGTGAATCCATGCTGTTCATTGCAAAGTAGAGATTTTTCTGTCAACCCATTTCTCTACAAGATCTCTTACCAACTTTTCCAAAATCTTCACCACCACTCCAGAGATACTGATGAATCGAAAGTTAGCCTTTGCTCCACCTTTGTGCAGTTGGATTATCATACATTCTTTCCACCTGGATTCTTCCCTCTACTGAGACTCAGATTATACACCAAGGGCAAAGGTTAGCCATTTCAGCTGAACTCTTTTAGCATCCATTCTGATATCTAATCAGTCCCACCTGTTGAATTCATATTCAGTTTATGCAATAACTCTAGTACTGTCTCCTCATACACCTGAATTTCTTCATCCACTGTAGAGGTAGCATTGAGTTGTGTTGCATGCATACACCAGATTAATAGCTTTTAGCAAAATGGGCACTCATTAGTTGAACAATCATTCTGCATCTGCATTCAGGACAGATATTCTTTCATGTTAGTTTTTTACCTGCAATACAATGATAGAAATCTTTTGGGTGGTCTTTAGCTTGCAGAGCTAGTTCCTATACTTACACTTAGTTTTTTGTGTAGCAGTTGTAACTCTTCTAGCCTGTGCCTTAATTTTCATAACTGACATCATCACTATGCACACAGTATTCCTTTCACATTTTGTTCTTCTTAAGAATCTCTTGCTTAATAAGATTGCACATCCATTTCAATCCCTCCCTGTTTATTCTTTGAATTCTTGAGACATGTTCCAATATTGCATCGTTAATGCATTTTTTAATATTTCCCATGCACTGCCAATATCCTACCCATCTAGTAAGTGATGCCATAAGTTCAACCTTGATCATAATTTCCTGCTTTTTGATAGGTTACATGTTAAACTACAAAGTAGTTTAACATGTAACCTTTTCTGAATGGAATATCCATGTACTTAGTCGTTTTCCCAAGTACAGCATGATCACTGTTACCAGCTGAAGGCAGAATAGTCACTTCTTTAATTGAATCTCCCCCCCCCCCCCCACATACACTAATTATCATGTCTAATACTTTTTAACTTCAAGTTCTTCCTGTCACATGCTGCTTAAGGAAGTTTTGCAACAATTCAATAAATTTGGCTTTATTCTTCTCAAGATTTCACTGCTACCTTGTCAATGTTCCAGTAATTAAAGTCACCCATGATTGATTAATCATTTAGTTAGTATCCATTTGGTTATTTGTTGATGCATTTTATCATCATTAATAGTTGGTCCACGAGGTCTGTAACAACATTCACCATGTATTTGATTTTGTTAGATTCCACCTCACCTCACACCATATTGATTCAAACTAACTGCCACATGGAAAATTTTTCGTAATGTTGCAATCACAGCTTTCTGCCCTAATGGCCTTAAATCATCCACTATCATTGTATATCTTTGTCGATCCTTCCTAAAAATTCTGAGAACCAGATCTCGCTAATGCCAATAATGTTTATATCCATTATATTAAATAGAATCAGAACATTTTTGGATGATGCACAGCCATGTGAACAAGCAGGCTTCAGAGCAAGATTCTCTACAATAGATCATTCACGCTATTAACTAAGTAAATAAATATATTCTTGCATATTTAGTATTTGTAGATTTTGAAAGATCCTTTAATTCTTTATATCAGTCTGAAATAATAAACATAAATAAGCTTAAAACAAGCCATACATCCATGGAAATATAACAAAGATCTATACTTAAGTTTTGTAGATCTGAGACATGTGTACAAACTGTGCAGAGAAAAGGTTTTCAAAAAAAAAAAAAAAATACAATTATATGGATAAAGAGCAAACAGTCTGTAATACAGGAAGATGGTATGATGTGAAACCAGGTGTAAGGGTGCACACTATCCCCACTCTTATTCATCATCTATATGCATCACATTGTGAAAGAAAGTAGCATTAAATCTGATATTAGAATCGGAGCTTGGTTCTTCATTTTATGTAGATGATGACGTACTCCTAAACAAATCCAGTGCAAGTCTCCAGGATTCTCTAACCAAACTGAATAATAGCTGTAGCAAATTTGGCATGAAAATCAAAAAATGATCAAAACTATGAAAAGGAACATAGCAGTCTTTAATTGCATTATCCATGGAGAAGTTATAAAAAAAGTAAAATTAAGCACAGTATTTAGGAAGATAGTCATATAAATATGGAAATAGACTTCAGAATAAGCAAAGCTATGGTGGGGAGCCAGTTGAATAAATTTTTATGGAATAAGAGAAAAATTAGCCAAAACAATAAACTAGCAATATACAAGCCAGTGTTCAAACATGTTTTAAGTTGCCTGAGAAATAAGACACTCAATCAAAGACTAGAGACCGTAGATGGCATTACTGGCAGAATCATGCTAAAAATGATTTAGAAAGGAACTTGGCATTGTTAACATTCAAGAGTGTGTGAACAGAGCCAATCTAAAGTGGTATGATCAATTAAACAGAAGAGGAGAGTTAAGGTTAGCAAAATGTTTATGACACCAAGATGGCAGATAAGAGACTCAGAAGAAGACCAAGATGTTGGTGGATTATTTCTGTTATAAAATATTAAATATGACAATATTTGAGTGCTGATAAATGATAGACTTAACACGTTGACCACCGTAATGTTAAAAAATTTTGTTATCCCCAGGCCAACTTCTTTTTGTTTTACAATTTGCTGAAAGTAACATAAAATAATCATATTTTATGATTTTTTATCTATTTCATGCAGCTAAATAGATTTGTTAAGTGCGAATCACGTGTGCACCGCACGGCCTGAGAAGAATTCTTTTACTGACTGGGTCGAGGGTGCACACGTGATTCGCCCTTCACACAAGGTCAAACTTGCATATCTGTGACGCTTACAAAAAGTTATATGCGTTCAGTGTTTTGTCCGGTGGAATAAATTTGTTTTAGTGATGAATATTGTTGTAAATTGCCCTAATATGGGAGACTACGAAAAAGAGCAACGTCATTTAGAAGCCTCAATAAATGAAGTTCTATTTGATGACGAACCATACGAATATTCGTTGGAAAGTTACAAAGGAAGCGATCTTAGTTCTGTGTCTTCAGATTCTGATTCTCTCATTGCTAGAAAGAGAATAAAAGTGTCTACAACTGGTAATACCGAAGTTTTCGCTCCTAGTGCATCTCAGTTTACTGCTGCTCATTCTGTAGAACAAACAATTGATGATGTTATAAGAAATCTGCATTTGACTAATGATTCTTCCTCAGATGAAATACTTGGAAATGTGAATTCAACCGACCTACAATGGAATGAAATTTTAGGTGATGATCTAAAACATTTTCAATTTGTGGATAATAATTTTGGAATAAAACAAAATGTTATTGAAGAAATGCATGATAAACAGTCTGTAGACTTCTTTTTTATATTTGTTGATGAAGGACTGCTGACCTAATGGTGCAAGAAACTAACAGATACGCTCTTCAAAAACTCAGTAAGACAATTTTACCAAAAGCAAGGATAAGAAAGTGGAAAAACACAAATCCCAATGAAATGAAGATATTTTTGGGTCTGCAAATTTGGTTCGGTTTAGTGCAGATGCCAAAATTAGAGTGTTATTGGTCAAATAACATCCTCTGTTCTACAGAAATCAAACAAGTTATGTCAAGGAATCGGTTCGATCTTCTTCTCAGTAACTGGCACTTCACAGACAATGAGGGTGGAAATACTTCTGAAAGACTTTATAAAATTACACCTCTCATAAATCATATAAGAAAAAATTTCCAGAAAATAATGACACCTTCGAGTAACATTTGTGTTGATGAAACTTTAGTTCCTTTCCGAAGTCATCTTGCCTTTCGTCAGTACATCAAGAATAAACGACACAAATTTGGCATAAAACTATTCAAATTGTGTATTGAAGATGGATATACATATAATTTCAAGATATACTGCAGTGCAGAAAAGACCAATACCACTAATAGTGTTCCAACTTCGATTGTTATGGGACTTTGTGAGAATTTACTTGACCATGGACACACAATATTTGAAGATAATTATTATACCAGTATTGAATTAGCGCACAAACTTTTGAATAGACAAACGCAATTTGTAGGCACTTTGAGAAAAAAATCGAAAGGGAATTCCACAGGATGTTACCCAGAAGAAATTGAAAAAGGGTGAAATAATTGGTAAAGAAAGTGACACGGAGGTGGTGGTAATAAAATGGTGTGATAAACATGAAGTGCTTATGTTATCAACAAAACACACAAACAAAATGAAATCTCTTACAGCAAGAAATGGTAATGAAGTGCAAAAGCCAGAAGCTATTATGGAAAATAACAAAAGCAAAAGTTTTATGGATTTGTCCGATCAGGTAAAAGCCTATGCTTCTTGTCTTCGAAGAAGTGTGAAATGGTACCGAAAACTCGCAGTTGAAATTCTTTTAGGTTCTGCTGTGGTGAACGCTTTTATAGTATATAAGTGAGTTACTGATAAAAACATTAGCATCACCGAATTTAGAGAAAAAATTGCAAAAGAGTTGTTAGGAATTACACCAAAGGAAAATAATGTCACTTCGACTTCAGACAAGGAAAAACATATTTTAGAAGAGGTTGGTACCAGTAATAGTAGAAGATGTACATCTTGCTACAAAAAGTTAACCAAAGAACATAATAGAAAATATGCAACATCTAAGGCGACACAAACACAGTGGAAATGTATTCAGTGCGAAAAATTTTACTATATTCGCTGTTTTACTGTTGAAAGTTTATTTTTCATTTGGTTAGAATATAATAAATTTAGTTTAATCCTTTATTCAAGTGTGAGCAAACAAAGGTCGCTCCTGAAAGTATCTTCAGGACTGGGGTAAGGTGGTACAACACCAGGATGACTCCTTGCAAAGGCGGAGCAAGCTACCAACAAGGAGATGTGTTTTGCATTATGAGAGTTACTGAGTTAGGAGTGTTGGTAACTTGCTCCAGCTTTGCAAGGAGTCATCCTAGTGTTGTACCACCTTACCCCAGTCGCTGTTTTACTATTGTGCATAATTGTAATTTGTAATTGTTTAGTAATTATTTTTTCATATCTGTTTGTCATTTTTTTGTTTCTTAGTTTTTCAATTTTTTAGAAGAAAAATTTATGATTTGACACATTTCTAATGACATATATTATAAATAAATATTTAGCACCGTTGTTATTGTTTTATTCAACATTACAATTTCACCTAAATCAGGTAAAAATAAAACCTCTATAATAGGCCGCCTGTTGTACATGTAGTTGAAATTCTACTGTGCTAACTATATAAACCTGTTTACCAGGTCCCACATTTCCATTACCCATAAGCATTTCATTTAGATAAGAACCACAGGTGAACTACGCGGCCTGAAAGAAAAATCTTTATGCGAATCAAATATGATTAACGCAACGCATTGAAAAAATGTAGTGTGAATCGTATTTGATTCATACGGCTGTCAACGTGTTAATTTGAGAGAAAATTGTTGGTATGAGATTATTCATAACTTATTTTAACAGTATTCCAACGTAGAATGAACTAAATTATAAAAAAAAAGATGGCTATTAACTAGCTTATCTTTAGCTGTATTTGAAACCAGCGTCTTCCGAGCAAAACAACATGCTACAGCTGACTTGCAACAATGAGTAAGAGAAACAATTCGAATTTGAATTTCAGACAAATTTTGAAGACACGATCATGTTAGAAATAATTACTTTCATTTCCTGACATTTTGACCTTCATATTAAGGTCATCATCTGGAGTATACACACACGCACTCACACACACACATATACAGAGGCAAGCTATATTACATTTCAAATGATTTGATCAGCCGTTATTCTACTGGCCTGACCTCTAGTGAAAAAAAAAAACATTAACGCTATATTCTATTTATAGCATCAGGGAACAAATTCATATAGATAGTTTTATTACAGAAAAAGTGGTGTCTTAATTTAACAAGAGAGTTGTTATATTAAGAGTTAAGATCCTGGATCACTTACAATCCTATTTATAATTAACACTTAGACAAAAAGGTTATGTGGATAGAATATGTGCCTTTCATATTCTTGGGATTTTTAGACCCATCATTATTGTTAAGATTAGGGGTGGTCGATAAGAATTTCACAGACCTCCTTAAATTTATCTTCATACCATGTTTTGGTGGGATGTAAACAACAGGTGTCTTTCCAGTCAATTCTATGTAGCGTATTTAGGGCATGATCAGAAAGGCCAGATTTACCATACTTATTAAATTTAATGTGCCGTATATGTTCATTTTTTCGGATAGGAATTATGCATTCTGTTTTCACCTATATAGGGTAAATTACAGGTGCAGTGAATACAATATACTCCAAGGCGGGCCAGTGGAGGAAGTGGATCCTTGGATGAGTTGAATAAGTTCTTAAATTTTTCAGGAGGTTTAAAGGTGGCATTAAGATTGTATTTCTGTAGTATTCTGTTTATTTTATCCGATATCCCTTTAATGTATGGAATGGTTACAATTTTATTGTAATCTAATTTATTTTTGTTTTTAAGTGAGGATCTTGTGAAAAATTTTGTTGATAGTGTTTTTGCTGCAGCCATTTTTCAGGAAGGTATTGCTGATAACTTTTAATTCATCTCTAGGTGGTTGTTCACTGGAGCAAATCGTCAAAGCCCTTTTTTTAGTGTTGATGACACCTAGTTTTTGTATAAGAGTTTATGTGTATATATTGGCAAGTATGTGTAGGCTTCCAGTAAACAGTGAAGGAAAAACTGCCAGAATTAAGATGTGTATTATCTAAAAAAGGAAGCATGTTCTGAAATTCAATCATAATTGTGAATTGTATGCATTTGTGTTTGTTTACGTGGCTGAGGAAAGTGTCTGGCAGCCATGGGCCCAGATAGTTAAAACATTAACTATTAACTAATTAGATTTTATATACCATATTGAAAGAAGCTTAAGATTTTTCACAACCAACATATTTTATCATAAAATATGATCGGAAATCTTGAACATTTTAAATAATATGAAAACAATAATTAGCAACCTAACCAAACCAGAATTGGCAACTGTGATATGTTTAAAATGAAATCAGGACATTGTAATCACTAGAGCTGATAAAAGACAGTGCTACTATTATTTTAAACTGAACAACTTACTTGGAAAAAGTGAATCTATTAGTCTCAGACAACAGCACTTATCAACTTGTTAATTATAATAACCCAACTAATCAAATAAAAAAGAAAACAGAAAAATTACTAACACAATGTTTCAACATAAAAATGTGCACAAATTCACATGGAGAGAAGAGGCAAGGAATAAGAAAAGCCTCATTGACTATACTATACATAATAAATAACGGAAAAACTCACGTAGAAATATTATTTAATAGTATAATTTTCGCCTGTGTGTCACAGGCATCTTCAGTACAATTAGGCACAAAAATTAAACACTAACTGACAATTCCAAAAAGCGCCACCTAAGTAGCTGGTGTAAGATAACTAAAAAGGTCAATAACTTTCCTAAAAAAAAAAAAAAAAAATTAAATAATATTTCTACGTGAGTTTTTTCGTTATTTATTATGTATAGTTATGTCTACTCACGGTTTACCTCTTTTAAAACTCATTGACTATGTTATTGTTGATAGTGTTATTTTCTCCCTGGCGCAGGACACTAAAGTGTACAGAGGATTTGAAATTGGAAGTGATTACCATTTAGTCTTGAGCAGGATAAAATTGAATTTCATATCGAAAAAAAGAATATGTAAGAAAGTTTTAAAGCATCTAAAAGTTAAGCAGCTCTCAGATGTGAACTGTAGACTAAATTTATTAAAAGACAAATGAACTGTACAATAGAGTTTTTCACATAGTACTATCATATTCTGTACACTCCTTGAGGGTACATGTTGGCCCGAGGATACAGTTAAAAAAACTACTTCTGCACTATGCTCACTCCTTGAGAATTTACTGTTTACCCAAGATTCACAAACAGAACGTACTGCTCCTGCCAATAGTTGAAGGTATAGACATCCCCAATTATCATCTAGCCAAGAAACTAGCATCAACACTCAAGGAGTTAGTAGGTCATTTCCTCTCCTATATTAAAAATACACAACACTTTGTTAACAAAATTCAAGACATCACACTGGAAAAAAGTCATTTATGTCAATACAATCAATGACACAAAATTCTTCTTTTATAGCAGTGCTTCCGAAACTTATGGATGTAAAGGCCCCTTTGGAAAAATTAAAATATTTTACGGCCCTCTTCGGAAAAAAAAATTGTAATACAGATATATGTTATACAGTATTATTATAATATTTATATTCAATACAAAACATACTCAGTGAATATTGCAATAATCAAATGCAGATATTACATTTTTAGCATCTTGCATACACATTTGACATGCCACACTTATTCTTAAAACATTTTAAATTTCTTTTCTTTCACCTCCCCCTCAACAAAAACTAACCGCCCCCAAGGGGACTGCGGCCCACAGTTTAGGCATCGCTGTTTTATAGGACAAATTCCCACTTGATATCACAGTGCTCTTTGCACATGTACTACTTTCTGCCTATTTTGTAAGCAAAACACTTTCTACTTGCAAAAAGAAAATATTTTTTCAAGATTTTCATTTTGGAAGTAGAAAGCAAAAATTGGGGAGAGGAGATAACACTGAGCCCATGGATGTGCCATGGGCTCAGTGTTATTCCCCTCCCCAATTGCTAACTTTTATATGTAAGATTTTCAGCAATGTGCTCTAGATTCCTTTACTTTAAAACCAAAAGTCTGGTAATAGTTACGTTGATAATGTTTTCACTATTTGGTCCCATGGCCACCAAACATTACCCTTTCCTCAGCCAAATAAACAACACAAATGCATACAATTCACAATTGTGACTGAAATTCAGAACACACTTTCCTTTTTTAGATAATACACTTGTTACGTCTTCCTTCCAGCAGCCTTTTCTTCACTGTTTACCAGAAGCCTACACATACTTGCCAATATATACACATATGTATGGTAAACTCTTACCACCACCAACACAAAAACTAGGTATCATCAACACACTAAAAAAAAAAAAAAAAAAAGGGCTTGGAAGATTTGCTCCAGTGAACAAACACCTAAAGATGAATTAAAAGTTATCAGCAATACCTTCATAAAAAATGGCTACAGCAAAAATACTATCAACAAAATTTTTCACAAGACCCCACTTAAAAACAAAAATAAACTAGATTACAATAAAATTGTAACCATTCCATACATTAAAGGGATATCAGATAAAATAAACAGAAATACAACCTTAATGCCACCTTTAAACCTCCTGAAAAATTTAAGAACTTATTCAACTCATCCAAGGATCCACTTCCTCCACTGGCCCGCCCTGGAGTATATTGTATTCACTGCACCTGTAATTTACCCTATATAGGTGAAAACAGAATGCATAATTCCTATCCGAAAAAATGAACATATATGGCACATTAAATTTAATAACTACGGTAAATGTGGCCTTTCTGATCATGCCCTAAATACTCTACATAGAATTGACTGGAAAGACACCTGTTGTTTACACCCCACCAAAACATGGTATGAAGATAAATTTAAGGAGGTCTGTGAAATTCTTATCGACCACCCTAATCTTAACAATAATGATTGGTCTAAAAATCCCAAGAATATGAAAGTCATATATTCTATCCACATAACCTTTTTGTCTAAGTGTTAATTATAAATAAGACTATAAGTAATCCAGGATCTCAACTCTAATATAACAACTCTCTTGTTAAATTAGGACACAATTTTTGCTGTAATAAAACTATCTATATGAATTTGTTCTCTGATGATATGAATAGAATGTAGCATTGATGTAGTTTGTTTTATTTTACTAGAATTCAGGCCAGTAGAATAACAGTTGATCAAATCATTATCTCTTTGGCATACTTTTTGAAATATAATTTAGCTTGTCTCTGTATGTGTATATATATATATATACAGGGTGTTCGGGATAAATTTGACATATTTATAATTAATTATATTTTTCCGTAAGTTACATGTATTAACACACACTTCTCTTCATTTAAAAGTTTGGACCCTTCTTCATTCATATACAAGATGTCAGAAAGGATGGATAGCTGGAACCCACCTGAATCATGGAAGAGAATAACTTGTATCATGATGATTCGTGCCCGCCATCAAAATAAGGATATTACGACTGCTGCCCAATGCTCCCTGAATACAGTAAAAACAATCAGGCATGAACTAGAGACTTGCAATGGTGACTACGAGGATGTAGCAAGAAGAAAGATCCCTAGCAGACGATCTGATTGCGTTCGTACAGCAGAATTCTTCGCAAATCTGCAGGAACAGGTGTTGAAGAACCCTGGCATTGGAATTCGGGCTTTGTTCGTGGAGTTGCTAACTGTAGTCAAGCCCTGGATAACAAGGGTAGCCAATGGTAGGCCGTATGTATGGCAGCAGGATTCGGCCCCTTGCCACACCTCTGGGAAAAGTCAAAAATGGTTGTCTGAAAATTTCTACGACTTCACCAGTCCAAATGTTTGGCCTCCAAACTCCCCAGACCTTAACCCCATGGATTATTTTGTATGCGGCGCAGTTGAAAAAGACACCAATCGCACTTCCAGTAATACAAAAGCCCAGTTAATGGATAAAATTAAAACAGTTTTTGCGGCCCTTCCCAGGGAGACTGTAGCATCAGCTTGTTCGAGGTTCCGAAGCAGAATTGAAGCTGTGATCGATGCTAATGGTGGTTATTTTGAGTAAATCTTGTTGATAGTATTGTACTTAACTCTGCCTGTAATGTTTTTTTGTCAATTCATTAAATTTAATAGATACAAAGAAGATTTTCTTTTTCCTTACGAAACTGTCAAATTTATCCCGAACACCCTGTATATGTGTGTGTGTGTGTGTATACTTCACATAATATGAAGGTTGAAATGTCAGGAAATTAAATTAATTAATTCTAACATGGTTGTAGTGTCTATAATTTGTCTGAAATGAATGCTGATCACCATGTAACACTAAAGGAATGGAATTTAAATTCCTAATTTGGCACCCTCTAATGTTGTAAAAAAAAAGAAATATTACAATTGTGTAGGAATTGATCTTATGATAAGTGTCCCAAATTTTTGGCAAATTAATGCAGCCATACTTAGAAGTTGCCACAATAACCTCTCCTAGATTAATATATAAGCACACTAGCTTCACCTTTCTAAGTGAACAGACTGGTGCCAAATGTATTCAACTCTATGACATTAATCAAGCTATCCATGTGCTGGAAGAACAGCTTGCAGCTATGCTGATCTCTTGATGATCCCTTCAGATGTCTCCGATGCTTTAGCTACCAAAGAAGTAAAAAGTCAACAATCGGTAAATTTGAAAACTACTAAAAATTCTGCTAAGCCTCAACAACTACCACAAAAAAACTTCATGGAAACTATTGAAATTAAAGCCTGAACTCTGCCCCATGCAAACCTACAGTTTGGCTAAGCTGTGTTAATGATGTGTTCTCCATATGGTTATTAAGTTGTGTTAGGAAAGTGTCAAATGCAACAAGATTTTGACACTAACAGATTTTAATAACCAGTACCCCAGGATCCAATTTACCTTGAAGAAAGAAAAAACAACGTCCCCTTCCTACTAGACATCTTAATTACTTGTCCAACCTCATGGGCCTTGACATTCTCAGTTAGGACCCCCCCCCACACACACACAGATAGATACATTCACCAACAGTCATCCTCTCACAACAATATGGAATCATAAAACCCTGTACAAAAGATCAAAACATTAGCTCTGATAACAATGGCTTCACAACTGAACTTGAACAGATTCATAGCACCTTCTTAGTCAATGGCTACAATCTTCACCAAATTCAAAAAATATTAACCCCCAACCCTCCAGAAAACAGACTGGACCAAATCTGTTACCATCGCATATATCTGAAGCACATCTGAAAACTAAAAAGATGTACTGTCTGCCCACAGTTGAAAGAACTTGCAGAGTGCCAAGAAGAGTCTATTCATTTGAAGGGGAGAAAAGAATAAAGGATCTACGAATTCACCACCAACATGTGAAATCATTGCTTTATACATAAAATTTTCCAACTGTTATAGAAGCAAAATAGTTATCACTTTAAAAACTAGAATGTTCATAAAAGAAAAGCTAATTTTCTAGCATGTAATAAAAAACACTCCTTCCATGAAATGAATTGATTACCCTATTATCGAATGGATTTGCCTCCTGCCATCGCAAGATACAATGGATAAAAGGCCACCTTACTCCACAGAAGCAAATTCAAATATGAAAGACTTTTCCTTGAATTTGCTGAACCTTAAGGAACTACCTGAACCTCAATAAATATTCCTGTATGAAGCTGCCTTAAATATGGGAATTACTTATCTTGAGAACTTCAGTCCAAAAGCCAAGAACACCCGCTGTGATGGTGGTGGGGACACTATTCTAGGACTTTCGATTTACCTTTGTTGTTTCTGTTTCAGTCAAAATTAACCTGTGTAGTGTCTGCGTATACGTATCAATTTGTTCTTTGTACCGCAAAGATGGCAATTTGACTTTTCCAAAATACTGGGAGTATTAATCAATAGTTTTTTTTTCTCATTAATATGTAGTATATGTTGTTAATTTCCTTAAGTAATACCATTACAAAATATGATAAATATATCAGGAGTTTCAAACTCAGTTATTCTTCATATGATCAAATGAAGGTCAATGATCTCTACAGGGAGCTATTTCCAAAATCATTGTCAAAAAGCATGCTGAGAAACAGATGTTAGAGAAAGAGAAATAGTAAATAAAACATAACTAAAGACTTGATTAACTTAATAAACAAAAAAGAATTGCTATTAAAAAATATAAAAAAAAGAACCTCGGAAATGCAGAGATCAAAACAGAATATAGACCATTTAAAAAGATGCTTGGATTCACTTCTAGGTAAATGGAAAATATTTCCCAATTACACTAATTGGGAAATATTAGTTTAAATAAAATGAATGCATGCTTTATAAATAGCTGTGCCTAGTGGCAGAATATCAAAATGAATTGCTAGCTGCGAATGAGGTGTAAACTGCATATTCCTGTCAGAAATCTCAGGACATGAACTAATCATAAGCAGATTAAACCTCAACAAAGCCTAGAGGATATGGCAGAGCAACTGTAAGACAAATTTTTACCAAATACCACCCAAGATTTTTTCTTCATATCATAAACAAATCCTTTTCAACTGGTGAATTCATAACAGACCTTAAAAAAAAAAAAAAAAAACAGCAGCAATAGTTATACATGTTTAGAAAAAAGGTGACATCAACAATTACACAAACTACAGCAATTTCTGTTTTACTACTACTTTCAAAGATCTTTGAACTCATAATGAAAATGAGACTGGCTTTCTAAATACAGTAAACTTCTTGAATAAAAATACTATAAATTCCTCAAAAAAACAATATTGGACAAGCTTGCCTAAAATTTTCTGAAGCCATATACCAGAGCATTAACAATGGTAAAAGAACAACTATTTTCATAGACATACAAATGGTATTTGACTCTGTTGATCATGCTGTATTATTTAAAAATCTGTAGACATTAGGGGGAAGTGTAACCTATAGTTTCAATCTTATTTCATGAACAGGCACAAGCAGTTCAAATAAATGGCACTTTGAGCAAATATCAAGACATTAAAACTGGTGTTCCTCAAGGATCAGTTCCAGGACCAGTCTTATTTCTGATTTACATAAATAGCCTCTGTTCAGTAGATTGAAACGGAGCCTGATCAACTTTGCTGATGATACAGCAATCATTTTCTTCTTGAGTAGCATGTCAACCTTAAAGCATAATTATGGAAACTGATTTATCAAGCCTGCATTGATGATTCAGTGAAAAGCAAAATGAACATTCAGAAAACTAAATTTATCTTATTTGAACTGAAGGGTAGAGAAGCAGTCTCATCAATTAAATACCATTCTCCTTCCTGTTACTCCAATTTCAGTGCTATTCAGAGGGTGTAAACCCACCACCAGTATCTGGGCATACATTGAAATGTGGAGCATAATCTGGAACGAAAACCCATTCATGCAGAATCTATATTATGCAATGGTATGCTCAAGAATTAGGTATTGAATTTATAATGGGTGCAAACTATACAACATAATATTATGAAAGAAATCTTCAGTTATAATCATACTGCAGTTAGCAACTCTAATTTAATCCTCCTTAATGTCAGAAAGATATACCTTCATAACATACTTATCTTGGTACATTGAAATGAACATTGGATTAGCCTCAGTGACTAGCACCATACCTTCAGGCAAGATGGTCTACTTTTCTAGGTACCTCAGGCAAAAAAAGTATCTTGCATTGCTATTTCATATTTCTGGCACCAAGAATCTGAATCTTTAACTCTTAAAGATTGTTTAAGAGTTAAAGATTCTTTTTAACAGAGAGCTCAGAAATGAGAAATCAGAAACCTTTAAGTGAGGATTAAAACTAGTTCTTGGGGCCATAAATGATGCTGAAATATTGCTCACCTTTACCTAGATAAAAGCACTTATTGCACACTTCAAAGTAATTTTTGCTAATAACTCAAATGTAAATATATATATATATATATACATGAGGGCGATCTGAAAATTTCTCAGCCTCAACCATAGCTGGCAACACTATTGGCAAGATTTTTTTTTTTTTCTAAGTTGGTACATCTGTCATAAGCATCCATGTGAAATTGCAAGTCATTCTATCAAGTAGTTTCTTTTATACAGCTGTCTGAAGCAAAAGTGTTGTCTGTATCCCTTGAAATAGATAAAATTGAGTATTGTGCAGTTGTAAAATTCTTTGCAAAAGGTTTAATGGCAAAAGAAGTTCATAAAAGTTTATGGGTATCTTCTTCATTTTCGACAATTAAGAAATGGGCTGCTGAGTTTAAACGCCGCCGTACCAGCCTTGAAGATCATCTGCATGAAGGATGTCCAAAAAGTGTAACAACACCAGAAATCATTGATCGAGTGCACGATATGGTATTGGATAACTGGCGAGTCAAAGTGCGTGAAATTGCAGAGACTATAGGCATTTGAAAAGAACGTGTGGGATAGATTTTGCATTGAAGCTTTGCGCAAGATCGGGGCGACGCTTGCTCACAGTAGGTCAAAAACGCATTCGCATGAAAATCTCTGAACAGTGCTTGGAGAGTTTTAACAAGAGTAAAACTGATTTTTTGCGTCGATTTATTACTATGGATTAGACTTAGATTCACCTTTAAACACCAGAATTCAAATAGCAGTCAAAACAGTGGAGAGAAGCCGGTTGCTCAGAAAGAAGACAAAGTCGGTGCCTTCAGCAGGAAAGGTCATGGCATCCGTGTTTTGGAATGCTGAAGGCATTTTGTTTATTGTTTTACCCTTTTCAAGATAATTAATTAACCAGACTAGACGAAAAAAGTCGTAAGAAAAGACCCGGTTTGCAGAAGAAAAAAATCATCTTTCATCAGGACAATGCACCTGCCCACAAAGGTGTTTTGGCAATGGGAAAATTAAGGGATCTGAACTGTAAATTGTTGTAACATCCACCCTATTCCCCAGTTTGGTTCCCTCTGACTTCCATCTCTTCCCAAAATAAAACCTCTTCCTCGCTGGTCAGCATTCTTCTTTGAATCAAGAGGTGATTGCAGTTGTAGAGGGGTATTTCGCAGATCTTACGGAGAACCACTACATGGACGAGATAATGGCGCTAGAGCATCGATGGAATAAATGTATTAGTCTTAAGGGAGATTATGTTGAAAAATAAAAATAGTTTTGAAATTATAAATTCGTTTTTTCATTGTTAGGCTGACGACTTTTCAGACCACCCTTGTATATATGCGCACACAGTATATATCTACCTAATGTATAATATTCATCTATAAGCTAGCTATTTATTTTATATAATGTGTAAGATAAAGGAACATTTGCTTGCATTCATTTCACTAAAATGTAGTATATTAAGTTTGAACTAAACATAATAACACATGAATATTGGGTGGACCATGTTTATTCGTTAGATTCAAAGTCTAGAACACACCAGTACTGTTTAATGCAAATCTGCAATTACAGTGATTTGTGAATGTTATCTCATGTAGTACACAGTAGAGAATTCTGTATTAAAAAAAAAAAAGTTAAATGTGAATGTGCTATACATAAATTGTTACACCTGATATCTTGAGAATATAGTATTCTCAGTTATTATGGTGTAACATGAAAAATAACATAAATAAAAACCCCTGCACAAAAAGGATAATTTAATTGATAAAATATTCTTGCATCCAGTATAAAATGAGTAAAATGTAAAGGTCTATTGTTTAGTTAAGATAACAAAAGAAAAGAATGTATTAAGATGTATTATGACTAAACAAGGGATTTGTATCAAATAAGTAGCTAACTGAGAATTAATATAGTAATACGATTAAGAATGAAAGAGTTAAGTGCATAAGTACAAAAGAATGAGTCATAAAATGTGCTATGTAAGAGGCTACAGATTAAGCATTAAGTAGAATTCTGAGAAAAGGTTTGAAAAAGGGTTAAGATAGAGGCTAACAAGGGAAATAACGGAATATCACTTAGGGCCTATACCCCGGATAGAAACTTCGTTACGAGTTGCCGATCAAAATGACTTATGGCGACAAAATGCTATCCAATTGGTAGACAGACGGAAAACAAGTAGGAGGCGGGAGAAAGAAGTAAGAAAGGGCACCGCAAGGGGAGCAGCTATAAAAGGGTGGTAACCCCCCCTTTGGAGGCCTTTTTTGGATTTTTGTTTCGAAGAGTAGGCTCTCTTGGGTTTGGGGGGAAGATGTTTAGGTGGTCAAGGAGCCTTGATGCCTTTTTGTCCGTTGCGAGAGGAGAAGAAACATTTGGATAGTCGCGGTGGTTTTAGTCGGGTTTTTCTAGTGGATTTCACGGTGTTCCTGAGTGGAGAGATATGGCTTATATCCTCATGCCACAACAAGGAATCGAAGGTGAGCGGGAAAGCTTTTCCCGTATTCCTATGTAGAAAGCGAAATATACCATAAAGTCATAGGAAACTGTGAAGATATAGATGTCCTCATTTCAGATAGTACAGCCGACGGCGCAGATGTTCATAAAGCCCTGAATTGCAAGAAGTTATACAAGCAAGTTCGTTCAATAGAAGGTAAAGGCCCGTAAGTGAAGCTAAAGAAAGGTATTGTGAATTTTGTATTATGTTAACTAGAAGTTGTTTGTGATAGGTACCATTGTCATAATACGGAACTGTTAAAGTAATTAGAGAAAAATTATAATAGGACTTTAGAATTTGATAGAGAGTGTTACACTTAAGCTAGCTAGAGTGGAAATTTTGTGAATAATTAATTGTCCTAAGAATCTTGAGTGCCTACTATATAGAAAAGGGAAGTTAATGAAGTAAATGGTTTTGTTAATATTGAGTTTGATTAGTGTAAATTGTGTAATCAAGTAGACTGAGGAATTTGAATGCCTAGTGTGATGTATAGAGAATCGGAATTGTCATAAGTATGTGCTGGAATGTTAATGACTTTGTTAGTGCTCTTGAAGTTAAATAATCTATTAATGTGTGGTGATCTAATCTTTCCATGTTAAGTGAATTCATGTTTTGTATGAAATTTTGTGGCGGCATGATCGTAGTAACTTTTTTCGAATCATAGCCCAACTATTTGTGTTAAGCTAATTTTAGTGTGTAAATAATTTAGTTGAGTAATTTGATATGTACCATGCTTAGAGAATTAATAAACCTTTGTTTTAATGAAACAGATAGTTGTCTGATAATGCTAATCCAATGCACCGCTTAGAAACATTCGAGCCTAACCACACGGGGAACTAATGTTAAGAAACGGGAAGTTCAAGGAATTAATGTTGAATAACAAGAAATAGTGTCACGACTGCAATAGTTACACTTTCAGATATTTGAGTTCCTTTCTCTGTTTATGTATAAAATATCTTAAACTAAATATCCCAAAGAGCGCAGTTAAAATACAAATACTAGGGATATTACGGGGAATAATAACTCAGATATTAATAGAAACTAGAGAGTAGAAGTTAGG
This sequence comes from Typopeltis vanoorti, assembly GCF_054136105.1. Lineage (NCBI taxonomy): Eukaryota > Metazoa > Arthropoda > Arachnida > Uropygi > Thelyphonidae > Typopeltis > Typopeltis vanoorti. The sequence continues at coordinate 174,990,594 of NC_143550.1, forward strand.
AGAATATAGACGAAGGCAGTTTGGAAGTCAAACAAAAATCATAAGATAGGGACATAACAAAATGTAATGTAAATTTCATTTCCACTGCCCAGCTTTTTGGAAGCTTGGAATGGTTTGAAGAAGTTCCATGTTTGGTCTTTAGAGCAGGATTTCCAGACTATGTAAAAAATAAATTAAAAATACAAAAAAGTATAAAATATATTTTTAAAATAGATAGAAAAAAAGTCATTAGCCCACCCATGATACCAAATGTACTATAGGTTTGCAAATAACCTTTTGTGGGTGGATGCAACATAAAAAATAAGTAATTTTTAAAAAGATATTCACTATCAGAATTTTTAATATTCATTAATAAAATAGGCATTTTAAGACTTATGTTCCTGAAAATTTATATTCACTTTTTAAATGTTTGTTTATGTGCTTTATCTGAATAAACAAACACTTAAAAAGTTAGCAGCCAAATTGGTTTGAAAGCACTGGTTCTCATTTCATCAATGAAGTTAAGCAAACCTGAGTCCAGTTAGTATTTGGGAGGACTGCTGGAATGACAATTTCTGTTTGTTGTTGGTGAAAGTTCAGAGACAATTGACTAAGTTGGTTTCTGGAATGTGGAATATGATGACAGATTGAGAAAATGCAAATTACAGAGCCTAGCGGATAGAAGGAAGAGGGGAGACATGATTGAGATATATATAAGTGTTGGTAAGTGGTAATTACAAGATTAACATGGATGAGATTTTTCATAGAATATCTGCAGACAGGGGAAGAATGAGAGGTCATTCCTGGAAGCTGTATAAGGTAGGTGTAAGCAAGGAGTGGTGTGAGAAGTAGATTTTTTGCATGGACAGTGAATGCATTTAAGTCAAGGTATGATGAGCTGTGCATGTGAGAGTGGGACCTCCTGTGATGAGTCTTAACTCCATGGAGATTTGCTGATACGTTAAAAAATTCTTAGCCACAAACCAGTGTATACTCATTGAGAACAAATTTTTGTGGCAAAGAGGAAATTTGATCACGAAATGCTGTCATAATGGTCCAGAAAGCAAAAGTGGGTGGGAACAAATTACAGAGGGGTAAAGAGTCCTTAATACATAACGATTAGTGACTTGCAAGCATAAAATACAGTTAATTGCTGAAACTACATAAAAATACAGTATTGTATATTATATCCAAAAATACCTTGCATGTCAGTATATCTTTACTAGAATTTGTAGAATAGTAGCAATACATTTTATTCTAGATTTATTTACACTTTAAACTCATCACCATGTTTTTAGAATTCACTAACAAATTAACAGTACATCAGATGACTACTGACTATTCCTATCACTTTTATTCATTTAATGTTTCATTGGCTGAATGTTTTTTTTTTTTTTTAAATAGGAATATTTTTATATATGTGCACAAAAAATTTTACTATCTTAGATGAGCTCCTTTAAACAAGTTCAGTGTTTATTATTTCCATTATAACCATCCATTACCAATGATCTGTCAGACCTGATTGAATTTTCAGCATATAAATTCATTTTATTCTGAGTTAAAACTGGGGTCAAATCTTGTCCAAGACACCACCTGCAATACATACACCAAATGAAATTTACTAAAGTGAAATTAATTAACATGTTATTCATCTATTGTACAATAATAAACACATATATACTACATCTTTTACAAAAGAATTGGCAATGAACAACACATGCAATCATTGTTCTTAATGATCATTAGATTGCTTAAGAGAAGATATTAACAAAAGAAAAGAAAATATGAAAATAGCTAGTAAAGAAAATACATTAGCTTTTATATATATATATATATATATATATATATATATATATATATATATATATATATATATATACACACACACTACTAGTTTCGGCCTGTAACAGCCTTCTTCAGGTGACATTATAAAAGAAAAAACACTAAACATTGAGGGTTAAAAGACTATGAACATCATAGACAGTCTTTATACATAATTAGCATTAAAACGTTGTAGTTGTATTTGAAGCTGTTCTTTCCTTTGTTGCATTGTTGGGAGAGTGCGTGCTTGCTGCATCACGTGAACGCCAGTACATGATTACAGCTGAATGACTATCCGGGAGGTTGTAGCTTAAGTTGTTATTTAGATGAACAGGATTGAAGATGATTTCTCTCGATTCCACAATTTTTCTCTCTATTTCGTCACTGCAACGGAAGATGTTTGTAGATTTTTCCCAGCAGACTTTGTGACTTTGGTTATCATCATTAGGATTAGCCGAGAAGAGGATATGACTTGATAATGCACTTGCTCGCTGTCTCTCATGTGTTCTTCCATACGCATTTTGACAGATTTATCTGTCTGCCCGAAATAAGGAATATCGCAGTCACATAATATTTTATATACGGCAGGGTATTTGACTGCGATATTCCTTATTTCGGGCAGACAGACAAATCTGTCGAAATGCGTATGGAAGAACACATGAGAGACATTACTTACAAGAGACAGCGAGCAAGTGCATTATCAAGTCATATCCTCTTCTCGGCTAATCCTAATGATGATAACCAAAGTCACAAAGTCTGCTGGGAAAAATCTACAAACATGTCTGCCCGAAATAAGGAATATCGCAGTCACATAATATTTTATATACGGCAGGGTATTTGACTGCGATATTCCTTATTTCGGGCAGACAGACAAATCTGTCGAAATGCGTATGGAAGAACACATGAGAGACATTACTTACAAGAGACAGCGAGCAAGTGCATTATCAAGTCATATCCTCTTCTCGGCTAATCCTAATGATGATAACCAAAGTCACAAAGTCTGCTGGGAAAAATCTACAAACATCTTCCGTTGCAGTGACGAAATAGAGAGAAAAATTGTGGAATCGAGAGAAATCATCTTCTATGATGTTCATAGTCTTTTAACCCTCAATGTTTAGTGTTTTTTCTTTTATAATGTCACCTGAAGAAGGCTGTTACAGGCCGAAACTAGTAGTGTGTTTATATTAAAACCTTTTTAATTAAATCTCGGTTCTAGTCATTCAATTTTTTTCATAAAAATATATATATATATATATATATAAATCAGCTAATGCCTTTTATTTCCTTATAGGGAGTTGATGAGGCCTTTATACCTATCTAGCATTTGGAGACAGAGTGGGCAGTCAATCTCCACCGGTAGCCAATCAGAGATAGCTGGCCTGTGACTACCACTAATTATAAGCTGCCACCGATGAAGAGGCTGGCAAACAAGTGCTGCCATCTCTTGGTACCTAATCCTAACAAGATATGTTACTCTCTGAAATAATGTGGGTACTACAGTCGATTTTCCCGAGTTTGTGGGATGAAAAACCAGTAGGTTTCCAGGAGGAAAAACCCACTTGCCTATGCCAGAGATCGACTAACTCTGGAACTGGTCAAAGAAAGGCCTAGAAAAAGTTCCTCCATTGCTGACTAGACTTAAACTTAAGTCTAACTTCAAGCGACCAAGCACAGAGGACACAAGCATTGCTTCCACTGAGCTACACATGCCCTATATACAGGGTGTTCGGGATAAATTTGACAGTTTCGTAAGGAAAAAGAAAATCTTCTTTGTATCTATTAAATTTAATGAATTGACAAAAAAACATTACAGGCAGAATTAATTACAATACTATCAACAAGATTTACTCAAAATAACCACCATTAGCATCGATCACAGCTTCAATTCTGCTTCGGAACCTCGAACAAGCTGATGCTACAGTCTCCCTGGGAAGGGCCGCAAAAACTGTTTTAATTTTATCCATTAACTGGGCTTTTGTATTACTGGAAGTGCGATTGGTGTCTTTTTCAACTGCGCCGCATACAAAATAATCCATGGGGTTAAGGTCTGGGGAGTTTGGAGGCCAAACATTTGGACTGGTGAAGTCGTAGAAATTTTCAGACAACCATTTTTGACTTTTCCCAGAGGTGTGGCAAGGGGCCGAATCCTGCTGCCATACATACGGCCTACCATTGGCTACCCTTGTTATCCAGGGCTTGACTACAGTTAGCAACTCCACGAACAAAGCCCGAATTCCAATGCCAGGGTTCTTCAACACCTGTTCCTGCAGATTTGCGAGGAATTCTGCTGTACGAACGCAATCAGATCGTCTGCTAGGGATCTTTCTTCTTGCTACATCCTCGTAGTCACCATTGCAAGTCTCTAGTTCATGCCTGATTGTTTTTACTGTATTCAGGGAGCATTGGGCAGCAGTCGTAATATCCTTATTTTGATGGCGGGCACGAATCATCGTGATACAAGTTATTTTCTTCCATGATTCAGGTGGGTTCCAGCTATCCATCCTTTCTGACATCTTGTATATGAATGAAGAAGGGTCCAAACTTTTAAATGAAGAGAAGTGTGTGTTAATACATGTAACTTACGGAAAAATATAATTAATTATAAATATGTCAAATTTATCCCGAACACCCTGTATATATAAGCATGTGGACTTTGCTGGTTCACAAATATGTAAGTAAAAGTTTATAAGGCAGAAAACCAGGATAAGATAGTAACAATTGTTTTAATTAAAAACAACATTTCATCCTAATTACATAGGATTTCTTCAGGTGTAAACACAAACTAATAAGCAAACAGTAAAAACTAACAAAGGCAAAAACCACCATGTAGTTATAGAAGAGGCTATTTTTAAAAAAAAATATTTCTAATTGTATGTCGCATTGTTCATGTTTAGGCATTTGTGTACACACATTTGGCTAACGATGGCTAGGATGTATTCAGACGGGTTGATACTTGGGTTTATATATAGATGCTTAGAATCTCATACTGTTTCCAAGTATTTCCAAATTTTTCTCTCAGTTATGTCATAGAAATGGTGTAATAGTTCCAATTTATCCCACAAGGCTTGATATCTCATTGCTGAATTTTTTGGTAATTTATTATAGTGAGCAAGTTTGTTATAGCAATGTTTGCTATAACAAGAATCAACTGTATATTAAAAGAATATGAAAACATCTTATTATTAAAATATCTTAAAATTGCATTTGACAAACCTGTTAGTGCTCAAGTATTAAAATCCTCAAGCTCTACCATGACCAGGAACCTGAACTCAGATCTCCTAGCTGTATATACCAGTGAGGCAAGGACAACCTTGTAAACTTCAATGCTGCCCAAACTCAGTTCTGTCTGATCTCTCACAAGAAAGAGCTCGTATCCCTCTCCCTTACCTTTAGTAATACTAAGATATCCAAACACAATCAGATTTCTCTTCTTGGACTTACTTTCACTTCCAATCTTTCCTGGCACAACCATATTTCAACTATAGCTTCTGCAGCTGCCAAAACTTGGGATATTTTTTGCACAAGATGCTACTTCACAGCTGCTAACTCTGTTCAAAGCCCAAATCTATCCAGCCATGGAATATTGCTCCCATATTTGGGGTGGTGCACCAAAATCCTCTCTAAGATTGCTCGATTCTATCCAGAAGAGGGCAATCCTGCTAATTAATGATCCCTCTCTCAATAGACATTTAGTTTCTGCCTTGTGTCTCCTCTACGGATACTTTAATGGACAGTACTCAGCTGAATTGGCCACTATCATTCCCTCACTCTCCTTCTGTTTCTCCCACTCCATTTCTCACTTCTCATTCCCCCAAAGATTACAACCCTCGGCTGTTCAAGCAAAATGTGAACAGACTCCTTTCTTCTATTCCTCTTGCCCACACAGCACTAGTGTGCTATAGGTCTTGTGGCCTTTCATCTGTGGACCAGATTAAAAAAAAAAAAAAAAAAAAATGAAATCACCATTTTCTGGTGTTGATTCTCCAAGGAATATATCAGGTGTTATGATACTCCAACACAATATTTAATAAATAGTTTCCTAAAGGAAGAAAAGAAAAGATGGAGCGGTGATACCTGCCAGACCCAGCAGAATTTCTATTGGAACAACTGTAGTGAACAACTAGCTGCTGTCAATTTTTTACCAAATCACTATACTGTATGTTAGTTCTTACATTTTGCTAGTGTTTCACATCTCATTTTGTTAAAGTGACCACATTCCAGAATGTGAAATTATTTTCTGATATCTTTATTTTGAATATAGTTCTAACAGTGATACCACCTACTCATTCCACAGGATTTTAAAACTGCTTTCTCCAGTCTTTGACCAACCATTTTATTTCTAAGCCAACTTTCAAATCCATGTCTTAAAATTGGTTTGAGCATTGTCTGGCTTTGTGTTTTAGCTGATTTATCTATTGTTCCATTGTAAGTTATTCAGCTACTTCTCAGAACATCAGGTATGTGCATGTTTAATGCAGTCTTCAGGGCCAGCCATCTCAGGGGTGCGGTGGGTGCAATGCACCCAGGCCACACAATCGAGTGGGCACAGTTGTACACATTTGCGGAAATGTATTTTTTATTTATTGTTATTTTTATGTTTCTTCTAATTTTGCTTATAGCTAAAGGGATTTCATCGACAGAATTTTAGGGCCTCCAGTAATAATAATATCTCAGTGTTTCTCTATTATATTAGGATTTTTGCTTAATCCTTTTGATGCGTTTATGCAGTGTATAAAAATTAACAAACATGAAATACGTTTTTACTCTAAAATGCTAAAATATGCCTGATTCATCATTAGTTTTTTCCTAATCTGTTACACATTTATATCATTTGGCTTGTTATCGAAACCGTTGAAAAAATATTTATTATATTCTTTATATATGGTTAGTCTAGAGCATGGGCGAACAACCCTTAACATGCCTGCCAAACATGGCACACCAATGACTTTTTTCCGGCATGCACCCCAGGGCTCATTTTAAAAAATAATTAAATAAAAAAATACATTTCAAACATCTTCGCTGACACATATTTTAACTTAATATAATACAATTTTATTAAGTACAGCTATACCAAATAAAAATGCAATAATTAATTAAACTCTACCAACTGTTTCGTAATAATAAGTAATAAGAAAATTAGAAACAAACATCCTATTTCCAAGCCATCAATATATCTCCGCGATATACTGATGTACAAGTTTTTTTCCAGTTCAGTTGTTGCATTATTCGTCAGGCATCCAGACATGGCGGGACTTCTTTACCATCATTTGATATATCTTTTCATATTTCGTAAAACGTATCCATTTTCTAAAGTGTATTTGGATTTGGATTTTATTAAATCACAAGTCATTAAAATATGGATTGGAAGTATTTATTGTCAGTTAATATGTTTAACTTATTAGATATAAAAGCAAATTTCCTTTACATTGATTTTTGGAAAGTAAAGTTTTTAGTTTTTTTTGTAAAATCCCCGCATATATTGCAATTGGTATTTCCTGCCTAAATAGCAGTCTCCTTGTGTGCATCCTACCCAAATAGCACCATCTGCTTTCCCATTATTTCAAGCAAAATTTAGCAGTAATTTTCAAGACTTGAGATACTTAACGAACAATCCTTCACGAATGACTAATGAACAAACAGCCATGGTACTAGGCCAGTAAAGATACGTGCATATGATTGGTGCAGTATTAACAAAAGATCGTGCGAGTCAAAGATAAAAGTCAGCCGACAATTTTTGAACTGAAATGCTAATTCTCTTCAACCAAATTCAATATCTGAAAGTGCCATAACAATATTCACTATATATTTCCTAGCCTTAACACATTTACGAATTTTAACACTTTCTGTTGAATTTTATTGTTGCTCTGCATTTGAGCTGGTGGGACAGACTCACACATCTAGTTTTTAGTGTTTGTCAGTGCAGCATATGGTTTTGCTTGCGACTAAATAGCATAGTTTTTGGGGGAAGGGACATGCAATTTAGTTAGTGCCATTTTTATCCCAGCTGTCACTAATTGCACTATTTGTTGAAAAATATATTACACAGACTGCAAATGTTTGTACCTTATTCAGTGATACAATAAAACGACCTGCTTTTACTTGCGTCTGCAGACGTATTGGCTAGTATGGAGGGCGTGTGGTTTTTCGCAAAGTAAAATCAGAGGTGCGAGTTATACGCAAGGACCAGTTATATTCCAGTAAATACGATAAGTTATTTTTAAAGCTATGTGAAATGTATTATCAATATTCAGGATTATGAAGCGTTGTCTGCACATGATTAGATCTCAACTACGTTAATTTCAACTCAGTTAATAGTGATAGATAAGGGTGAAACTGATGTACTGAAGTAAACAAAAGAAAAAAATAAACACTTTCCTTGAGTGTTTCTAAAATTTTGTAATATTGTAAGAAGTATGTACATATTTAACTTTTTGTTAATTCATGGGATAAAAATATTTAATATTATTTACTTATTTGACAGGCAAAGCCTAACCCATAATGTCCATGCCAAGAAAGTATCCCTGTGGGTGTCAAAAAAGGAAATAAGAAGAAAAGCAAAATCTCAAAAAGTCACAAGTCAATTTGTTTTCATGGCTACAAAATAAATCTGACAACAAAATTGCTACGACTTCAGTAGTTGCGATTCAAACTTCAACTGAAGAAGAAACTCCAAACAAGCTACATAACTTTTCAACAAAAATGTAGAAATTGTGGGATTCATCGAAAAAGACGGATACAGCAAATAACGATGAAAACAATAATAACGATGGTGATCAAGTGAATATAAATGATCCAGGTTTGTGGCCAAATATTATAACTGATAAATTTAGATTATTTTGTGTTAAAACCAGACCTAAACAACATCATCAAGACGCATTCATTAAGAATGTTGAAGGTAGATCATTTTCTACATCGTACTATTTAAAAAAAATGCCAAATGGTGAAACTCAGCTTTGCAGCTGGTTCTCCAAAGCTCAAGACTCAGTATTTTGCTTTTGTTGTGTATTATTTTCCAAAAGAAGAGGAAAAGATCAATCAACATGATTTATATATGGTTTTAATAAATGGAGAAAACTATCATCTGTAATTCGAAATCATGAGCTTTCTGTGGGTCACTTTAATTCTTTTATTGCTTGGCAAGAATTGTTAAAAAGGTTTAATTTATGTTCGACTGTTGACAGAACAAATTAAATTAATATAAATAAAGAAACAGAATGTCTGAAATTACTGTTCCAAAGAATTGTAGATGTAATTCTATTTTTAGCAAGTAATAATCTGTCATTTCGAGGAACCCATGAAACAATAGGAATGCCGAATGATGGAAATTTTTTAAGTTCAGTAGAATTATTAAGTAAATATGATCCTGTGTAATGGATCATGTAAACACAATTAAAAATACGAAAAAAAGAATTGTGCATCATTTGGCGCATAGATTTCAAGAGGAAATTATTGCTGCATTAGGATGAAGTCCTTAATAAAATTAAGGACGATATAAAAGCAGCCATATATTACAGTATTCAAACGGATTGTACTCCCGATATTTCTCACAAGGAACAAACTTCAATAATTATTAGATATGTAAATTTTGTAGACAAAAAATTAATTATAAATGAGTCATTTATAGGATTTATTGAAGTAACTGATGTGACTGGTGAAGGACTAGCAAATTTGCTTTTAAAAAGAATAGGTGAACTTGATTTAGATATTATGAATTGTAGAGGGCAAGCATACGATAACGGTAGCAGTATGAAGGGAACATATAAAGGCATACAATCTAGAATAATTAGTTTAAACCCTCATGCAATTTATGTACCTTGCTTATCACATTCTTTTAATTTGATAATTTGTGGTGCTGTTTCCAGTAGTATATATTGTCAAAAAATTTTCGGAATATTGCAATGTTTATACTGCATATTTTCTGCATCTACAAAAAGGTGAGAAATTATACAATAACATTTAAATATTACGCTTAAACCATTATGTGATACTCGATGGGAAGCCAAAATAGACACAGTCAAAGCAGTGTATACACAGTTTGAATAAACTTATAATGCCTTAGAAGAATTTATTGGTGCAATCAACGATAACACAGCAGTATTCGAAGCTAAAAGTCTACTAGATTCATTACAAGAAATGCCATTTATTTTAAGCTTATCGGTGTGGTTTACAATATTGCCAAAAATGAATAGTATCAACAAACTATTTCAAGCAAAAACAATTGTTCTTGACTCTGCTTTTAATTTAGTGAATAAAATTAAAAACGAAATCCAAAATTTAAGATCAAAATTTAACACATTTTTAGACGACGCAAAAATGATAGCACAAAACTTGAATATTTCCGAAGACTTCCCTGAAAAAAGAATTCGAAAAAGAAAAGATTATTTTCCGAACTAGCAGAAGATGAAGTTTTACTGAACCCAGTGGAGGAATTTAGATGTCACTTTTTCAACGTTATGATTGATACTGTTATTGTACAAATAGATGAGAGATTTAAAAATATACCCAATGTTATTTCTTATTTTAAATTAATCACTGATATAAAAACATTAGAAAAAAATGAACTAGAAAATCGCTCAAGGGATTTTGTAAAATATAGTAAATGAAGACTTAATCCAGGAAATTGATTTGTTAGGAGAATTGATCTTGGACCAAAAAAATTTAAATAACGTGCAAGACATATTGCAATATATATTAAATAATAGTTATAATGAACTATTTCGAATTTTGTGCTAACTGTATTGAAAATTTTCTTTACGTTACCAGTTATTATTATTAATTATTATTTAATGCTTATTATTCACATCACGCATACAAATTATACATATTATACTATTCAACTTGTATAATTATGGCAATATTTCACAATACAATTCAATGCACAGTACAATGTTACAAAATAAAATTCAAGTATTACTATCATATTCTGTTGGTACTAACACTTATTATGGCTATTATTTTATTATGGTTAATTAAAAGTTTTCTCATATATGCAAGTAGAATATAATATATTTCGAATGGTTTCAAAGTTATAAGTAATTGGTTTAGAGTAATGTAAGTTAGTTAATGCAGATATGTGTAACCAAGGGCCGTAGACTGGTTACTAGAAAAGTAATTAGCTCAAAACAGACACTGAGAGTCCGGGGACCACATCTAAGAGGGTTCCCTTACCAGTTATAATAAAGTACATGTTGATATTTTAATTCCTAATTGAATGAGCCAAATGAACCAATTTGTAAATCAATACCTTAATTGGTTATGATATATGAGTTATAATGATCTCTTATACTATACGTTTAAAATAATTGTCAACATTCTTTAATCCCATAAGGTAGTTTCTCAATCTTTTTCTGAATACATATTCTGAGGTTATGGATTTAATTTCATTCGGAAGTTTATTATAGCTGCTCGTCGCAATGTACTCGAAAGATTTATGAAAAATTTCTTTGTTAGCCTTAGGTACTTCCAGCGTGTTTTGACCGCAGCGTAATCCATAGTCTACATTATATACCAAGAAACTTTCAGTGTTTCTTTTTACATATAACAGACAACCGTAGAGATATAGTTTCTGAAATGGTAGAATATTATGAACGATATACAGATCATTGGTTGAATGTGCAAAGTCGGTAATAGTTATGGCTTTTATTATTATGTTTTGTATTCTTATTAATGGAAGCAGATTGTTATAATAGTCTCCTCCCCAACAGGTAATGCTATATTGCAGTGAAGAATTTACCCAGGAATAGTATAAACAACTTAAGAATGCTGCATTTACAAATTTTTTAACATAATATATTCTGTTGATTATGAACCTAAACTTATATGTTAAGAAAGTGGTGTGAGAGTTCCACTTCAAATTGCTGTCGATATGGAGTCCCAAATACTTGACGGTGTTGTTTTTTTGATTAAGCTACATTTACAATTTAGAGTATCACTACATTTCCTTTCATGCCATTTTATAGTTATACTGTGATCTAATTTGTCTGTTAATGTAAAATACCTATATCTCGTTTTTTATCTCCTATCTAGGTGGAACCTATCCACCTAGATAGGACTTTAGTGTCACCCACGTGGTTGGGCTTAGTATTGCAGGATTTTTGTGTGCATGTTACATTAATTTTTTTGTAATCCCCGTAGATGTCCTAGTGACTGGGACGAAATATAGGAAGTATTAAATTCTATTTTAATTCTTTTTGAGTGTTGTAAAAATTCCATTAAGCCTCCAAAATGAATAGTTTATTCATAGTGGAAAGGTTGGTGATAATGATATTTCTTCAGGAAACATCATTGTAAAGTCAGTTGTTTCACTATCACACATATTGCTAGAATGCAGTTCACCATAGGGATTATTATAGTAGGTTTGGTATCAATACAACAAAAAGATGCAATTCCTGATAGATAATTTACTATAGGAGTTCATTATTAAAGCAACGTTAGTGCTGAAGGATAATCACTACTTCTATAGTTAATACATTTGGCTGAAATGTATTTTTTTTTTTCAATCTTTATGCATCCTTCTGATTGCTGTAGCTTGAACAGATAGACAGAATTTCTATCTGCATAACTGGAAATATCTGTCTGATCCAAACCAGGAAGCCTTTAGTGGCTCTGACTGAAACTAAATGATACCTTAATAATCAACTTAGAAACTGACAATAAATACTTTTCACATATGTTACTCTGTAGTACTGGTTGATCCTTGCCTAGGATATTTTCTTTCTATCTAGTGAGGAGGAGTATATCAAAATAGATCCTAAACATCCATCCATTAATGAAAATCCAAGTGTATTATAACAAACAATGAAGCTGATAGAAGTTTTTTCACTTGTTTATGCTTCCAATTATATATTTGGTTTAATCCTTTATCTAAGTTTAAGCAAACAAAGTTTGCGCCTGAAGTATTTTCAGGACTGGGGCAACTTGTGGTAAAGGTGGTATAACTTCACATCACTTGCCTTAGTATCCCATAATGCAAAGCACATATTCTTATGGGTATGTATAATGCTATGCATTATGAGAAGGGTCACTACCCAGACCGGTTTCCCTGTATTAAGTGCTAGGTTACCTCTCCAAAAACTCGTGAGATCCCCTTGATCACCAAACAATGAGTGACCTAAAAGATCAAAACTCAGCATTGTTCCCCTCAGTAACAGGCTCACCCTGTCACTGAGAAGAACTCTCAGCGTTTGGCTCTACCCAGTGGCAGGCTCACCCCACCACCAAGCAGAATAGCAGCAGCCGTGCCTCAGTTAACTTCATGGGCTACAGCATTGCCATCTATTACCCCTCTACCTGGGTAACAGCAACAGCCAAGCTTCAGTTAGAACTTCATTGCCATCCATCACCCAGGCTTCCAACCAGTTTCGACCCTTAGGGATCTCATAAGTGGGAGCCAGACCCAGAAGTGGTGATACTAAGGTGGAAGTAATGCATAAGTCATATTTCCATATACCAGTTGCCAAAAGGTGTCACACCTTGTTATTAAAATAATCTGGATGAGAGATAGTTGATGGAAGTTTTTTCACTTGGTTATGCTACCAATTATATATATATATATTGGTTTAATCCTTTATCCAAATGTAAGCAAACAAAGTTTGCACCTGAAGTATTTTCAGGACTGGGCAACTTGTGGTAAAGGTGGTATAACTTCACATCACTTGCCTTAGTATCCCATATGTACTTTGCATTATGGGATACTAAGGACCCAGAGGTGAAGATACTCTCTCTCACTGATGAGACCTCAATAAAAGTCAAACTAGTCTGGGTAGTGACCCTTCCCATAATGCATAGCATTATACATACTCATAAGGATATGTGCTTTGCATTATGGGATATTAAGGCAAGTGATGTGAAGTTATACCACCTTTACCATGAGTTGTCCCAGTCCTGAAAATACTTCATGTGCAAACATTGTTTGCTTACACTTGAATAAAGGATTAAACCAAATATATACTTAGAAGATGAAGCTGTGTCTCTAATGGGAAATGCATCTTACTGTCATATTAGTTTGGTACTGCGATAGTTCTTGTATAGAATGTACCCAAAGTTTCTATGCCCTGCATAGCTGTACATTTGGTTGAAATTTACATTTTTGATATCTGGAGATAGCCTTTCTACTAATAGATTAATATCCACTAATAACTGATGTCAATATCTTCAGATTTTTATAGGATTCAGTTGTTCAGAGGATTTGAAATAGAAAGTGATTATAATCCAATTCTTAACAGGATAAAAATAAATAGCACAATGAAAAGAAAAATGTATATAAAAGTTTTGAAAAGAGTCTGAGTTGAACAATTTTCAGATATGAACTTGTAGAATCAGATATGGAAATATCTGATTGAGAAAAAAATGAAAGAGTTAGAAGAAAAGCAATACACATCAAGAATGAAATGGCAATATCTGAAAAAAATAAAACACTGATTTACATAGCTAAAGAATCCTGTATTTGGTGAAAGTTGTCTGTAAGAAATAAAAAATGAAGAAATCCATGGTTCATGCAAAGTATTCTAGAATGGAGCATTTGAAGATGGCAAGTTCCATCTTTGAACACTCCAGGAACCCTGTTTATCAAAACCACTTCATGTCTCTAATAAGTAGGTGGTGATCTCATACCAGATAATCAGAATTACCTGCCGGGGGTGTATATTCCAGGTGTGCTAGGTATGCAATGCATACCCACGGAATGGTAATATCACCGATATTATATTTTGCATTCATTTTTGTTAAAGACTCGCCCAGTTGTTTCCTGGTTTTGCATGATTCCTAAAATTAAACACAATATACTAATGCTTCATGAAGAAGACACTTTTCAACATGTAAACATCACATCATATTCATGTTATTAGCCCAGGTGTGCGGTCACAAATATGGACACCTTTGAACAGATGTACAGATGGCACATTAGGTCAAATTCTTAGCATTCTAGTGGTTTTAAACTGCCCAGAAGACAAGGCAGGGTGTATGCTGAGACAATAGCATCCAGAAATCAGTGGCTGTGATTGGTTATTATATATTGTTAAACCAATCCAATTGAACACTGTAATTTGTCATGAATTGCTCTTTTTGTTTTTCCAAGTTTCATCTGTTTTGCGTGCATGAAGTGTGAACTGACGTGTTTAGGACACCAATAGAGACGAGTTTTTAATATATAATTTTCTATAAATAATTTATAACTTTTTTCCCATATTTAAAATGAGAAACATTGTTGTTGATCTACTGAATGTCCTTTTTCTTTGCCAGAGCTTTTGCAGACTGTATTATTGTTGTTGAAGGAAATAAGCCTCCTTGTCCTTCCAAATTTTACACCTTTGAGTAATTCAAATATACCAACCAAACATAGCATTCTCCTTCATTATTGTTTTCTAATATATCTTAAAACAAACACATTGTCCCCACTCTATGCAGATTTGGTTCAATTAATTGATAAAGTATTCAGAGTTATCCTATAATTTGAACCAATTAAGATGAGCACTGATGCACTATACACTCTTAAAACTTTCATGCATCAATAAAAATGCAATCATACGGTCAAATTTATGAGAATTTTGTAGTGCGGGTTGCATAAGCCATGCGACTGCACACCCAATCGAAATGGGTATACGATGCCACTATTATCTACACCTGAAAGACATTCATGTGCATTGAATGTCTTCTGTACCACATGTATAAGTAAAAGAATATTGAATATTCCCAATTTTCTGAACAAGTGTAATGTATTGATATGGAAATTAAACATGTTTTATTGTTATTCAGTGTTGTTTCTTAGCTACACAATAAATATAATGCAGCTTGAATTTCTGGAGTAATTTTAGGTGAAGATTTTAAATGATTATCATCATCATCAAATTCCTGACATTTACCCTCAAGGCGCGTTCAGGATATGGATAGTACTACATGAAAAATTTACATCATTACTAACTTCCTGTCTACAATTTTCCTCCAAATCAGTCTGTTACTTGTCAAGACTCAAACATTATCAGATCTTATATTTCTATTGTCTAAGGCACTTTGTACCATATCAATCCACCTATATCTTGGTCTTCCTCTGGGTCGTTTTCCTGCCAACCTGGCAGAGAACACTTGTTTTGCTAATCTTTCCTCTCCCATTCTGTTTAACTGACCATACCACCTGAGATTAACTATGCTAACGCATTCCTGAATGCTGACAATGTCGAGTTCTTTCCTAATATCCTCATTTTTAATATGATATTGCCATTGATGCCATCTGCTCACACCTATAATCTTTCTCAGGACTCTCATATCTGCGGTCTCTAGTCTTTGGTCAAATGTTTTACTTCTGACCCAGCTCTTAGATCCAGAAGTTAAAACTGGTGTGAATATGTCTTGTTACAGCTAATTTAGTGTTCTGACTAATTTCTCTCTTATTCCATATGAATTTATTCACTTGACCCTACTATACCAGCTGTGTTGATCCTGTTGTCTATTTCCATATTTAATTTACCATCTTCATTAAAAATCGTGCCTAAGTAGCTGAAATGTTTTATTTGTTCCACAGGTACTCCATTCACAACACAGTTGGCATTTAACAATTCTACCTATTTTCATTGTCTTTGTCTTTTTAATGCTGACCTTCATACCATATCTATTACAACAGTTATTCAATTTAGTCAGGGTATCTTCAAACTTGTAGCAGATTTATTTAGAAGTATAACATCATCTGCATAAAGCAAAGAGCTGACATTAACAGCTCCAATTCTGATATCATGTTTAATACCATTTTCCTTCATAATGTGATCCATATAGATAATGAATAACAGAGGGTGTCGTGATGTTCTATTTTCATGTTATGTTCTAAATCCGCCATCTTGCTAAAAGTCACTTTCATAAAATAAAGGGAAACTAATTGCAAATTAATCACTGATCTAAGGGTAGAGAAATTTCTATTATACTGCGCCACTCTATCCTTAGATAAGTCTATATGAATTAGTAAGATTAATTCAAAATTAGTTAGAGTCTTTTCACTCATTCAGGCCGATGGTATTTATTTTCTTTCCTTCTGGGATTCCCGCTAGATCCGAATTTTTGTGAACGGTGCAGTAAAAAGAAATTCAGGCAAACACAATATTTAAATTAACAAACAAAACATTTAATATATGGTTATATAACAAAATACGTGTATTCCACTTTTAAATATGATAACTCAGTCAAGCTAGTACATCAGGTCAAGTCATTCACAATAAATCAATCTTTCAAACTTTCACATACAATTTCACAGTTTCAGAATCACAAAGTTCCTATACTCAACTTATTACAATAGAAATTCTTATTTAAACAGTTTCCTTGTGTCTCTCAGCTACACTCTACGATTAACTCATAACAGGCACTAACCACGGTAGATATCATTTCAATGTCTATAGTTTCAACTCTCAGCCTCGATGGTAAGCTACAGTTAATGTTACAAACAGCGCAACGGAACTAATACTTAAATCTTCATACACTGAAATAAACTAATGTGACTGTCCTTACCAGAAATAATCTTCAGTACTTCCAATATTTTGTGAGCACACTTTCAATTTGTATTTATCATACTTGCGAAACACATTTATAAAAATTCTCCAAGGTTATAACTAAGCCTTATTAATCGCGCTTCAAAACTCCAGATAAAAACTATAAGGTACATTAATTATTCTTATTTTTCATTCATCAACTAGTTTAACTCCGTACAATTCCTTTTTTCGTAGTATAGAAATAAGTCGTAATTGTAGACTGACTGGATTTATTCAGAATTCTTCTTTGAATGTCCAGTTCTCTAATTATCCGATTACGGCAATAATTTCCTTTATTACTACGGCTGACTTTGCTTTCAGCCAACTATAAGATTCACTTATGAAAAAAATATCTACTCAGTTCTTCCCTAAGAACCTTTTAATTACATCTACTTCTTTAGTTTACTTCCTTGCTACCTTATAGTTCCAAAGTTCCGTTCCGACCCTCACTTACAACTACGTATCTATTTTCTCTCTTCTCCACAAACGCTCCCTTCACACGCGCCCGTTTATTTTCACGCGTCTCCATGACAACCGATAGACGTAAACATTCTCGCGAATGTTACATTACGCTATACAACTACATTGAGTTATTACATAACATTAAGCTTTCACAAAAGGAATAAATAGAATGATCGCATTTCAATAAATGCGCAGTTAAACTACAAATATAAGTTCTTACAATATTGACATAACAATAAATAAAACAGCTTAATAACATTTAATACAGAATCTATTTACCATTAACACATTTCTTTGATTAAGCAATTAAATATTTGACATAATTAAGGTAGTTATATAATATCAATTATAATTTATGTTATTTACATCAAATAATATTTACAAATATAGTTCTTGTGACGGAAAGTCATGTTGGATTCTGAATCAAACAACATTTATTCTAATTTCTACATAATCAGAATCCAACAAAGGCTTACTCTTCCTTTAAAAAAAATTTATTTATTTTTTTTTTATTATTAGGTTCCTTCATGGAGGAACCTAGATTACATATTTCTTTTCCGATTTCTCAAGTAGTACCTAGTTTGAATGAAACTTGGTTCCTTATCATGATTTGTGCATTTATTCTCATTCTGTTCCTCATTAAGTTTCTTATTACTGTCATTAACAAATTCCGCATGTCTTTTATGTCTGTAGTATGGGATCGTCTCTTCCAAATTCAATTCATGCTCTGTATTAATATCACTGTGTTTGGGCTGTTTTGTAATATTTGTGTTCCGTCTGTAATTACTTCTTCTATGGTAATTCCTTTCCTTTCCCAATATTGCTTCTAAAGAATCTCCTAGGCAGACTAATTTGTCAGGTCTCTTCTTGAACAATTTCAGTCGGTCTGAGTGGACAACCAGAGTTCTTTTCATTCCTGTAGATTCTCTTATTCGAAAGTTGACAGGAGATGTCTTTTCAACAACTTCATAAGGTCCTATTGCACATTTTCCAAACTTTCCTGTTCTCTTGTTACTATGATCTTGTCGCAAAAGTACTAAGCTCCCAGGTTTTAATTCCTTATAGGTTCTTAGTTTATTAGCATAGGCTCTAGCCTTTTGTGAGCTGTTTTGACTGGCTTCTGCTACTAGATCATATGCAATTTTGTTCTCAGAGATCATATTGTTAAGATACTGATCAATGTCTGGGAATTCTGAGTTTGCATGCATGTTCTTGAAGTCACTGGGAAACAGTGGTTCAAAACCATATAAAACTACAGCAGGGGCTTCTTTTATGGCAGCATGCAGGGCTGTCCTACAGGCAAAAAGGGTGTGCGGAAGGAATTTATCCCAATTATACAAGTGATTATCAGCAAGTTTGGATAGGGTTTGTTTCAGCGTACGATTCATCCTTTCACACATTCCATTTCCTTGGGGGTGATAAGGAGTAGTGAAAAGCTTTTTTATCTTCAGTAACTTACATAATTGAAGCATAACTTCAGCTGTAAAGTTTGAACCTTGATCAGTGAGAAGTGTTTGGGGGGTTCCATATCTTGAAATGATCATCTTGAACAACTTGTCAGCTACAGTTTGCGCAGTTTGATTCTTCATAGCTGTGGCTTCAGGAAACCTAGAGAACATATCTATTACAACAAGTATATATTCTTGTTGAGAGGCTTATACGCTGGTTAGATATAATAACTAATATTTAAGGAATTGACAGCGTATACTGGAAATATAGATTAAATAAACTTTAATATACACTTTCCGGTTGTTCATATTGTTATCATATTGTTAAGATACTGATCAATGTCTGGGAATTCTGAGTTTGCATGCATGTTCTTGAAGTCACTGGGAAACAGTGGTTCAAAACCATATAAAACTACAGCAGGGGCTTCTTTTATGGCAGCATGCAGGGCTGTCCTACAGGCAAAAAGGGTGTGCGGAAGGAATTTATCCCAATTATACAAGTGATTATCAGCAAGTTTGGATAGGGTTTGTTTCAGCGTACGATTCATCCTTTCACAAGTATATACTTGTTTCCTTTAGAGGTAGTAGGGAGTGGACCTATAATGTCCATGGCCAAAGCTTGAAAAGGGCGACTAGGAATAGGGAAAGGTTGAAGAGGAGCCTTCCCTCCGTAATTTGATTTTCTTTGACATAGATGACATGAAAACACATAACTTTCAACATCTCGTCTCATTCCCTTCCACACATATCTATTTCTAATTCTCCCCCATGTCCGGAAAAACCCTTGGTGTCCTGCTAGATCAGCATCATGAAAGGTATATAACACCCATGGTATCATGACAGTAGGAACTACTATTTTGTTTTTCCAATTTCCGGCGATATCATGTTTTGCCATCAGGAGGCCATCATCATCCAAAAATAAGGACTGCAAAAACGTGTGTTCCTCCAAGACTCCTTCCCCATTTTTGATTCGTCGATATATTTCTCCCCATGTTGGATCCAATTTTTGTGCTTCTATAATGGAGAATTTGGTCCAATTCTGAAGGTGTGGGGGTTTCCTTGTGTTTTCTTGTCCCTCATTTTCTTCGGCTATCAAGTTCACTATCTTTTCTTTCGCACTGATATCCTCATCTACTTTATCATCTAGGGCCCTGGATAAGTAGTCAGCAACTACATTGAGTTTTCCAGGAATATAACATATCTGTATTTGGAATTCTTGTAATTCCAATGCCCATCGAATAATCCTTTGGTTTTTATCCTTCATCGTGGATAAAAAGGTTAGGGGTTTATGGTCTGATCTTAGAAAAATTTCTTGTCCTAGTAACATGTATCTGAATTTCCTTAAGGCATGTACAATAGCTAGTGCTTCTTTTTCAATAACTGAGTAATTTTTTTCTGATGCAGATAGTTTTCTACTTAGAAAAGCAATGGGTCTAATTTCTTCCTTCTTCTTTTGTTCTATCACAGCTGCAATAGTATTATTCGAGGCATCTGCTGCAAGATAGAAGGGTTCTCCAAGAGTGGGATGAGTGAGAACAGGAGATCTAGTTAATGCTAAATTTAAAGATTTATGGGTAGATTCTTGTTCCTTTCCCCATACGAACTTTTCTCCCTTTTTAGTCAATTTAATTATGGGCTCCATTATTTGAGAACAATTTGGAATAAATTTTCTATAGAAGTTTACCATTCCTAAGTACCTTCGTACTTGTCTCACGGAGGTGGGTATTTTAGCTTTTAGAATGGCAGAGATGTTTTCTTGAGTGGGGATTATTCCAGCCTCACTGACAACATGTCCTAGGTATTCAACCCTTCTCATGAAGAATTTACATTTTGAGCACTTCAACGATAGATGTGACAAATTTAATCTATTTAATACATTATCTAAAATTTCTTCATGTGATGTTAAATCTGGGGTGTAAATTAATAGGTCATCTTGGAAACATATGACTCCCTTTCCTAACATGTCTGAGAGTACAGTGTTCATCAGACATTGGAAACTCATAGCTGAATTTCTGGCCCCCTGAGGAAGTCGACAGAGTTGGTATTTTTGCCATCGAGTGGTAAAGGCAAAAAACTGTCTGTCCTCCTTTCTAAGAGGTATCTGGAAATAGCCAGAGTTTAGGTCTAATTTTGAAAAATATTTTGCTCCTTCTAGACTAGTCAGGAGTTCTTCTATGTTACATAGAGGAAAGTCAATGGGCTTAGTGACCTTATTAATCTCACGCAGATCTAATATAAATCTGAGATTTCCATCAGGCTTTTCTACTAATAAAAAGGGACTATTCCATCTGGAATTAGACTTTTCTATGATCCCAGCCTTTTCATAATCATTCAGAAGGATCTGAAGTCTATCTAGATATTTAAGAGGAGTTTTGTACTGCTTAGTATAGATAGGCGTGTCTGAAGTGATTTCAATGGAATGCTCTACTTTGTTTGTACAAGTCAATGAGCTAATATCTTCAGTGAATGTTCGAGGGTATTTTTGAAAGATTAATAGAATGAAATTCTTTATTTCTGCTCTATCAGTTTTTGATTCTGCTAAATTAATAGCTTCGTTTATAGCTAAATTAATCCAACAATCATGTTTAATACCATTTTCCTTCATAATGTGATCCATATAGATAATGAATAACAGAGGGGATAATGTACATCCTTGTCTCACACCAGATTTAACATTAAACCATCTTCCTGTACTTCCTTCAATTCTAACTGCTGACTTACAACTCAAATAAAGACTAAGTATTGCTTAATATAATGCACCATCGATACCATATAACTGTAGCATATTGAATAGCTTCTCTCTTGGCACTTTATCATATGCATTTTTTAGATCGACAAAACTTAAATACAGATCTTTGTTATATTCCCATGCTTTCTCAACTATTTGTCGTAAAGTGAAGATCTGATCCTGACAGCCTCTATTTGGCCTGAATCCAGCTTGTTCTTCACCAAGCTTTTCTTCCACAATTCTTCTCAACCATTTCTCAAGTATGCTTGCATAAATCTTGCCATGAACACTGAGTAGGGAAATACCTCTGTAATTCTCACATTCAGTTTTATTTCCCTTTTTATATATGAGTACTATTAGAGCTCTATTCCAATCATCGAGAATTCGTCCCTCTTTCCAGGCCATCTGAACTATGCAGTGCAGCCACTATAAGGCTTTTATACCACCATACTTCAGCATTTCTGGTCGAATATCATCTACTCCTGCTGCCTTTCTACATTTCAAACCTCTGATGACTTTTTCTACTTCAAGTATGGGCATGTATTCCTGACTGTATGCCTGTTGAGTATTTTTTACCACTGTGCTATCACTGCTTGTTTCATATAGCAATTTTTTGAAGTAATTACTCCATACTTCAAGAATAGCTTTTTCTCCCGTTTTCATGTTACCTTTATCATCTCTAATTCATTCCTTTTACAGCACTCTTTCCTCCATTTCTAAGCTTCTTCAACAACCTCCAGAATATCTTACCACCTTCTTGATATTTATTTTCTATGTGCTTGCCAACGTTCCTCCAACATGACCTTTGTTTAGTAGTTTTACACAGTATTTCGCTCTCTTACATTTGTCTCTGTTCTCTAAGAGCACAAGCTGACTTATTTGCCAGGAACTTTTGATAAGCTTTCTTCTTTTCCTTCACTGTCTCTTTAACTTCCTGTGTCTACCATAGAGTTCTGATTTTTCTATCCTTGCAGACATCCTCGCCACGTGCAACTCTGGCTGAATCAACCAAGGTTTTCTTCAAGGCATGCCACTGAATCTCCAAGGTTTGTTGCCTGTTCTCGAACTTTTTCATTTTTTCTTCAATAATCTTTATGTATTTTAGTCTACAGTTCACATCTGAGAGCTGCTCAACTTTTAAACTTTCTTACATGTCTTTCTTTTCAATATGAAATTCAATTTTATCCTGCTCAAGACTAAATAGTGATCACTTCCAATTTCAAATCCCCTGTACACTCTAGTGTCCTGCACCAGGGAGAAAACATCAGTATCAACAATAACATAGTCAATGAGACTTTTCTTATTCCTTGCCTCTTCTCTCCATGTGAATTTGTGCACATTTTTATGTTGGAACATGGTGTTAGTAATAACCAGTACATGTCCTGAGCAGAAATCCAACAGATATTTGCCATTATTATTAGTTTTGCTCTTTTCTCCAAATTTTCCCAAATTATTTTTGTATGTCTGACAGTCATTTCCTACTCTGCTATTTAGATCCCCAACAAGGACCAACTTTTCCTTTTTCATTGTGTCAGTTTCTTTCTCTGAAGAAATTCCTCCACTTACCTAAGTAGAACCTTCTGTGGGACCATAGGCACAAATAAGTCTCATTGTCCAGTTCCCCATTCTCATATTTTCCCATATGACTCTACTTGAAACTGCCTGCCATTCAAGAAGATTAGCTTCGTATTTTGTGTTGAACTATGGCTACTCCTTGTCATTGCCTGAATATAATATTTTGTATTTATTGCTCAGAAAGATCTCACCAGTTTTTGTCTTTTTTGTTTCAGTCACCCCTATTATGTTGATCTGGTACTTATCTAATTCATCAGCTAGCTCCATTTCTTTGCCATTCAGGCTTCTTATGTTGATAGTACCGATCTTTAACTCTGTTGATGTCGTGTTGGGGTGTGGTTTCAGATTTGTTCCAGTAGCTGACTTTTTGCTGTTTGACCTGGTTCCCTGGCGAAAACAACAGGGGCCTTGTTTAACCAGGCGATGCCCCAGCCAGCATGAAATTTTATTATGTTGTATCATCGTTTTGTATATTGGTTTAAGCCAATAAGAATACAATTTGGTCGGCTAAATCCCTAATTGCCAATCCTCGTTCATTCAGTATCCAGGTAGATACCCAACAGCGTGTACTACAAGAAGGTGAGGATTGGACACTAGGTCAGAAGCCCTGGTTGGTTCTCCACATTCCTTTAAAGGCTATGTTGAGGTCTCCTCTCAGTTATACAACTTCGATTTTTAAGCACCCCAATTTTAAATTATTGGAACTAAATAGACATAGTATGACTTGTTTCACACATTTAGAACAATTATGAAAGCAATTTAAGAAACTGATTACCTCTTTGCTGTTTCAACAGACAAATCGGTGGCAACTGATGAACAAGCATCTTCAAGTAAAAGTGCTCCTGCAAAAAAACAATAAAAAAGTTGTGTACTTGCCACATAAGTGTAAATTCAGTTAAAACATGTAATTGCATAATGATTAAACAGATACATACTGGAATAACTTCTAAAGTTGCATTTAAAAGAGAAATAGCATAAAATATTTAAAAACAAACATCTCTTAAAAAATGTTCTGAAGAAATAGAGCATCAAAGATTATCCATATTACTAATAATTAACAGAAACAGCAAAAAAAAAAAAAAATCCCTAAAAGCTGTATAAGGAGGGTATGAGCAAAGGAATGAGAAGTGAGTTTTTTGCATGGAGAGCAGTGAATGATTAGAATGCATTGCCTGAGAGTGTGGTGTCTGCAGAGAATGTGAATGTTAAATGTGTGTGTGTGTGAGTGACAAGGACTCCCCATGATTAGTCTTTGAATCCATGGAGATCAAACTCTCCCCTAATTTCACCAAGTAAATAAATAAACAGCATGTAATACAGTATTTTCACCCCAAACTGAAAATATTTCATCTTACATTGTGCCAATTTAAACAAACAACAATTATCATTTTCTGATGCAATCCTGCAGGATTATTTAAATCATCCTGCCGGATTTTTTTTATGATCCCACACATGAAAGGTCACAGGACCTATGACACTACAGTGCCGTATGTGGGTAAGTGATTAAGGAGAAAGAGGCAGCCTATTGATATGTTTCTTAAAGAGTTGGAGGTTGTACTTGGCAGGGAAAAACAGTATAAAAAATGTTATTTATTTTCATGGTATTGATGACAACACAGAATGATAAAAAAATAATATTTATTAATTCATTTGCTGATATTTCATTATTATTATATCCAGCATCTTCACAGCACAAAAACTGTTTGTCACAGTACTCGAAACAACAACAAAATGGTATAACAGTAGGACTAGTTTAAAAAAAATTGCAATAGACAACAGAAGGAACTAAAGTCCTAATTAGGTGTCATCTGTGTTGGAAAAAGAGAGAAAACAAATATTAATTAGATCTTAAAATGACTGTCTCCTAGATTTTTGGTAAATTTATAGTGCCATATTTGTTGAGGTTTAGGGTATGCTTTAAAGCTTCTGTTGATTCCAAAAAACATCTCTCTGACCTATAATGACTTCTGTGTAGCACCTTTGTTTTCTTCCATTTGATTGTGTGTGAAGTGGTATCCAAGGCATGGTCGTCTAGACCCGACTTGCTGCAACAATAGTGCCAGATGTATTTTTTATGGAAGAACAGACAAGAAGAACTGTTGACATCTGCTTGGTGAACATAAAAAAAACATCCAGCACTATCGTTATGGAAAGTCAGGAGTATCCTGGGGTACTCCAGCATTGATGGAGAAATCTGATGACAGGAAGCTGCAATCCAATCACACAGTGCAGGAGGGAGGCCATAAGATGGTAGTATGTTCAGAAGGCCTTGATGCTAGACACAATTGAATGCCTTTCAAGATTGAGAACAATACCATTGGTTTCTTCAGTTCTCTCCATGGCCTGTGTCCAAAGGTGGGTAAGATTAGCTAGGAGGTCAGCTGTACTACCTAACTATCATCTTCAGTATTTTTAAAAGTACCGAAGATGATAGTTAGATGGCTAATTTTTGTCTCCTTTTTTGGTCACAGGTTAAATGTAGGTTTGCTTAACCACGTCGCCATCAATATGGATAAAATGCACCACTCCTCTACACTTTATATTCATCATATATTTCAATGTAATATCAATGGTATTACAATTTTAATATGCACTTTGTATCTATGGTAACCTGGACATATATACGTCTTGGCCGGTTGGGTGGTTAAAAGCTGTTGGTTAGATGCCAGTAGAATATGATAGCATATATAACCATTATAGAATGGTGTTAATTCTGGAGCACAACTGGAGCAAGACCATCTAAACTAGGAGCCTTATTAGTATCGATATTATTATTATTATAACAGTGTCTCCATGAAGTCAAAAGACTCATCGCAGGAGATCCCCTATTAATCAGGTTTTTCCTGATGTCCTTCTAGCAAAAGTTCAGAGGAAGCATACAGTGGGCAGTTTGTGGTAGTGTGGGTGGTGATTTGCCTTGGTAGTCCAGGCAAGAATTGGCCTTTTCCTTAGGTGAAATTACCATGGTGCCATCAGAATGCAAGAGAGGTGGGAACAGGAAAGGACAAAAATTACTCCCAGCTGCCTTAGCAGGGAACCAGAAGGCTTAACTGCCAGTTGAGCAGGAGACAAGTTTATTGCATTTCATTCTTATGAAGTCTGTTTTGGAATAATTGATAACTTCTTTACACTTGTTTCAGGCTGTTGTGTTGTTCTTCATCAGCATTATTAACTACTGCTTTTTTTTTTTCCTTGAAAGTTTATTTTTCACTTGGTTAGAGTATAATAAATTTAGTTTAATCCTTTATCCAAGTGTGAGCCAACTTGGGCCTGGCTCCCACTGAAGAGACCTCAATAAAGGTCGAAACTACTCTGGGTAGTGGCCCTTCCCTTAATGCATAACATTAGACATATCTGCAAGGAGATTTGTTTTGCATTAGAGGAGATACTGAGATAGGATTGTTGGTCTTGCTCCACCTTTGCAACTAGTTGCCCAGGTGTTGTACCACCTTACCCCAGTCCTGAAGATACTTTCAGGCGCAAACTTTGTTGTTTGCTCACACTCGGATAAAGGATTAAACTAAATTTATTATACTGCTTTTTCCAGTTTTGCATCATCAGCAAATAGTTAAATATCCTCCTGAAATTATTCTCTATATCATGAATGTAGTAATTAAACAACAGCAGTTGATACAGAGCTCTCTGGTGCTCTACTAATCGCACCATATATTACTCTCTAATGTGAATAACAATCACTGTTGTCTGTTATTTACTGATTATCTGAACATCCTACCTCAGCCTAACATTCTATGTCTGAGAAATCAATCATTTTAATGCCTGTAATTTGCATTTTTACCAATTAAACATTAAATAGGATCAGATCCCATTGATCTTGATGTTATGTAATTTGTCTCACTTATTTCAGAAACATTTTTTAGTATTTGAAATAACTAATGCAACCTCAGAAAATTTGAGCTGAAACAGGAATTCTCAAATTTCTCAGTTTCTAATTTCTGGATATGATGTGGTATGAAATCAAAACAACAGATCGTTTTTTTTTTTTTTGCATTTATTTATACTGTTAAATAACTAATGTTTCTTATTTAGTCATAAAAAGAAGAATTTTACATTTTAAGCTTATGACCTGCAACTTGCACGTTTATAATTGCATAATTTCATATTTTCTTTTAATGGCTCTAGCTAATTATCTAGATATCAAATGTTTTCACTTACCAATATATGTGCGTGCCAAACTAAAAGCAAAGTCTCTTGCTCCTATTTCCAATTTTGCAAATTCTTTCTGAGCAAAGGAGATGATATCTTGAGTAGCCTTTGAAACTAGTCTACAAGATTCTTCCAACTCAGAAATCACATAAGCATTTTTCAGTCGTGAACAAACATCTGAATGGAAGGCATGGAGAATATTTCCATCACTCTTTACAATACTTCTTAAAACATCCAATGAGAGAATGTTTGTTGTTCCTTCCCAAATAGGTAGTACCTTAACAAATAAATGAATATTACAGCAAGCAAGATAGAAATTGTCACTATTAACACATTATGGAATTATTTTCTCTGACTACTAAACTTGACATTGGATGAAAATAAACTATCATCATTATTCAATACCAAAGAAAGTAAATATTTTAAAATACAAAAGCTACTGCTGAATGTAAATAGCTAAGCTACTGCAGTAGATTTTAAAATAAATAAACTACTCCAGCATATAAATGATTTTTTATGTCATTCCCACCAAGAAGATGTTATAAACCTATAGTCCATTAGTACCATGAATGGACTAAGGATTTTTTCTCTTATTTTTAATGCTATTTATTTTTTAATATTTTTAAACTTTTTACATACTCCTGCTCTAGAGACCAAATATAGAAAATTTTCAAGCGACTTCAAGCCTCTCGTCAACAGAGTAGTCTAACACTGGGTGATGAAAGCTGTTGCCCACCTAAAGATGAGCACAAACATTCAAGTAGGATTTCATAAGGATTTGAATAAGCTATAAAGGTGAGAAAATGAATGGGGATATCAATTTAATGCAGTTAAATGTTAAGGTCTTGAAATTTGAGAACCACAGATGGGAAGTTGCATATACTCTATAGGTGGATTTCTATTAGAAGAAATGGATAAAGCAAGAGATCTTTGAGTGGTTGTTGATAAAAATTGAAGTTTAGGGCACATATTGCAAAGGTGGTAAAGATACCCAAGAGGATTGCTGCAATACTAAGATGGACTTTGACCAGAGATAAAAGAGTGGTGACTCCATTGCATAAAGCCCTGATCAGGCCACATCTGAACTACTGTGCCCAGATGTGATAACTGGGATTTGAAGAGGATAAATTAATCATGGATAGAGTATAGAGACAGATAACCAAAAATTATATCAAGACTCTACAATGCTGGTTATTAGAATAGATTGAGGGCATGCAAACTGCAGAGTTTGGTGGATAGAAGATGAAGGGGTGACATGACTGAGACACTTGAACTGCTGAGGGTATTTACAGGATTGACATACGGGTGGATATTTCATATAATAGAATAAGGGGGAGGAACAAGAACAAGAGTCCATCCCTGGAAGTTGAGAAAAGAGGTGGTGAGTAGGGCAGTGAAACGTGGCTTTTGCATGGAGGATGGTTAGACCATGGCATTCAGTGGTGAATGGATTTAAGGAGTGGTATGATAGACTTTGTTTTGTCTAAGGTGGGCCTCCCACAATGAGTCTTATGACTCCATGGAGAGCTGGAATAATAATAATAATAATCCCTTTTTATTGATTTGGTAAAATCCATTCACCAACTTAAGTAATTGTCATATCCTCCTCCTCCTCCTGTGCTTCTCCACTAGACTTTGTAATGTATATAGAAATGTAAACTGCAGAGAGAGAGAGATAACCTTTCCTCATAATTCCTATTGAAAGACTGGTTGTGAGGAGAGGTTATGTCTGTTTTTTAGTTTACTCATTTCTGGACCTTTCCCCCCAACTCCAGTGTTTTCTCATCACAAAAAAAAATCAGCTGATGAAATTTACATACGATGGTCCATGTGTGGTCAGATCAAGGCCTTATACATTGGTACAATCATATTTTTATCTTTATAACACCAATGCACTTTATAATCTTCAAATATACCATCTGAATTTCAGATATAACCAGTACCATAGACACATCTCCTCTGCTTCCTAGAGCACATATCCACCAATAGGTATATAGCAGTACACTTCTGCACTTTGAAATAAAAACTTTTAGTTTAGCAACAATATGAATATGGCAACACTGTTTGAATATGTTCAAATCTTCTTGAAGAATCTTTATAACATCATTTCTCCTTATACAGTAAGCATTCCTCAAGTTTGCATCATTAGCAAACATGAATATTTCTGTTACACTGCATGAAATATTACCAAAGAAGTTGAACAGTATCACAAAAGAATAGATCTGTGGCACACCAGTAGTTTCTTCTCTCTCTTTTCTGAAGCACTGCTCCATCCATTCCATACACAACTTGATGTTATCTTTCAGACAACTTCTTCTTCTTATTGTGCTATCTTCTATCGAAGGTCAGTGACCATCTTGGCGAACAAACTGCGCTCTTGTGCTAATCTGAGCAGTTGTGCACTGCTCTTTCCTGTCCACGTCTTGATGTTGTCAAACCATGATATTATTTTTCTTCCTCTAGTTCCTTTGCCACCAATTCTTCCTATCACAATAGTTTGTAGAAGTTGGTATTTGCTGTTTCTCATGATGTGGCCAAGATATGATGTTTTTCGTTTCTTGATTATTTGTACAAGATGTTTAGCTTTGCCAATGGATTTTAAGACATCTTCATTGGTAATTTTTTTCTATCCATGATATCTTTAGCATTCTTCTGTAAAGCCACATCTCAAAGGCTTCGATTTTCTTGATGGTTGTCACCTTCAATGTCCATGTTTCAACTCCATAGAGCAGAATAGATCACACGTAGCATTTTAGCATTCGGCATCTGACGTCCATGTTTAGGTCTTTATTGCAGAATAATGTTCTCATTTTCATGAAGGACTGCCATGCAACTTCAATCCTTGTCTTTATATCTATTTCTGGATCCCACCGTTCATTAAGCCAGCAACTAAGATATTTATATCTTGACACTTGATCAATATTTTTACCATTGAGTGTCAGTTTCATTGATGAGGCTGGATGTTTGCTAATGATCATGTATTTTGTCTTGTTGATGTTTATATTTATTCCCATTCTTTGGCTTTCTATGTATACTCTGTCAATGAGTTTTTGGAGATCCATAATATTATCTGCAATTAGCACGGTGTCATCTGCATATCGAAGGTTGTTAACAATCTTTCCATTTATTGTGATTCCCTCTGAACATTCTTCCAATGCTTTTTTAAAGATTACCTCTGCATATATGTTGAACAGGAGTGGTGAGAGCACACATCCTTGTCTCACTCCTCTTTTGATGTTAATATCACTGGTGGTAATGTTGTCTAATTGAACGGTAGCTGACTGATTCCAATACAGATTTGTTATTAGTCTTATGTCTTGTTCGTCTAGCCTTATTTGTTGAAGGACTTCTATTAAGTTAGTGTGTCTGACTTTGTCGAATGCTTTTTCAAAATCTATGAAACACATAAAGACAGATTTCTGTTTTTCTATGCATTTTTGTATCAATATTTGGGTACAGAAAAGGGCCTCTCTAAGTACCAAAACCATTCCGAAAGCCGAATTGTGTTTCACTTAGAGTTTCTTCACTTTTTCTATAAATACGATTCTGAATTACTTGCAAAAATATTTTTAATGTTTGGCTCATTAGACTAATAAGTCGGAAGTCACCACAGGAATTCGCTTTGGGTTTCTTTGGGATAGTGATAAATGTAGATTTGAGCCAATCTGATGGAAATTCATCACTTTCATATATTTTATTAAATAGTTTTTCAAGAAGTTTGATGTTATCTGGTTCTATTAATTTAAAAAATTCTGTTTGCACACCATCTGGTCCACTGGCTTTTCCTGTTTTACTTGTTCGTATAGCATTCTCTATTTCGCTTTTCCTGATTGCTGGTCCTTGAATGTTATCTTTTATATTTATAGGCTTCTGTCTAGTATCATTGAAAAGTTCTGTTACATATTTTACCCAAATCTGTGCTTTATTCTCTTCTTCTAGAACTATTTTTCCATTTTCGTCTCTTAGAGACACTATTTGCTTTTTCCTCAGTTTTCCAGAAATTTCGTTGATTTTCTTATACAGATTGAAATTATCATGTTTCTTCTGAAGCAGTTCAATTTCAGTACATAAATTTTTCATCCAATTTTCCTTGGCTTCTTTTATTTTTTTCTTGATGATGTTATGTGTTTCTGTATACCTGGCAAGGTCTTTGTTTTTGTACATTCTTCTTGTATCAATAAGAGAAAGAATCTCATCTGTCATCCATTCCTGTTGTTTTATATTATTCACGTAACCTACTTCTTCAATACTTGTTGTTACGATGGCATTCTTTAAGCTATTCCAAAGAGATTCCACACTTTTATTTTCTTCTATGTTAATCTGTTATAATCGCAGGTTAAGCTGTGTCTTGGCACTTTTATTTATGTTCGGGTCTTTCAGTTTTTCTACATCAATTTTCTTTTTCTTCTTTTGTGATTTTTTAGCTGATTTTAATCTAAGACGTACTTCTGCAACTATGGGATTGTGGTCTGATGAGATATCTGCTCCAGGATAAGTCTTTGCACTCTTTATACTACTGTGGAATCTTTTATTTATCAGTATATAATCAATTTGATTTCTGACAATGTTATGTTGGTTATCTTGAGGTGATTTCCAAGTGTACAGTCTTCTGGGTGGAAGTTTAAACCAGGTATTTGCTATTGTTAGATCTTCTTCCTGACAGAACTGGACTAGACGGTCTCCTCTGTCGTTTCTGGTGCCTAAGCCATGTTCGCCAACAATTTCTCCATCACCCCCTCTTCCCACTTTTGCATTGAAGTCACCCATCACTATGTTTATATCATGTTTCTTTGTTAGGTTTTTAATCTCTTTTAGGTGTTCAAAAAACTCTTCAACATCTTCTTCACTTTTGTCAGCTGTGGGTGCATAAGCTTGGATGATATTTATGTTAATGGGGTTTCCCTTAAGTTGTAACAGCATTATCCTTTCAGAAAATGGAATCCAATTTATTGCTGATTTATGGATTTCTTCTTCTACTATTACAGCTACACCATGTCGATGTTTGTTCTCATCATTCCCAGAGTAATATATTGTCGTATTATCTTGTTGACACTTTCCAGATCCTGGCCATCTTGTCTCACAAATTCCCAAAATCCGGATACTCAGCCTCTTCATTTCTCTTGTGGCATTTCTTAATTTGCCAGCTTCATACAGAGTTCTGACATTCCAAGTTGCAATTTTAAAAGTGGACACCATTTTGAGCCCGGATTTTCTTTGCACCCCTGTCCCTTTAAGGGACGCCGGGAACTTGGGGCCAATTGTAAGGGTTTGCTCACCATGGTGGTTGTTCTGGAGATAAGGTAGAGCAGTAGTTTCTCCATTTGCTTTCTGCTCTGCAGTATTACAGACGTACACAATATACTCATATTGCCATCTGCAAATCTCTGATCACAAGCTTTTCTGTCATCATTTGGCTTCAACCTTGTGTCAGTACTGACAATGCTGCTTCCCAATGTCAGGGGCAGTGGCCCCAGCAGGTGCTTATTTAATGGCGGCACTACTCGCCATGTCACCGAGTTGTCATTGGGCTTTGTGAGGTTTTAAGTGAAACAGAGTTGCCACTTCTGCTCCCCCCATGCCCTGATAGCTCAGTCGCTGTTGGTCCATGGCTGCTTATATCGCAGCTAGCCTCCATATCTGAAGGCTGTTCCCCGATCCGCCACCTGGGGACGCATCCGGTAGTAGTCAGCTCTGCCCCGGGTTCAGACAACTAAACTTATCAATTTCACTAATCTGTTATCTATTCTCATCTTTCTCAAGTTGTGCATTATCTTACCATATGTGGGCTTCTTTCAAATTTCTTTGCAAAGCCATTATCAAAATATCATCATGTATATCTCTTTTATTCAGTACATTTATTATCTCTCAGAAAATGCAGGTGATTTCTAAAAATAGGCTTTCCCATGATGAACTCATGCTCACTACATCACTTAAAATCTTACATCTTATCATTTTCTTTTCAATAGCACAAAGAGAAAAGACAAAAGAGTCTTTTCTCTTTGTGCTATTTTGCCTTCCTTCAACTCATTTGGGACTTTTCCTGTTTCATTCCCAAGTCAAAACACAGTATCTCCTTAGTACATTTAGTAAAAAGATGCAGAGATATATCATTCAATCCCACAACATTGTTATCATCCTATCTCAATATTGTGAAGGTACTAGAGGTTCCTTTATAACTAGTCACTACAGTATTCAGCTCGCTTTTTTGGATGGCACAAAATCAACTCATCAATATGAAATGTACAACTCCTTAAATAATTGCATTACATTCTTTGCAGTAATCATTTATTGCCACTGAACATCTTAATTCAAAACAATTTAACCTTGAAACAAAAATCAGTTACTTAAAATTCATACAGATTAAGATCCTGGGATATTATGCACAGCAAATACAGGGTGTTCGGGATAAATTTGACAGTTTCGTAAGGAAAAAGAAAATCTTCTTTGTATCTATTAAATTTAATGAATTGACAAAAAAACATTACAGGCAGAGTTAATTACAATACTATCAACAAGATTTACTCAAAATAACCACCATTAGCATCGATCACAGCTTCAATTCTGCTTCGGAACCTCGAACAAGCTGATGCTACAGTCTCCCTGGGAAGGGCCGCAAAAACTGTTTTAATTTTATCCATTAACTGGGCTTTTGTATTACTGGAAGTGCGATTGGTGTCTTTTTCAACTGCGCCCCATACAAAATAATCCATGGGGTTAAGGTCTGGGGAGTTTGGAGGCCAAACATTTGGACTGGTGAAGTCGTAGAAATTTTCAGACAACCATTTTTGACTTTTCCCAGAGGTGTGGCAAGGGGCCGAATCCTGCTGCCATACATACGGCCTACCATTGGCTACCCTTGTTATCCAGGGCTTGACTACAGTTAGCAACTCCACGAACAAAGCCCGAATTCCAATGCCAGGGTTCTTCAACACCTGTTCCTGCAGATTTGCGAGGAATTCTGCTGTACGAACGCAATCAGATCGTCTGCTAGGGATCTTTCTTCTTGCTACATCCTCGTAGTCACCATTGCAAGTCTCTAGTTCATGCCTGATTGTTTTTACTGTATTCAGGGAGCATTGGGCAGCAGTCGTAATATCCTTATTTTGATGGCGGGCACGAATCATCATGATACAAGTTATTCTTTTCCATGATTCAGGTGGGTTCCAGCTATCCATCCTTTCTGACATCTTGTATATGAATGAAGAAGGGTCCAAACTTTTAAATGAAGAGAAGTGTGTGTTAATACATGTAACTTACGGAAAAATATAATTAATTATAAATATGTCAAATTTATCCCGAACACCCTGTAAATTATTCAGTTCCCTGGATCATTTCCAATTAATCCATTAAGAAATTGAGTCTTCAGGCATTAGTGATCAAACAAACATTTTGATAAGCACATGGATAATTACTACAAAATATGAAAGTGAACACATGCATATGCATATGCATGTATTCACATGCATATCAATATACTGAAGGATCCAACCCAGCATGGTTCTCTCTCTCTTCCTCTCTAAGTTAAGGCTGATGCAACCACAAAACATTTAAACTGATCAGCTGTCTATCTGAACAAGACACTGTTTCACAAGGAATAGCGAAACAAGGAAAGTTTCCTTGTGAAACAAGGAAACTTTCTCTGTAGGTATCATATTATTGATGCCTTCTGCTCTAAAACAAGTTCTAGCCTTTTTATGAATAAATTGCTGGCCTGGTTGGCTGAGTGATTAGCATATCTGCTCTCCAACCAACAAGCTGTAGGCCTAAGTCCAGCTGTAGCATCGATGTTTTGTGAATTTTATGAATATGTTTAGGTAGGAGATGGCATTCTTCTCCCAATATAGGACCACCACCCTCCATGGAGGTTTTTTTTTTTTTTTTTTTTTTTTATGTTGGGCCCATACACAGGAGGTTGATTGGTCAACCTATAGTACATTAGTACTGTGTATGGGTGGTGGATTAGGAAAGGAGGAATTTGTTTACATTTGATTTGAATGACTAAATTGTATTTGTAATCCACCTACAGAAGTCCTGGGTCAGACCGAATGATGGTAGTTTGCCTAGTAGGCCTTTGTGCCAGACCTGGTCAAAGGCTTTGTCTTCAAGATAGTGTAGGATGTGGGAATTGATGATTTTTTCCATTACCTTTGACAGGACTGAGGTAAGCGAGATAGGGCGATAATTGGATGGCAGTGACTTGTCACCCTTCTTGGGAATGGGCCAATTTCCAGTTTGTGGGATAGATTCCAGTGGAGTAGGAGAATATATATATAGGTGACATAGGATAGGGGTCAGTTCTGGAGCATAATTTTTCAGAATAATTGGGGGAATGCCATCGGGGCCAGGAGACTTTTTTGTGTCCAGTTGGGACAATATTTTTCTGATTTCATTCTGGCAAAAGGATATAGGGGCATTGTATGTTGGGTGTCTGGAGTGGTTAGAGGACATTTACCATCATTAGTTATGCATGCATTTGAAGCAAAGTATGAGGCCAAAAGATTGGCTTTTTCTGTGGGTGTGTTATGAAGTGGATTGAAAAAGTTCCATGTTTGGTCTCAAGAGCAGTGATTCCAGATTATCTACCTCTTATCCCATACATGGTACTAATACTAATTTAGTTTGCTAGTGTTTAATAAGGCTTCATTCATTCAGAATTAAACCAGGGAGAAAAAAACTGAAAAATAAGAAAAAAAATATTTGAAACAATGCTAAGTAAAAGTGTTTTCATTTTTTAGAATCAGACAGGAGAAATAACATTTGAAAGAGATCCTACTTGCATATCTACATTATGAATCCAATGTATTATTGCTGAACTCATTTCTAAGATTTCTAACAATTTACCTACCTGATTTTCCCTTTCACTCATTTCCGACTCTAGGTGACTTTGTAGGCATTGCCACAAAGTATTCCTAGGTGAGATTTTTACAGGATAGCTCACCATTGCTTTCCCCAACCCCCAATTTTATGCAGGCTCGGGACTGGCATATGACTGGGACATATTCATGACTGTAATCCATGTGTGTTCATGGGACCGGTTTGCCTGTTCTGGGAGATGAAATCCCCACCCCTACCTCCATATGGGACTGGCTAACTCACCTTTAGTCGAAAGAGACCCGATAAAGGTTCCTCACGTCACTGACGGGGATCGAACCCAGGTCTTTCCAACCAAAGGGTTTCATCTATACTGACTGAGCTACAGACTCTCAAACAATTTAACAATCATATAATGATATTTGTTGAAAGTTTTTCCAATTGGTTATACTATAAGATAAAGATGCCAAGAAATTATATTCTTGGTGTCATCCTTTATCCAATGTAAGCAAACAAAGTTTGCACATGAAATAACTTCACAATCAAGCTGCTTTTATATAGAGGCTGGTGACTTCACATCAATTGCCTCAGTATCCCATAATGCACATATCCTTACAGACATGTATAATGGTATGCATTATGGGAAGGGCTATTACTCAGATCAGTTTCGATCTTTATTGAGGTGAAAAAAGTAAAGGGGTGCTCATCATAGGCCTAAAATAAATTTAGTTTAATCCTTTATCCAAGTGTACTTCAGGACTGAGGCACCTTGTAGTAAAGGTGGACCAAGCTCTCATCACTCCTTGTCCCAGTATCTCCCATAATGCAAAGTACATCTCCTTGAGGACATGTATAATGCTATGCATTAAGGGAAGGTCCACTACCCAGAACGGTTTCGACCTTTATTGAGGTCTCGTCAGTGGGGCCAGACCCAGAAGTGGCGATACTAAGGTAGAAGCAATGGAGAAGTCAGTCCGCGCGGTTAGCCTAGTGGCTTTGCGCTTTGCAACCATATGCCTGGGGAAGGAGTGTCCTAGGTTCGATTCCCGTCGGAGACGTGAAGAGCTGAAGGATCTTCCTCAGCCATAGCCAAGTTAGCCGGTCTTGGGCGCGGGCAGTAGGGTTTTTTCCGCCAGTTTATCTGGTGTTTTTCATCCCGCAAGCAGGCAAACTGGACCATTGAACACCCAGGGATACAGCCAAGAATACCTTGAGGCATAGGAGTGACCATTCTATCCCCGTATTTTGGTTACGAAATCTTGGAAGGTTGTGGGCCTTAAAGGCCTGTTAAAGCCATTGGGATAGATAGAATGGAGAAGTCATATTTACTTATACGAGTTGCCAAAAGGTGTACCACCTTATAAATTACTCTGGATTTAGAGAAAGATGTTAGAAGTTAATCGTTGAAAGAAAATAAACTTCCAATAGGCCTAAAGTAGTTAACACAGGGGTGCAACTGATAGTATTAGGTAGACAGATAGTATGAAAAATAGAAGAAAAAAGCCTCAGTTCATTTATATCATCACATAGCCAAAGGCTATCAGTTTTTCTTTTTCATTCTCATGCAGATGAACAACCAAAAGACCAATTGAAACTAAAGTGCAAAGATGATCGATATCCAGGTGGTTAGCCTTATCTGAGTTAACAGCCTTGAGTTGGCCTTCTTTGCCTGGGATTGCTCTCCGGTCATCCCTGCAATTGACCATAAGACCACATTGAACTAAGAGGATGAAACCATTTAAAAATCCTCTCATAGTAAAAATAGAATTTTATCTTCCCGTGGTGAATATTGCAAAATGTGGGTGGTCTACATCAGCGCTTCCCAAACTGTGGGTCGCGGCCCCCTTGGGGGCCGTAGGTTTTGTTGAGGGGGTCGTGAAATAATGCAAACAAATTTAAAATGTTTTAAAACTAAGTAGATTTTTTTTTTATCTTAAAAGAAACCTATTTAATTTTTATTTATTTCTTTTTTGTTATTTTTTATATTTTAATGGAAAAAATCACACATTGCTTCACAAATTTTGCTTCCTGCGTATTTTGGCACTTAATGAATATTAGTAAATATATGCTTATTCATATAAGTTTCATTTCAAAGCAAAAATCTAAGAATTGCAGTTTCAAATATTTCACCTCATATTGACTTTTTGTGTAGAAGTATTGAAACGCATCCATCACATTAGATTGTTATTAAACTTCTTTTATGTTTTTAATTCTTTCTTTATTACTAATCGTTTTACGTTTCATGTGCATGTACTGCAAATGGACAATAACAATATATCTATCTATCTATCTATATAAAAATATGAGATAATGTGCCATGTCAAATGTTTATGTAAGATGCTAAAAATGTAATATTTGCATTTGATTTTTGTGATATTCTCTGTGTATGTTTAGTATTGAATATAAATACAATAAATATTATAATAATATATGTCTATATTACGATTTTTTTTGAAGGGGGGCGTGAAATATTTTAATATTTCCAAAGGGGGCCCTGACATACAGAAGTCTGGTCTACACCACCTAGCCAAAAATTTGATATCTCCTAGAATGCTTCTTTCTAAATACAAAACTCATCTTACTGAACAATAAAATTTCCACAATACAATATAAAATATTTTTATCATATTGCTAGTTTTTAAATCCATATTTCTTTCTAACCTTCCATAAATGGTATTTTAATTCATTAATTATAAAAATCAAAATTCTTTTCCCATTGCTGACAGGTGGTGAGTACTGCAAAAAAATAATCTGTTCCATTGCAAGTAATGGAATGCGTAACATACTACATAATCTGTTCCAAATATGCAGGAAAAGAGAGCAGATGTAGAATGCATGTTCTACTGTTTCCAATCGGTAATAAATGTCACAGATTGGATCTCCAATGTTCAAGTACCTCCATTTGGTGGTATTGACTGGAAGACGACCATATGCAATTCTCCAAGCAAGATCCCTCCTGTTAGGGTACCCTCGGAATTTCAATAAGTTATGACACAAAGTGGTGCTGTCCGTTCGAACTGTGGGAGTGTGTGGCAAAAGAGGTTAAAGATTTCTTTATACCAGATTTTACTTTTTTTAATGGAAAGAATGTCAATGCCAGAATGTTGTAGCAATATTAGAGTTAAGCACAGAATGTTGTAGTATTCAGGAACAATCTCAGCTTTCGGACCTTTATAATCATTTACTCCAAACAGGGGAAGATGAACACCCAGGTAGTACTGGAGGAGGTCATGATTGGTCTGCAACATTTTATGGATTTTTGAAGCTGCATTGCTTACAAAGCAAAATTTTAAGACTAGAAGCCCATAGCCTCCATGCTTCTTTGATAGTTGAAGAAATAATAACTTCTTGGTATTGGCTGAACCAAAAAAAAATTGCACAGGCTTACTATATAATTGCTTTTCTTCAGCTTCTGTAATATCTGTACTGTTTATCATGTATACCTGAGCAAAGAAGATTGTGGTTTTAAATACTATGGCTTTAGAAGAAAAGGAAAGTGGTCCAATTTTCCAGTCTTCTAAGGTTTCAATGTTCATGTATATAAGTTCCTGAACTGGTAATATTGATTAAGTAGAGAAGGGAATTCCAAGTATAGTGAGGGGGTTCTCTCTTAAGAGTTAGTCCAAAAGGAATGCCTCCAAGATCCCACTTTCAAAAAACTTTTGTCTTGTCTGCATTAGCAGTTAATCCACTGATCTTGATGAATTTTTCCAAAATACCAAAAAAGCTGTAACAGGTCTACTACATCATCATCATCGGCATATGCTAATACCTTATTTTCCTTCCTAGTTGAAAGAACTGTTATTCCTCGCACAACACATATTGTCGCCTTCCTGCAAGAAAGGTTCAACAATGTAATGGATTAAGAGAGCAACCTTGCTTGATTCCTTGAATTTTGACCAGGTCTGATAGGGTTCCCATTAACTTGGAGGCAGGTAGTGGAATTGGCATAGGCTCCTTTAATAACAGATAGCAGCTTTTTACCCATACCAGTTTGCTAGAGGATGTGAAACAGAAAGGGATGCCAGACATTATTATGCTCAAGTAAGATCTACCGATAGCAGTGCAATTGGCTGCTTTTTCATATCAATCTTGAGGAGTAGATCACTTGGCAGAAACAGATTAAATTCTACTGCTCAGCTTGGAACTCCATACATCTATATGCTTTTAATTATGTATCTCATTCCTACCTTGAGCTTGTTATTGATAATGCGGAAAAATATCTTGTAGTCAGTATTTGATAGAGAAACCTCCAGCTGTCTGTTGATTAAGCAAGGTCTCTATTAGGTTTTGGAATGAGGAAAATATGACTTTACTACAAATTCACTTGGTATGTGCCTGACAAGAAAAAATATTAAACAGTATAAATGAGAAGAATAAAATCCCAGGCCTCACAGTAAAGTTCTATCCCTAGACCATCAGAATCCTGTGGATTTTCTAGTCTGGCATTCTTTATAGGCTGTGGTAACTTCAAATGTTGTGATGGGTCTGTCAAGCCCATTTTGGATATGAACAGGAAAGCCATTAATGTTCCAAGAGTTATAATTTACCACATTTTTTATTATTATTATTATTATTATTATTATTATTCAGGAGCTCCTTCCTAAGAAACACAAAGTCTATCTATCAAGACTCATTCAGGGGAGGTCCTCCCCCCTAACAAACACAAAGTCTATCATACTACTCCTTAAACTCATTGACCGTTCTAGCTCTTACCACTCCATCAGGCAATGCATACAATGGCTAAACCACCCTCCATGCAAAGAAACCACTCCACACGCTCTTGCTCACAGTTTCCTTTCGTAACTTCCAGGGATGGCCTCTTGTCATCACTCCTTCCCTCTGTTCAACCAAGCGAAAGAACTCCCCAGTGTCAACCCTGTAACCACCTCTGAACAGTTTAAAAGTCTCAATCATATCACCTCTCCTCCTATCCACCAAACTCTGCTGTCCACATTCCCTCAGCCGATCCTCATAACTATCATTGCACATTCTTGAAACCATCTTTTTAATCCGCCTTTGTACCCTTTCCATAGTTAATATATCCCCTTCAAATCCTGGGGATCAAATCTGAGAACAGTAGTCCAAGTGTGGTCTGATCAGGGTCTTATGCCATGGAATGATAACTGTTTTATCTCTGCAGGTCAGCGTCCTCATTATTGCAGCAATCCTCTGTGTTACCTTCACCACCTTTGTAATATGTCCCCTAAATTTCAGGTTTCTATCAATCCTCAACCCCAGATCTCTTGTCTCCCCTACTTCCTCCAGAACAGCTCCTCCAATGGAGTATGAAGTGTCCCATCGATGTGTCCCAAACCTCAAGACCTTACATTTTGCTGCATTAAACCGATACTCCCATTCATTTGCCCATCTGTCTAGTTTATTCAAATCCTCTTGCAGGGTTACCACATCTACACTTTCACTAATAACCTTTGCTAGCTTCACATCATCCGTAAACAACTGAATATCTCCCTGCAATCCACTGACAATGTCATTGATATAAAGGTTAAATAATATAGGTCCCAGTACTGAGTCCTGTGGGACCCCACATGTAACCTTCTGCCTCTTTGAAACTGCCCCACCATACGCAACTCTCTGATACCTATTAGACAGCCAATCCTGAATCCACTTGACCAACCTGACATCCAAACCCATGTGCCATAACTTAAATATCAGTTTATCATGTGGCACCCTGTCAAATCCCCCATCCCAATGGCTTTAACAGGCCTTTAAGGCCCACAACCTTCCAAGCATGCTTGGATTTCGTAACCGAAATACGAGGATAGAATGGTCACTCATATGCCTCAAGGTATTCTTGGCTGTATCCCTGTGTGTTCACGGGGCCGGTTTGTCTGCTTGCGGGATGAAAAACCCCAGATAAACTGGGGGGAAAAACCCTGCTGTCCACGCCCAAGACCGGCTAACTTGGCTATGGCTGAGGAAGATCCTTCAGCTCCTCACGTCTCCGACGGGAATCGAACCTAGGACACTCCTTCCCCAGGCATATGGTTGCGAAGCGCAAAGCCACTAGGCTAACCGTGCGGACCCTGTCAAATGCCTTTGCTAAATCCAAGAAAATGGCAGTATATGCATTTTCGTCATCTACAGCTCTTGTAACTTTATTATAAAGGCTAGCATATTACTAAAACAAAAGCGCCCATTAACAAATCCATGTTGACTTTTACAGATAACATTACCCTCATCTGTCCAATACTGTATACGGTCCCTCACTAATTTCTCCAAGCTCTTAACAACTACTGATGACACACAGACTGGCCTATAATTAGACACTTGCAGTCTGCTACTGCCTTTAAGCAATGGCACTATCTTACCTTCCGTCCATTCCATGGGCACTATTCCCATAACCCGACTTTCATTGAAAAGGCAGGTCAAAGGAGCTGTCAATTCTTTAGCACATTCTCTCAAAACTTGAAATACCATTCAGTCCCACCGCTTTATTGACATCCAGATTACTCAGTATTTGGAACAGGTTCTCCTCCTGCACCTCTAACCTTCCCTATCCCTCTAGTATTAAAATTTACTCCTCCAGGATGAAATACTCCAATAAAGTTTTCATTGAACAATTCCACTATGTCCTCTGCATCAGTCACTCTATTCCTATTTTTATCTCACAGTGTCCTTCCACCATCATTTCTCCTTCTACTGGCCACATAGCTAAAAAATTCCCTAGGATTTTCTTTGGATCTTAGGGACAATCTCTTCTCATTTTCCAATTTTGCCCTCCTTACCATCTCAGTCACTCTCATGGCTTGTGTCTTATATTTTTCATGCATCTGTGATTCGCATACCTCCTTATATCTCTTCCATAGCCTCTTTTTCACATGCAGTTCCTGTTTAATATTGTTTGTCATCCACTTTGCACCAAATTGTGTCCTCTTCTTCACTTGTGGAATACAGCTTACTATTGCTGTTAACAAATATTCTTTCACAATTTCCCAAGCACTAAATATATCCCGGCCTTCCAATTCCTCCCTCCACGAAACTTCCCCAAGTTGATATCTAGGACTATTATAATCACCAGCCTTATAATTTCACATATGCTCCGTCTCTTTGATACTCCTGCATGTCTATTCATCTTCTAAGTCAAAACCACGTGGTTACTCTCTTCAACTGGTGGGAGAAATGTCCTCTCAGTTAATATGAACTCTTCTGATGCTATGACCAGATCAAAGACTCTTGTTTCCCCTATTATATGTTGCCTAAGACATTTGTCTGTCAAGAATTCTAGAAATCCTATTCCCTTATTGGTACATGCATCTTCCTCTCCCTAATTTATACTGCTGTAGTTAAAAAAATCTCCCATAACAATCATTCTTGTTGCACTTGCGAAGCTCAACTGTCTAAATATCTCCTGCTTCCCACCCTCTGTGCTCGTTTGCTTGTAGCAAAACCCCACTAAATATCCTGTCTTTCCCACCTCTACCTCACACCATATGCTTTCAAAATCATTAGTGTCACTGCCTTCCAAATCCTCAACTATTAGGGGACATAAGATAAGTACTCCATCACCATGCTTTCCCTTCCTATCCTGCCAAAAAATGCTGTA
Organism: Typopeltis vanoorti; assembly: GCF_054136105.1. Classification (NCBI taxonomy): domain Eukaryota; kingdom Metazoa; phylum Arthropoda; class Arachnida; order Uropygi; family Thelyphonidae; genus Typopeltis; species Typopeltis vanoorti. The sequence continues at coordinate 175,034,655 of NC_143550.1, forward strand.
CCCTTCTACTTCTTTTCCTGTTATTATATCCTCTTCTGTCTACCATGTCTCAGTGATCCCAATAATCTTTGGCCAGTCTGATGCTATCAGTACCACCAATTCCTCTCCCTTATTCCAGATACTCCTGGCTTTAGTATAAAGCATAAAAATGCCTGTGTTTCTATATCTAGCATTATCCCCTCTAGACTTACTGCGGTCAGTGTTACCTGATGTCGTCCCCCTTCTCCCAAGCACCCTTTCCCACAAGAGGCCACCCCTGCTACCATCCACCCTGGGTATTCTAGTTTCTCTGCATTGACACGCTGACTCGTTCAGAAAACAGCAATCTCTCCAGATGTCTATGTCCTTCTTCATTCAAATGCAAGTGGTCTCTTGCATACAATTCCTTTCTGTCCTCAAATGCACTCCCAGCATCCATATATTCCAATCCTCTCTTCTGACACATTCTAGCTATTATATTATTCAATATTACTGCTCTTCTGCTGAGCTCGTCACTATCATACCTAGGCAACATGCACACTATCTTTCCTCTCTGCATTTTCTTTTGTACAACCTGAAGCAAGAATCTCATATCTCTCACTGCCCAATTTACATTGCCTCTGAAGTCATTCGTTCCTCCATCACAATCATCTCATCCACCCTTTCACCCCCTCTTAATTGCCATAGCCACTCTTACTATCGTTCCTTTAGGCAAACACTCTTCACTCATCTTATCTTGTACACCACGGATCATTGAGTCTCCGTACATGACACCTTTTACCACTGTGTTCCTCGATTGCTCACCTGCATCCCTCACTCTCTCTCCTCTAATGTGTTCTCTCTCTGTTCCCCTACTTACTTGACATCACTCTATCCCTGGTTCCAGCACTCCCTCACATTCTTCTTATTCCCCCTCTCCTACTGTTTCCATTCTCTCCTCTTCTACCATTCTCATAAGTCTCTCATTTGCTCTCTTCTACTGTTCCTATTCTCTCCTCTTCTATCATTCCCATAACTCTCTCTCTCTCACTCCTACTCTAATTTGCCTTGCATTCATCTCTTCTATTCACCTAATCTCATCTTTCACTTCTCATCATTCCTGAGACATTCCACCTACTCTTTCAGTTCATCTATCTCTCTCTCTCTCTCTCTGCAAGTCAGCCACCACTCTTGTTGGCCATTCATCCTTCCAATTGAAACCATCTCTGGAAACTTCACAATCATTCAACCTTTAAACACTCCCCACTCTCATTTTTTTCATTCATATTTCTCTCGCTATTTTTGCTCTCTATCATACCACTCGTCTCTCTCTCTCTCTCTCTCTCTACATGAGAATCTCCCACCTCTGACTCAAATAGGCCAGTTATAGCCATAAGTTTTAAAAGAGGTAAACCGTGAGTAGACATAACTATATATAAAAATATAACGGAAAAACTCATGTAGAAAAATTATTTAATGGTATAATTTTCACCCGTGTGTCACAGGCATCTTCAGTACAATTAGGCACAAAAAATTAAACATTAACTGACAATTCCAAAAAGCCCCACCTAAGTAGCTGGTGTAGGATAACTAAAAAGGTCAATAACTTTCCTAAAAAAAAAAAAAAAAAAAAAAAAAAAAAAAAAAATTAATACAATAAAAAGTTAGGAAAGATTAGCTGATTTGTAAAGTACTATCTCCCATAAAGGGGATAGACGTAAGCCGTCGGATCTGTTTAAGTTAGGAGAATGAAGTAGAGTTTCACATGCTTCTTTATAAAGACGTTCCATGAGAAACTGACTTTTGTGAAGAACTCTTGTCTTTTTCCAATGAACTCTGTGTCTAGTGAAGATGGCATGTTCTGCAAGTCCAGACTTTTCAGGTTTAAAGTATTCAATATAAGATTGGTGTTCTTCTAGCCGAATGGAGGCAGATCTTCCCGTTTGTCCGAAATTTTTGTTCTACAGACGATCTTTTACAGAAAGAAATACGATATATAACTTCTTCCTTTCTATCTAATGGCTATAAGAATTGCTTCATTAAAAGAACTTTGAGTAGATTTAATATGTCTCCCTCTTCAAACACAGAGGAAATAACGCGCATTACCATCCCTTATATACAAGGCATCAGTGAACGTATAGCAAAAATTTTAAAACCACTGAATATTTTTGTTGCCTTTCGACCGTTTAGAAAAATCTCCACCTTTCTCGCTTCTCCAAAGGACAAGCTTCCACATCTCAATCATCCAGGTGTCTACCAGATTCCGTGCTCTTGTGGATTATGTTATTTCGGACAAACGGGAAGATCTGCCTCCATTCGGCTAGAAGAACACCAATCTTATATTGAATACTTTAAACCTGAAAAGTCTGGACTTGCAGAACATGCCATCTTCACTAGACACAGAGTTCATTGGAAAAAGACGAGAGTTCTTCACAAAAGTCAGTTTCTCATGGAACGCCTTTATAAAGAAGCATGTGAAACTCTACTTCATTCTCCTAACTTAAACAGATCCAACGGCTTACGTCTATCCCCTTTATGGGAGATAGTACTTTACAAATCAGCTAATCTTTCCTAAGTTTTTATTGTATTAATTCTTTTTTTTTTTTTTTTTTTTTTTTTTTTTTTTTTTTTTTTTAGGAAAGTTATTGACCTTTTTAGTTATCCTACACCAGCTACTTAGGTGGCGCTTTTTGGAATTGTCAGTTAATGTTTAATTTTTTGTGCCTAATTGTACTGAAGATGCCTGTGACACACGGGTGAAAATTATACCATTAAATAATTTTTCTACGTGAGTTTTTCCGTTATATTTTTATGTATAGTTATAGTCATCTCCAATTCACCAAGTTCCTCCCATTGCCTGCATTTTGCACATATACATATATCCCCTTCTCTCACCTACTACATATACAACCACCAGGACAGATACATTCCACAAGTCCTGCATGCCACAAAATCCATTATGTCACGCAAAACAGAGTCCTTAAATAGGGGATGACTTCATGACATGCCATTTGCAATTGGAGCTGCCGCTGCCATCATTATTCAAAATAGTGTTGAGGAACTATTATAACTAAACGCTAAATAAGTATAAGTGAATATAACTATAAGTATAAAACATATTTAAGTATATTAAATATCTAAATAATGAAAACTTATGTTATCTTCTTCTTCTTCTCTTCCACTGCTATATGTCCGATTCTGACCCCACCTTCTCTGTAACCAAAAATACACAATACAGAAACAACAGCTAACTCCAAAAACAACCACTGAAGGACACCTGTATTACAGAAAAACAACGTAGCACAAATATTTACCTGAGTATCTCTTAAGATAACTGGGAGACCAGTATCTTCCATATATCCTTGTCCACCAAATGCTTCCAAACCTTCTGATACCACAGCTACAGCCTGTAACAGAAATAAAAAAATTAACCCATTCAGAAATTTATAATCATCCTACTTACTCCCTCTAAATGTGATTTCTAAAAATTTATAAAATCTTATTAGTAATACTATATACAGAGTCATCCATGAAGTTTGAAGATTCAGTGGAGAAAACTTATTTATGCTAACCATTATTTATGGTTAGTGTAAATAAGCTTTCTGCACTATATTAAAGAATCCTAAATTTCCTTAAGAAAATGCTTCCATTTTGTGACATGATACACCTCTTCTGGATGCAACACTTTCTTGTCTTAATGTCACAATTTTGACCACTCCTACTCCTAAGGGTGCAACTCTCCCTCAGTAGTTGTATAGTTGTGAAAAGATAAGAAAGAGTAGGTATTATTTCTGGGAAAATTCCTATGTTACTCCTCTAAATAAAATATTATTTTTTATGGCTATTTAGCTATTTTTGTTTAAGAGTACCCCTTTTTTATAATGTCGTTGGCTTTTTACTCAAATTCTGGGGCATTACTTATGTTTTATATGGACAGATATATGAAGAATATGTAGGGGAAAAAAATGTAAGAAGAAAAAACCGGACATACCTTTGTGGGATATTGCTGGCTGTCTTCTTTTTCAGTTGCATCTTGCGTATGGCAATATACATTCATTGTTGGAGGAAGGAAGTATGACTGAATGGAAGGGTAGTCAGAAATCTGGGGTTTGAGAGATGTGTGAGAATTGTGGGTGAGGCAAGAGGTATTAGAACGTTTTGAACTTTTTTGGAAAACCCGGATGTTTCTATATTTTTTAAATTATTAAAGGTGGGCAGAGAATACTTTGGGATGGGGTTGAACATAGAAATTTTTGGGAAGGGAGAAGGATATTATGGGATAAGATTAGGAATTGGAGAATGGGGGTGCGAGCCATTTTGACAGTTCATCTTCGGAGCTCATGGGGGAAGTGGAGGCTATGTCATGCCTACTTGGTGTTTCCATCGTTGGTGTATCTATGTTGTATTCTATTGGTCGAAGTCGTGACCTAATTTTTATGTTATGGAGCTTCCAACTTGGAAATTATGTAGGGCAGGTGGACGTTTATTGAGTTTTTGTCACATTTTATGGCTATCATTTCCAGTATTCCTGGAATGGTATGAGCTGAAGTTGAGGTAGTTTCCGATATGTGTGGGTTTGTGGAATATTTCTGAGGGGTACTCAGAAACTATCTCCACTTCAGCTCATACCATCCTTATTCTATTAAGAAATCAGTCATCTAGCACAGTTTATAAATGCTTACAAGTTTTTGACTACACACAATTATCTCAATGCTGAGATAAAGAAGTTAACACAGATTTTTAAAAATTGAAATTACCCAGTGTTGGATCCTATGTTCTACTCCGATGGGTATTCTAGCTGTTGACTGACTCCACATTCGAACACAGAGAAAATTTATTTTTAACTGTGCCATTCTATGTTCTAACTTGCATAAGCAACGTTCTGAAATCAACCATCAGCTAGCACAATATTGTTATCAACTTAATTCAGGCCAAAATTCTCCTTATTATATATATAGGGTTCCTGCTAAGATTCAAACTATTTTAATGAGCAGTGCAATGAAAGAAATCAGGCAAACACAAGATTCAACTTAAAAAAATTTATTTAATACTTGAACACATAAGTTTACATTAAAACAAGAATTTATAGTAGGGATAATGCAATTTAAGAATGAATAAGTTCTGATTAAAACATTAGTAATTTACTCAGCTGAGTATATCATTTACGATTAGAATTTATGCATATAAATTCTGCTCTTCTTATTATTCAAGATTCCAAACACAATTTCACTCTAAACAAAGCTATCGTTCAATATACTTCAAATATTGATTCAGTTTAACTATTCAGAACAATCACAAAGCACAACTCATTCAGCAACCTCTAAGTTTATCAATCTAACACAATAGTTCTCAGAAAATTCAGTCTCAAATTTACATTGCGTTCTCTCGTAACAGGCTCCTTTGTATCACACATTCAATCTTGAATTATTAATCCAGAGATACTTCATATATTACGTTTATGAGGAAATGTTTCTCTGTATCACACATTCAGTCATAGTTCAGCAATATGAACTATATCATGTTCTCCAGAAACAAGCTTCGCTACTTCACACGAGGCATAGAAAAGATATCCTTACCGTATAGACAGTATAGCTTCCTCATTACTGAGAATCCTAGAAACTCTCCTTGGTTCTTGAATACTTGCACTTTGAGAACACACAAATATTATAGAATCCTGGGTTTCGGTAACTGATTAGTTAACTCGGGAGAATTTATCTTCTTGCTCGTAATTGGCTAACTTTCAATATTTCTTACTCATTCTTATTATGCTTTCATCCAATGCTTATTATGCTTTCATCCATTCTGTGAGGTGATAGGAATTTATAAACGAATAAGAACTTTACAGACAATTTAAATTTACAGACGCAATTTACAGACAAAAATTACTATTGTGGTGGTGTTGGAGGTGGGCGGTAGAGGGCGTTGATGGAGATGATTCGTAGTAGAGGTTAGGTGTAGAGACAGTTGTAGGTGTCCTCCCGCGATGAGTCTTCAGACTCCTTGGAGGTATCAGGAATAATAATAATAAAAACTCGAAGAAAGATAAGTCAAAATAAAGAGCAGTTCCCAGTCCTTCCTACTCCGTTCAGCCCCAGGTTATTTCTCTCTCACTCTGTTACTCCTTTTTCACATACTACCCCTGACATCCTACTCCCCTTTCCTGCCAAAATCTGGTTCTAACTGGTTTTATTAATACTAAACTGGCTTCTTGCATACTGTACAGTAACTCACGATAAAGCATGTGCTGGCTAAAAATAACATAATTTCTCACAACAACCAATCAAGTCTTATTTTGAAGAATTAATTGGATCCATTACATTTTACTAATAACATAAAAAGATTACATATTTTACAGTTTTTATCTCTGTTTTAGTAATATTAATTTCATAATAATAAGTGATATTTAATACACAGTTTTTACAACTGTACTTCATATCAAAACAATAAATGAACAAATAAATATTAATAAACATAACTTGAAAGAAATCATATGAATAGCATACTATTAATAAGAGATTATTAGTCTGATGAGCAAATTTGGCTTAAGGAATGGCTGATTATGTTGGATTCTGACTGAAGTATTAATAATTTCCAGTTCTCCTCACTCAGAATCCAACACCAGTATAGCCAATAAATTATGCCAACAAAACGGCAAAAATCCGTCAAAATAATTCAACAACCAAAACAAACTTCCCAACACAAAAAATCATCAAACTGCGATAAATCCAAAACACATACAAAGCCTACAAATACATTTTCAAACACACTGACTATAAGCTGGTGTTCATCACAAACCAAAAATTGGCAACACTTCTTAAACCAACTAAATCTCACACACACACAAAGAAATACTAGAACACCACAATGTGGTTTACAAGTTTTCTTTCCAACAAGATTGTGATGTCACCTACACAGATTCTACCATCAGATCTTTGTGGGTAACATTACAAGAACACTTCCATGGCTCAGCATCCCAATTCCAGAACATTTTAACAATAAAAAACATAACAACCAAAAGATAAAAAGAATACAAAATACAGGAAAAACAGAAATAGCTGTCCATGCCCCTGAACAGAAACATATCCCACAAATTGACAAGGCCATAATAGTAAACATACAGGAAAATGAAACAATGCTTAGAATATCGAAAACGATGGCCATAAAATGTGACAAAAACTCAATAAACATCCACCGGCCACACATAATTTCTGAGAGTTGGAAGCTCCATAACATAAAAATTAGGTTACAATTGACCAATAGAATACAACACAGATACACCAAACACGGAAACATCAAGCTGGCATGACATAGCCTCCACTTCCCCCATGAGCTCTGAAGACAATGCACTGTCGAAACGGCTCACACCCAGTTCTCCCACCCCTGATCTTATCCCATAATATCCTTCTCCTTCCTCAAAAATTTCTATGTTCACCCTATCCCAAAGTATTCTCTGCCACCTTTAATAATTTAAAAAATATAAAAAAAAACAGAATTTTTCAAAAAGCTCAAAAAGTTCTCATACCTCTTGCCTCACCAATAATTCTCCCACATCTCTCAAATCCCACCTTTCTGATCCCACTCCTTCCGTTCAGTCATACTTCCTTCCTCCAACAATGAATGTATATCACCATATGCTGGGATGCCACTCAAAAAGAAGACAGCCAGCAACATCCCACAAAGGTACATCTGAGGTTTTTTTCCCTACATATTCTTCACATATCTGTCCATATAAAACATAAGTAATGCCCAAGAATTTGAGTAAAAACTCCTAAACAAAAATAGGCTAAAAGGCTATAAAGATAAGAAAGAGTTATTGAAAAAAGAGAAGAAGAGAGCAAAGATTGTGAGCTTGCTTCCACAAATTAACAGAAGTGAATTGAGAAGGAGAGGCTGTGGTTTGTATGAATAGAAGGATTTATATATGACTGATGAATTGCACTTGAACAAATGTGGAGGTAGTGTTGTTCAGTGAGAATATGTACATAGTCATGGAAACTAGAGCTGTTAGAGGAGATGAAGGTGAGCATGTCTGAAAGTGGTTTTGAGGTAAGTTAGTGCAAGAATAACTAAAAATGCTGAATGTAGTCTAAAGTAATTGTATGACTGGGCAGTATTTGGAACTAAGTTCAATGTTGTAAAGTGTAAGGTTTTGATAATAATCCATATGAGGCCTTGATCAGTCCTCCTATGGATTATTATGCATGGATTTGGTCACTGGGTTTTCATGGTGATGATATGTTGTAAAGGGTCCAGAGAAGATTCACAAAGGTGGTCAGTGGTCTTTTTAATGTGGAGAACGAGGACAGATTGAGAGAATGTAAGTTGCAAGGCCTTGTGAATAGGAGGAAGAGGGTGGATATAATTGAGACATATAAGCTGGGCAGGAGTTGTTATCAGGTTGGCATGGAAGAGATTTTTCATAGAATGGAAGATGGGGGGTGGGGGTAGAACAAGAGGCCATCAATGGAAACTGTATAAAGAGGGTGTGAGCAGAGAGTGAGGAGTAGGTTCTTTGCATGGAGAGTGGTTGGTGAATGGAATGCATTGCCTGAGTGTGTTGTCAATGTAGATACATTGAATCAGTTTAAGGCACAGTTGGATGAGCATTGTGTGCACCTCCCATGATGAGTCACTGACTCCATGGAGATCAGATGTTAATAATAATAAGTAATTAATTTAAATGGGATAGTCAGTATATGGTGGAAATGGAGTTGTGGACAAACAGACATACAGTAGTTATATACATATAAACTAGATAACCTATTATTATTATTATTCAGGCCTCCATGGAGTCAAAAGACTCATCATGGGAGGTCCTTCCTAAGAACATAAAGTCTGTCTAGACTCATTGAGGGGAGGTCCCCCCCTAAGAAACACAGTCTATCATACCACTCCTTAAACTCATTGACCATTCTCGCTCTCACCACTCCATCAGGCAATGCATTCCACGGTTCAACCACCCTCCACGCAAAGAAACCACTCCTCACCCTCTTGCTCACAGTTTCCTTTCATAACTTCCAGGGATGGCCTCTTGTCATCACTCCTTCCTGCTGTTCAACCAAGTGAAAGAACTCCCCAGTGTCAACCCTGTAACCACCTCTCAACAGTTTAAAAGTCTCAATCATATCACCTCTCCTTCTTCTATCCACCAAACTCTGCAGTCCACATTCCCTCAGCCAATCCTCATAACCAAACTTGTACAGTCCTGAACCCATCTTTGTCATCCGTCTTTGTATCCTTTCCACAGTTAATTTATCCCCTTCAAATCCTGGTTCAGAGGATAAACAAAGTAGGAGTAAAATGGATGATGACTTATGGAATTATGCAAGAGCCCCTGAGAAATAGTAGGAGATATAAAAAACAGGGTACCCCTTAGCAGCATGAGGAGTATATGATGCAGGCTAGGAAGGTGAAGGGTATAGTAAAGAAAGAGAGAGAGAGAGATTGAGCAAAGCAGTAAAGCAAAAGCCTAGAGAACTTTCCAGTTACACTGCTAGTAGAAGAAAGAGTGAACAAGGAAGACTGTCTTTAATTGCTGGAGATGGAACAAGTCACATCTGCTGAAAGTACAGTGGAAATATTCAATGAATATTTCATCAGTGTATTTTATATAGGGGGTTAAGAGTGATGCTGAATAGCAATAGAAAGGAGGACAGAAGACTGGAAGTTGAAGAATGGGAAGTGTTTAGAAATTTAAATTGTGACAATATCCCACCCAGTGGACTGGATGGGATATTGTCATGTATACTATGGAAATAGTATACATGACAAGAGGCCATCCCTGGAAGTTGCGAAAGGAAACTGTGAGCAAGAGGGTGAGGAGTGGTTTCTTTGCATGGAGGGTGGTTGAACCATGGAATGCATTGCCTGATGGAGTGGTGAGAGCAAGAACGGTCAATGAGTTCAAGTAGTGGTATGATAGATTTTGTGTTTCTTGGGGGGGGGGGACCTCCCCTCGATGAGTCTTGATAGACTTTGTGTTCTTAGGAAGGACCTCCCACGATGAGTCTTTTGACTCCATGGAGGCCTGAATAATAATAATAATAATAATAATAATAAATGTGAAAAAGAAATGGCAGTGCCCTTGACTTGGTTGTTCAACAGAAGTCTGGCCACAGGAACAATTCTAGAAGAGTGGAAAGAAGGTGCAACTGAATGAAGAAGAACCCAAGTCAGTAATTTTCAAGTATAGGCCAGTGTGTATATCGAGTGTAGTGGTGAATCTTTTAGTGAAGCTGGTTAGAGACAGAATGCATACTGATTTGGTCACCTGGCTACACTGGTGATAAGGAAACATTGAAGAGAATGCAGAGGCAAATAACTAAGATTGTCTCAAGACTCTGGAAAGTTGAGTGTGAGGAAAAATTGAGGGATTGTGATCTTCAGAGCTTGGCAGATAGGAGCAGGAAGGGTGATATGATTGAGAAATATAAGTTAGTGAGCCTATCAAATAGATATGGGAATTATTATTATTATAATTATTCCAAAATTTCATGAAGTCATAGGACTCTTAGAGGCCATCTTAGCTATTATACCACTCCTTAAACCAAATCACTGTCTGCATTCATCACTCTATCAGGCACTGAATTCCATGGTCTAACCCTGCTATATGCAAAAAAAAAAAGGTCATTTCTCACGCTCCTTACTCACCAGCCCCTTTCACAACTCCCAAGGATGGTCCCTTATCTTTGTTCTACTATATGAAAAATCCTTCCTGTATTAATCCTGAAAATACCTCTCAACAGTTTAAGTTTCAATCATGTCACTTCATCTTCTATCCACCAAACTCTGCAGTTTGCATGTCCTCAGTCTCTCCTTGTAACTAACTTTGTAAATTATTGATATCATTTTAGTTATTTGCCTCTGTACCATCTCCAGAGTTAGTTTATCCTCTTAAAATTCTGGTGACCAGATCTGGGCACAATAGTTCAGATGTGGCCTGATCAGAGCTTTATACAACAGAATCACCACTCTTTTATCTCTGCTGGTCAAAGTCTGTCTTAGTATTGCAGCAATCCTTTGGGTTTTGCCTTTACCAGCTTTGCAGTATGTGCCCAAAACTTCAAAATTTTTATCAACAATTAGCCCATAAGCTCTTGCCTTATCCACTTCCTCTAGTAGAAAACTACCAAAACAGTATTCAGCCTCCCATCTATGGATCCTAAATTTCAAGACTTTAACATTTAGGTGCATTAAACTGTATCATCATTCATTTGTTCATCAGGACTTGAAAGTATTGTTAAAGGTAGCGAAAGAAAAGAGTGACAGAGTTAGGATGGTGAGTCTGTTGCCGCAGTACGACAGAGAGGAGTTTAGAAGGAGGGCCATAATCGCAAATGACATTATGCACAGGTTATGCAGATGGTGTGGTGTGGAATGAGTTTGATGGGCGAAAGGATTTATACAAGATGGATGGCCTGCATTTGAATGGATTTGGTGTGCGGAGACTGGAAAAAGTGTTGCTGAATGAAGTGAAAATGGATGTGCAGAACCAGGGAAACTAGAACTACCAAGGAGGGCGGTGAAGTGGATATGCAGACATCAGTGAGACAGTTGAGTATAAGAATGTATATAATGTACCCGAGCCAGTACTAAGGACAAGTAATCGGAATGGGATAGTTAGAATAACCATTAAGATAGGGGTGGGAAAAAGGGACCTCTGCATTTCATGTATACTAATGCCAGGAGTATTAGGAACAAGAAGGAAGAATTTTTGGCCTTGGTTGGCTCTTCCTGGCCACAGGTTATTGCCATTAGTGAAACGTGGCTGGTGGAAGATGATATAGTTAGTGGGATAGAATGTGTAGGTTATAGTGTGTTTAGGAGGGACAGAGAGAATAAAATGGGGGAGGGTGTTATTGATGATAGGTGATGAACTGCAGCCAAGGAGAATTGAAGTTGTATTGCAAGATAGTGAAAAGAGCTCATTTGAGGCTATTTGGTGTGAGATTGAGACTCGCAGAACAAAATATACAGTTGGGTGCTACTATAGACCAGGTGATGGAATAGATGGTGGAGATAGTATGCATAAACAAATTGATGAAATGAGTGGAAGGAGGGTAATTATTATGGGGGATTTCAACTATACATTAATTGGAAGGAGGAGAGGACACGTGTGAGGAAGGAAATGGATTTTATTCAATTATTAAGGGATAACTATCTGAGACAGCATATAATTGAAAATACTAGGGGTTTGAGAGTGCTTGACCTGGTAATAGCATCTGAGAATTTGACTGTAATGAATATCACCATGTTGCCACCTATTGGTGAGAGTGATCATGAGGTCTTTACCTGGGAGGTGGCTAAAGGTGTGGAATTTTCAATTAAGACAGGGTATATGTGGAATTACTGTGCTGGCAAGTATGACAAGCTTAGGAGATTGCTTGGTTCAGTGCCATGGCATGTAAAACTGCAAGGGCTGGATGTCGATAGAGCATGGGAAGTGGTCAAGGAGCATTTACTGGAGGTTATGGTTGATTGTATACCTAGGGTCCGAATAGTAAAACAAGTAGGAGTTAAATGGATGAATAACACCATTAAGCTTGAGCTGCAAAAAAAAAAAACTGTGGAGGGAATTTGAAAAGAAAGGTGACCTGCGGGCACATGAACGGTATAAAGCGCAGGCCAGAAGTGTGTGGTAAAAAAAGCAAAAGCAGATTATGAAAGGAAACTAGCTATGCAAGCTAAAGAGAATCCCAAATAGTTCTTTCAATATGCTGCAAACAAAAGAAAAACTACACGGCAGAATGATTTTAAGGAACGCCGATGGTAGGGAGGTCACTGAATCAGTCGATATAATGGAATTACTGAGTGAGCACTTTGCAAGAGTATATCATCCAGATGGTGACGTTCAAGGAATGAAAGAACCATTAGTTTCTATGGGAATTGTGGTGAATGAAGTGGAGGTGAATAGTCTATTACAGAACCTTAATGTGAATACATCTGTGGGATTGGATGGTATATCAGCATGGGTATTACGGGTCTTACTTTTGGATCTGGTTTAGTCCCAAAGGGGTGGAAAGAGGGGAAAATAGTTCCACTGCATAAAGGAGGATCCAAGACAACTATTGCAAATTACTGACCGATCAGCATATCAGGAGTTGTTCTCAAGTTCTTGGAGAAAGTAGTCAAGGGAAAAATACAGGAATGGATTGATGAAAATGAGATACTGTATGGGGGACAGCATGGCTTTTTGAAGGATAGATCATGCCTCAGTAACTTGCTCAAGTTTTATAACACAGTGATGGCTGAACTGGATAAGGGATAAGGGGTTTACAGTGATACTGCTGGACCTGGCTAAGGCATTTGACAGGATACCACATGGAATTCTAATCTGTAAACTGCAACATATGGGAATGAATATAGGGTTGGTGAGATGGATAGGTGGGTGGTTGATGGAGAGATATCAGAGAGTAGTTTATTCAGGAGTAGAGTCCAAAAGACGGCCTGTGACTAGTGGTGTGCCGCAGGATACTGTTCTTAGACCACTGCTGTTTAATTTGTTCATTAACGATATAGTTGTTACATTAACTCATCTAAGAGGTACAGTTCATTTGTTCACTGATGAAGCAAAGTTGGGTAGGGCAATAGTGAATGCAGAAGATGTCAAAATCTTGCAGGACGATTTGGATAGATTGGAGTCCTGGGCTAAGGAGAATGGATGTCAATTTAATGTGACAAAATGTAAGGTTATGCATTTTGGGATGAAAAGATTAGCAGCAGTATACCACATAAGTGGAACTGTACTCCAGGAGATTGATGAGGCCAGGCACTTGGGAGTGTTGGTGGATAGGAAGATGAAGTTTAGGGGGCACATTGCAAAAGTGGCTAAATCAGCTCATCAACTCACTTGGATGTTGAAAAATACTTTGACGAGCAGAGACAAGCAAGTTATTGTTCCTCTGTACCGAGCCGTGATAAGACCTCATGTCGACTACTGTGCCCATATTTGATCACCTAGGTTTCTTCTTGATAGGGAGGAGGTCGAGAGGATCCAGAGGTGAGTGATCAAGATGATAGCAGGTCTATGGAATGAACCTCATGAGAACAGGTTGAAGATTTGTGGGTTGCAGAAATTGGTTGATAGGCAGAAAAGGGGAGATATGATTAAGACATTCAAATTGCTAAAGGGTTTCTATAGGATTAATTCAGAGGATATTTTTGAGATCAGAACTCGTGGTGGGAGAACTAGGGGACATCTATGGAAGCTGGGCAAGAGTGTGGTTAGCAAGGGTGTTAGAGCTGGGTTCTTTACTTTTAGAGTGATAAATTAGTGGAATAAGTGCCAGAGTCTGTTGTGGGTGCTATGACAGTGAGTGAGTTCAAGGCAAGGTATGATAGATACTTTGAGAATGTCGTATAGTTGTGTGGATATGATGTTTAGGACCTCCCTCGATGAGTCTAAGGACTCCCTGGAGTCGCCCGTAATAATAATAATAATCTTTGCAGCTTATTCAAATCATGAATAGCCAAAACAGCAGCACTATTACTAATATATCTTCCAAGCTTCACATCATCTGCAAATAACTGAATATCTTCCTCAACCCAGTGGTAATATTATTGACATAAAGGTTAAAAAGCAAATGTCTTAGTATCCCACTTGTGACATTACCTCTTCCTTGATACAGCTTCCCCATACATAACCCTCTGATATCTATCAGACAGCCTATTTCCAATCCACTTCACTAATCCGATATACAATCCCATGTATTGCAACTTAAATATTGACTTATCATGTGGAATTCTATCAAATGGCTTTGCAAAATCTCCAAAAAATGGCAGTGTATGCCTGTCCCTCATAAACTGTGCTCATCACTTGATTATAAAAGGCAAGCAAATTACTGAAACAAGAGCACCCTTTATTAAATCCATGCTAACTTTCACAAAGAATATTGCTCTCCTCTGCCAATTTTATATATGATCCCTTACTAATTTCTCCAAAACCTTAATAATCCTAGAAGAAATACAAAGTGGTATATTGTTCGATGTGTGAATTCTTCCACCACACTAATATAATGGCACCATCTAATGCTCCTGCTCATTTGACACTTTCTCAGTAGCGAGGCTTTCATTGAGCAGCAGGATCCATGGAGTCAGTTCCTTAGCACACTCTATCAAAGCATGTGGTGAAATCTCATCCAGTCTCATTGGTTTATTGACATCCAGAATAACTTAATACTTGAAATACATTTTCCTTGTGTGCATCTAAGCACCTGCTTTTCTGGGATGAAATGCCCAATAAAAGAATCATTAAAAGCTCCGCTATATCATCTGCATTGGTTACGTTATCTCCTTTTCCATCTCCTAGGATCATTAATCCACAATTATTTCTCTTCCTCCTACTGGAGAAGGAGAAATAATTGTGGATTATTTCATTCTTGCATAATGTGGAATGAAAGAATTCCTTGGGATTTTCCTTGGACTATAGAAATAATCTATTCTCATATTCCATTTTCGTCTTCCTTACTATACCTTACTATATTAGTCACTTTCCTGGGCCGAGTCTAATAATCCTCATGCAAGTGCTCTCAACTTCTCTCTTTATACTTTTTCCGCAAACTCTTTTTCATCTGCATTTCATGATTGATTTCATTAGCTACCTACTATATACCTAATCGTTTTATCTTTTTCAGTTGAGGAATGCTATTTGCCATTGCTGTTGATAAATATTTCTTCACTAGCCTTCCCCATACACTGCTAACATCTCTTTCTTACAATTCTTCCATCCATGGAACCGCCCTAAGTTGATTTCTAAGATTATTCCACATAAATTCCATTCTCTTTGAAACTTCTGTATGTCTATTGAGCCTCCAAGTTAAGATTAGCATCTCAATTAAAATCAGCTCCTCTGATGCAAGGATCAAATCTAAAACTCATGATCCTCACGTTTCCACTACTACAAATTTGCCTATGACATTTTTCCCTGAAGAATACCAGAAAAAACGCCATTCCCTTACTAATGTATGTTGCTTACTCTGCCCAATTTATACTGCTATAGTTAAAAATCTCCCATAATGATTGCTCACCAAACTGTAATAAATTTAGTTTAAAAAAAAAAAAAACAAACTTACAAAACTCACCAAACTGATCTACCGGAATATTTTCTGCTCATCACCCTTTGTGTTACCTGGCTTATAGAAACATCCCATTAAATACCTTGTTCTGCTTACCTCTGAACACCTTCCACTTTCAAAACTATCAGTGCTATTTCCTTCTAAATTCGCCACTCTGAGGAGAATGAATGCATCGCTTATCATTAATAACTCTCCAATAGTGAATTGGTTTGCTCTTTCTATCCTGTCAAAATATGCTATATCCTTCTACTTCTATTTCACTGATTCCAATAATCTTAGGACATGCTGAGGCTATCAATGTCACTAATTCACTTCCTTTATTCCTGATACATCTGGCATTGGTATAAAGCTCAATCAATTGTTACCATTCCTATACCTATGAGGGTTGTTTGGAAAGTTTGGTAAAAAAAAAAATAAACACTTTTTTTGGAAAAAATCATCTTTATTTCTCAACATAGTCTCCATCGAGGTCTACACATTTGGTCCAGCAAGTTTCCAGTTTTTTTCATCCCATCTAAAAAGTAGGATTTGTCAAATTGTGCAAAATAGTCATTGTCAGCCTAGATGACATCCTCGTTCGGAGAAAATGTTTTCCCACCAAACCAAATTTTTAAGTTTGGGAACAAGAAGTCACACAGGGCCAAGTCCGGTGAATATGGTGGATATGGAACCAGTTCTAACCTCAGTTCATGCAATTTTGCCATTGCGATGGCCAGTGTATGGGACAGTGCATTGTCTTCATGAAAGAGCACTTTTTTGTGCACCAATCTTCACCGTTTTTTCTTCAGTTCTTCTTTTAAATGGTACAACAGTGAAGCATAATAGACTCATGTTATTGTCTTACCATTTTCCAAATAGTCGATGATGAAAATTCCTTGGGAATGCCAAAAAAAACTGTGGCCATCACTTTCCCAGCTGACAAAGTAGTCTTCTCTTTCTTCGATGCTCTTTTACCAGGCATTGTCCACTGTTTTGACTGCTGTTTGGACCTCAGGGGTGTAGTGGTGGATCCAAGTTTCGTCTACGGTCATGAATCGACACAAAAAAATCCTGTGAATTGTGATTCATCGCCAAACACTGTGTCAAAATGTCTTTTCGCATGTGTTTTTGATCGACAGTCAACAATTGCAGTACCCATCGTGCACACAGCTTTTTTCATGTGCAATTTTTCGTGCAGGATATTATATACCTGTTCAGTTGAGATGCCTACAATCTCAGCAATCTCATTGTCACTTTCACTCAGCAGTCTTCCATAATGATACCATGAATTTTGTCAATCATTTCCTTCATAGTGACCTCAGTCAGGTGTCCAGAGTGCGCTTCATCTTCGATGGGCTTACAACCATGTTTAAACTCATTTATCCAAAACTAAATAGTCTTTAATGCTGGTGCAGAGTCCCCATGAACTGTATCTAACTTGGCTTTAATCTGTACAGCCATCCACTTCTTCAAATAAGTGTTTTATAACTGCACGAAACTCGTTTTTCTCCATTTTGATGAAAAATGTGAACACGGTCATTTTAAATGTTTGCAAAACGAGAACTACGCATCGCACGTGGCTAAACTTTTGTCAGGGGGGTCATGAAAAAGATGATATGTGCCGACACTGTTATGAATGGACGAATTGTGTCACCCTCTATTGGAAATTTACCGAAATTTTTAAACAACCCCTGTATTATTATTTCCTCTAGACTTCACTTTGCTCTGAAACATATCATACATTCTACTATCTCTCAAGTGACTATCCTCACAAGAGGCCATCAACAATTTCACTTGCCCTGAGAACAATTTTTCTAGATGACTACACCTTCACATATTCAAACGCAGTCCATCCCCTGCATACTTTCCTCTATCCTCAAATGCACTCCAAGCATCCACATATTATATACCTCTCTTTGGACACATCCTCATCATCATGCCATTCACTACTCTCCTCCTCAATTCTGCATCATCATATCAGAATAAAACTCTTGTTATCTCTCCTGTCATACTTTTCTACTATACAGTTTCTAACAATAACCTCAAATCTCTCACCACCTTATTCATTAAATTCCTCTATCTCCTTAAATTCCTAAATTCACACTACCTTTCAGATCATTTGTACCAACCATCATATCACTTACACTCTCATCTTTTATGTCATAGGTAACACTCTCTATCATTTCATTCCTCCAGACAAGAATACCTCTAACATTCTGTTCTGCACACCATGAATCACAGACTCTCCATATATCACTCTCATCACAGATCCATTCATTCCTTGCTCGCTTGCTCTCCTCCATTCTTCCTCATTGCTCTTTCACTTATTATATGCCTTCCTCTCATTTGCTTTCACTTCCTCCTGTATTCTCACATTCTCTTGTTTGCTGATTCATCCATTCTCTCATTCCCATAACTTTTCTCACCCTCCTTTGGCAGCTGCAGCTTTTCTAGTCTTATAATCTCTCTCTCTCTCTTCACATGAATCAGCTCATTTTTTATACCTTCCACTTCCTACCTCAGTATCTCTATCTCTGTATCCAAGCATCCTATCTTCACTCAACATTCAGCGTCACAGTCGGCACCATCCTTTGAGTCTTTCATATCTCCAGTCACACTATCTGATATCCCAGAAGTTTCATTTTCTTAGTACCACTGCTGCCACTGAAACCTGAAATATCTGAGATACTTAAATCTATATTACCCAACTCCTCCCACTGTCTACATTTCATGCAAAAATAAATTTAATATCTTACCTGCTACATTTCCAAGAATAGTCCTTAGTTCTCCCATCACCAGACCTATTCTGAAAAATTTCCTCTGTATTAATCTTGTAAAAGCCCAAGCCTGTCAACCAATTTCTGTAAGTCACAAATCTTCATACTGTGCTCATAAGGTTTATTCCATAGACCTGGTACCATCTTAGTCGTTCGCCTCTGAATCCTCTCCACCTTCTTCTCATCCCCAAGAAACCCAGTTGACCAGATCTGCACGTAGTAGTCAAGATGGAGTCTTACCAAGCTCTTTAAAGAGGTATAGTATGCAAGAGCGAGAAGTCATTCATAGAAACTGTACAAAGGTCATATGAGTAAGGAAGTGAAAGGGTGATTGTTTGCTTGGTAGTGGTTAATGAATGGAATGAATTGCCAGACTGAGTGGTGGGTATCCCAACAATGAATGTATTTTAAGGCAAGTTATGATAGTTATTGCAGTTTGTGATGAATCTTTGGACTCTATGGAGGCTTGGTAGTAATACTAACACTAATACTATTATTATTATTATTAATGCAGGAGCATAAACAGATTTAAGTTAAGTCAAGATTTAATTTACACAAAAAGCAAAATATTTCAATTTAAAATTCAGCTAAAAGAAAAGTTACTCATGAATATTTATACCTGTTTGGCTGTGTATAGTTTAGCAATTGGAGTCATTAGTCGCAGTAGAAACTTATCTGTTTCAGTACTTTTGCCACACTCAATTCGACCAAGCCAACATGATATCTTGAAGATAAAAGCAAATAAATAGTTAAAAATTTATGTCAAGAAAATATGAAAAAAAAAAAGTCACAATATTCTTCCAGTAGTACAATGATATATTGATATTTATTTATCTAAAATGCATAAAATGTTGAACAGCATTTCATTAAGATTTTATTAAGATCACTTCTTTCAGAGGTAAACTGTAGACTAAAATATACAAACATTACATTACTATTTCTCAGCCATCTCCATGGATTTGCAGACTCATTGCAGAGGATGTTGTAAAGCTAGGAAGAGTGAAAATCAAGAAAGATGATGGAGAGATCCAGCAGATTGTTTAAACAGATTAGCGATATAGGCAAAGGTAAATGGTTGCCAGTTTGACATGGCCAAGTGATGAATCCTGGAAGAAGGGATCACAAGCTATGTACTGTATTGATAGAACTGAATTGCAGATAACTGATAAGGCTAGGATTGGGATGATCGTGGACAGGGAATGTAGAGAGGGTGAATGGTTAAAGCTAACGTGTGAACAGTACAAGGATCAGAAAAGAAAAGTGACATGCATGGTAAGGAAAATTAGATTGAGAAATAATTATTGCATACGCAAAAGGAAATCCCAAAGAGTTTATTTGTTTTGCGGCAAGTAGGAGGAAGAATGACTCTATAGAAGGATAAAATTAATGTATATGGTAGAGAGGGAGGTAACGAAGCAGATGAAATTTTTGAGCTACTGAATGACTATTTTGCAAGGGTATATCATCCAAGTGAAGATGTTGCTATAGCAGAGGTGACAGGGACTGATGTGAGTACAGAGGTTGATGAAATGCAGGTGCTTAGGATATTGCAGAATCTAAATGCAAATACAGCTGTGGGATTGGATGGGTATCGGCTCACATTTTAAAGAGAATGTGCAGGAGAACTGGCAATGCCTTTGCCTAAGCTGTTTAATTTAAGTCTCAGTTCTAGCAGTCTGTGGAATGTCGTCATACCCGACTGGAAATGACTTTGGTCAATTTCCTCTGGACCCTTTCCAGTATATCTTCTTTCCCATGAAAACAAAGTGACCAAATCTGTGAACAATAATCCATATTAGGTCTGATCAAAGCCTGCATAAAGTGAAACCATAACCTCTTTACTTCTGCATATCAACATCTTCTTTATCATTGTCATAATCTAATCTAATGATTTCACAACTTGAGCTATATGACCTCTAAACAACAGGTCCCTATCCACTACAACCTCCAGATATCTCATCTCCTCCACTAAAGAGCCTCTGTAGCTCAGTCAGTATAGACCATAGGTTCCCAAAATGGGCAGTACTGCCCCTCAGTAGGCGCTGAAGCCTTCTGGGGGGGGGGGGGGCTATAGTGGGATCAGAAACATTTGGGGACATTCAGGCGGTCTAGGAGTCGGTGGCTCTTTATAGAAGAAATTAATAATATATATTTAAAAATTAATTATGCCTGTGTAGCTCAGTGGATGTGGCGTTTGCACACCACCGCGCTAGGCCGCACGAAGGAAGTCTTCGTTTCGAGTCTAGTCGGCGACTAGAGGAAATTTTTCTAAGCCTTTTCTCACCCTCCTTTGGCAGCTGCAGCTTTTCTAGTCTTATAATCTCAAAATTTGCAACCAACGAAAAACCCGAGTTTCCGGGAGGAAAAACCTGCTTGTTCGTCCTGTAAACTCAAGAAAATCGACCGTAGAACCCACATTATTTCAGACATTAAATATATTGTGTTAGGGTTAGAGACCACGAGATGGCGGCACATTTGAGCCGTCTCTCTTCACTGCGTACCGCTTAATTAGTGATAGCCTTGGGCCATCTGTCTCTGATTGGGTACCAGTGGAGATTGAACTGCCCACTCAGTCTCCAAAAGTTAGATAGGGCTAAATGGCCTCGCCTACTCCCGATTTTTTTATTTTTATTTTTTTTCATGATTTTGCAATTAGATAATCATTTAAAATTTAAATATTGCATTTTACTTCATCTTATGCCCGTCTTACATGATTAATTTTTTTATCAATTTTCTATTTCAATTATTTAATCATTTGAAAATTTACCATGTGTATGTATAATAGGTTATGTTTACATTAGCAAATATATTCGTTATATTTCATTTCAAAATATATATAAAATATATAAAACCACTTTTCTAATTGATTTGTACAAAAATAAACCCAATTTTATATAATTTAATATTACGAGTAAAAATAATAATGGCAAGAAAGAAATAAAATCATAAATTTTAGTTAGCCTAGTTAGTACTAACTTATATTGCTAACTAGAGGGAAAAAACAAAGCAAATATTATTCGAAACTTATTATACTGTTTTCTGTGGTTATGTTTTGTAGATTTGTTGTTTATATCTTGTGTAATTATTTTATTTATTAATTATTATTTATGAGGGGGCATTATTATTATTAATCGGAGGGGCATTACAAAATTTATGTCTTGCAAAGTGGGCAGTGGCCCGAAAAAGTTTGGGAACCTATGGTATAGACGAAGCCCTTTGGTCAGAAAGACCTAGGTCTGATTCCTGTCCATGACATGAGGAACCTTTATCTGGTCTCTTTCGCCTAAAGGTGAGTTTAGCCAGTCTCATATGGAGGTAGAGGTTTTTTTTTTTTCACCTGGAAACTCTGTTTTTCATCCCTCAGAGCAGGCAAACCAGCCCGTAAACACACACGGATCTACAGTCATAAGATACTCCCTCACTAGGAGGGCTCAACCAGTCCTAAGGGATGGTCAAGGAATGGAGAGAGAACCCCACAAAATAAATAAATAAATCTCCTCTACGTCCTTCAAAATTTGCAACCAATTTTATACTTTGCATTTCGAAAGTGCAATAAAAAAATTTCCATGGTGCAATTGGAAGAATGATGGTACATTGTATGAGTGCAATTCTACTTGTGATGAGAGCAATCTTTATGTGAGCTTTTTCAACTGAAGGTGAGTTAGCCAATCTCATACAGAGGTATCAGGGATTTTCATCCAACATGCAGACAAAACAACAGAAAACACATGCAATTTACAGGCATAAAATACTACTCTGGTGGGTAGTAGATGTGCGTAGATGATGGTAGTGACTTTGTTAGTGTGGGGTTGGTAAATTAAGTTGTGGAGACAGTCAGTTGTGTATATTAGAGTGGAGTACCCTCTCTTAATGAGTCCTTGGACTCCTTGTAAGTGTCGCATAACAATAATCATAATAATTCCATATTTGCATACTGTAAAAATTTTTATATATATCTTTATGATATATTTATGATGTATAATGAGTATAAATTTATTTGTTGATTGTATTTACTCCTCTACGATCTTATATCCTTTCCTTATACCTTGGCCTATGGTGTATTATTTTTATTTTTTACTTGTTATTTCCTCAACTCTAAAATTTTGCCCTATACAATTCTTACAGACTCTATCTTATTGTTACCTCTATCCCTTGGCCACTATTAGTGTATTGCTCATGTGTGCAAAACTCGATAGACAATGGAAATGCCTCTGGCTAGAGCCAATTTCTTTGTTAGAATACTAGTGTTAACCCTGTTTCAAATTTCAGAAAATTTATTTGTTTACGCTATGCCACCAAAATTCTATAGATAAGAGAAATTTCTTTATCTAAGAGCAAACACCTAGTATGGCACATGATCCTGTATCCTTTCCTTCTCTATTTCCAAACACAATAATCTAATATATTCTTATTTGGCACTGCAGTCGTGACTATCCCCGATAATGTTACGCATAGGTTCTCTTTATGAGTGGTGCATTGAGATTAGTGATCAGGTTATTTGGTTGACAAGAAAAAATTTATTCATTACTAATAAAGCAAGTTACAATTATCCTCATAGATACTAACTTAACTAATGTTGGTATTATTATTATTCAGGCCTCCATGGAGTCAAAAGACTCATCGTGGGAAGTCCTTCCTAAGAAACAAAGTCTATCAAGACTCATCGAGGGAAGGTTGCCCATAAGAAACACAAAGTCTATCATACCACTCCTTAAACTCATTGACGTTCTCACTCTCATCACTCCATTAGGCAATGCATTCCATGGTTAAACCACCCTTCATGGAAAGAAACCATTCCTCATTCTCTTGCTCACAGTTTCCTTTTGTAACTTCCAGGGATGGCCTCTTGTCATCACTCCTTCCCGCTGTTCAACCAAGCGAAAGAACTCCCCAATGTCAACCCTGTAACCACCTCTCAACAGTTTAAAAGTCTCAATCATATCACCTCTCCTTCTTCTATCCACCAAATTCTGCAGTCCACATTCCCTCAGCCGATCCTCATAACTAACATTGTAGAGTCCTGAAACCATCTTTGTTATCCATTTTTGTAACCTTTCCACAGTTAACTTATCCCCATGAAATCCTGGGGACCACATCTCAGAACAATAGTCCAAGTGTGGTCTGATCAGAGTCTTATACAACGGAATGATAACTGTTTTATCTCTGCAGATCAGTGTCCTTCTCATAATTGCAGCAATCCTCTGTGTTACCTTCACCACCTTTGCAATATATTCCCTAAATTTCAGGTTTCTATCAAGCATCCACCCCTGATCTCTTGTCTCCCCTACTTCCTCCAGTATAACTCCTTCCATAGAGTATGCAGTGTTCTATCGATGTTTCCCAAACCTCAAGACCTTACATTTTGCTGCATTAAACTGACACCCCTGTTCATTTGCCCATCTATCTAGCTTATTTAAATCCTCTTGCAGGGCTACCACATCTGCACCATTACTAATAACCCTTCCCAGCTTCGCGTCTTCCGCAAACAACCGAATATCCCCTTGCAATCCACGGACAATGTCATTGATATAAAGGTTAAACAATATAGGTCCCAGTACTGAGCCCTGTGGGACTCCACTTGTAACCCTCTGCTTCCTTGAAACTGCCCCACCATACACAACTCTCTGATACCTATCAGACAGCCAATCCTGAATCCAGTTGACCAATCTGACATCCAGACCCATGTGCTGCAACTTAAATATCAGCTTATCATGTGGCATCCTGTCAAATGCCTTCACTAAGTCTAAGAAAATGGCAGTATATGCCTTTCCCTCATCTAATACTCTTGTAACTTTATAATAAAAGGTTAGCATATTGCTAAAACAAGAGCACCCCTTCACAAATCCATGTTAACTCTCACTGATAACATTACCCTCATCTGCCCAATCCTATATACAGTCCTTCACTACTTTTTCCAAAAACTTACTAACCACTGATGACACACAAACTGGCCTATAATTAGACACTTCCAGTCTGCTGCTGCCCTTATGCGATGGCACTATCTTACCTTTCTTCCATTCCATGGGCACCTTTCCCAGGACCAGACTTTAATTGAAAATCCAGGTCAAAGGCACTGTTAGTTCCCTAGCACATTCTCTCAAAACTCGTGGTGAAATACCATCCTGTCCCACAGCTTTACTGACATCCAGAGTACTCAGTATTTGAAACACACTCTCCTCCTGTACCTCTAAACCTTGAACCCGTCCTATCCCTCTAGCATTAAAACTGACTCCTCCCGGATGAAATACTCCAATAAAGTGTTCTGGAATAATTTCACTATGTCCTCTGCATCAGTCACTCTATTCCTATTTTTATCCCACAATATCATTCTTCCACAGTCATTTCTCCTCCTACTGGCCACATATCTAAAAAATTCCCTAGGATTTTCTTTGGATCTTAGGGTCAATCTCCTCTCCTATTCCAGTTTCGTCTTCCTTACCATACTGGTCGCTCTTCTGGCCTATGTCTTATACTCTTCATGCATCTTCTCTTAAACTGTCTCCTTATGAATAGTAAAATAAGATAACTCGATGTAACATGGACATTCTAGCTCTCTTACAACATGAAATGTTATCTAAAACTATTAAAATGGGATGTCCTTCTAATTACTTAACACCCCTAGATTATTTTCACACAATTAGTGGTTCAAGAACTACCTGACAATAACAAACTAAAATATTTTTCACACTGCACTTTTTCAAGTTTTCTGACTCAGATCAGTCATTCCCTATTAATGGTTCAACTCCTAAAGTCCTATCCTATAACACTTCATAAATCACAATTCTAATTAGTCCCTTTTACCGTCACAATCTGACGTTCTTTGCATACAAAATTTTGAAAAAAGTTCTTACTTTACCGAGGTGTCGGGATCTCACTGGCTTATACTTGCGATCATCAATTGGAATTATACGGCTCACCTTTTCTTCATCTGGTCCCTTTTTGACAAGGTTACCTGGCTGATACATTCCTTAGATTCTTGCTTCAGGAAGGTAGATATGAGAATATGATCACGATTCATTGCCTACTATGTTCAAGAAGCACTGCTGCTGATGTTGGTCCACGAGGTTCCGCTTTCCTTCTCGGCCTACGCTGACCTTCTGCTACGCTGAGATCTATATGCACGTTGGCATTCTACTTGGCAGCATAGCCACTCTCATTCATCTCACCCCGACCTCACTGGAACTTCCTTTCTCTGGGAACGACTGGAACAGATCTGAGGCAAAAATCAAAAGGCAAAAGCCTCGTTTTTGTGTCGCCAAAAGACTATATACTCCCTCAATGACCTTCACACGGCACCTCACTTCCTCTGCACTCTGTTCCAACGCTTCCTGTTCTCGTCCACGGGAGACACTCACTACGTGCAACATAGACCCTTGCATAAGTGATGGCCTCAGGTCATGATTTAATCTTCTTATCTTGTCTGGGATTTTATCCTAATATTCACATACTAACACATACTCCACCCATTCCAAAATTGCTTCCCCCATTTTTTTTTTTACATAAGACATTTGATAATACAATATTTAGCAAATTTCAAATCAAGGATATTGCTATCATTTCATTTACATTCAATTTCTTTTTATTAATATACAAGTATTACATCGAGAATTTAGATACTTGTTAAATCTGAATGAAAGGTAATACGTTATAAATTCTCTTTCATTCAAGATTTAGCAATACCAAATTTCCAAACTTTACACTTTGCAACATTGAACTGGAAGCTTCACTTACTTGCCTACTCAAATGGTCTATTCACATTGTCTTGTAGAGCCACAACATTTGCTTGACTCCTCATTGTTACTCCAACTTTGCATCATCTGCAAATAGCTACATATCTCCAGTTAAACTCAATATCATTAATATACATTATCATCATCATCAGTAGTCCTAACAGGCACTCAGGATAAGGTGGTTAGCCCCATGCTTCCTGGTGTGTCCTATGTTTGTAGATGTGGGTGTTCAGCCAGTTTGCCAGTCTGGGGGATGAAAAACCCGAGTTTCCAGGTGAAAAAATCCCCTCCCTCTGTATGAGACCAGCTAATTCACCTTTCATCGAAAGAGACTAGATAAAGGTTCCTCGTGAGATGGATGGGAATCAAATCTAGGTCTTTCTGACTAAAGGGCTTTGTCTATACCTACTGAGCTATGGAGTCTCTTCATTAATATACAAGTTAAACTATAATGGTCCAGAACAGACCCATGTGACACACAACTAGTGACATTCTTTTTTTGGGATACCATGTCGCCATACACAACTTACTGATATCTTTCTGAGAGCTGGTAACCTATCCAAAAGTCAATGTTTTGAACAGGATATATATTAGGAAAACCTAAAAGATTAAATAAAAACACACAGAAAATATATTTAATTTGTACTAAAAAAAACATACTTCTAAAATCAAAAGCAGAGATCCACGAATTTCAATTTCCATCTTTCCTAAAGTTTTCATATGGAGAGGATAGTTTCCAATAACATTTTGAAATGCTTTTCTTCGTTGACTATAATCTCTTGCTAGGCTCAAAATTCTAAAATATAATTTGCAGACATCAATATATATATATATACATACAAACAGAATTTCCACTAATTCTAATATTTGATTTTTCAAGATCAGTCAAACCTAAGCAGGAAATAAACGTACAATGATTCATTTAAATAATCAATTTAATAGTAATTTATCAGGTTTTCACTTTATGAAAAAATAGTTGAGAAATCCTGGAATATAACAAAAATTTATATTTAAGTTTTGTTGATCTGGAGAAGGTATATGACAAGGTGCAATGGTTCAAATGGTTCAAAACACTACAGTTATATGGTGTAAATGGGACATTATATCAAGAAATATGTAGTCTCTATTTAAGCAGTAAGTCAGCAGTTAGAATTGAAGGAGGTACAGAAAGATGGTTTAAAATAAAATCAGGTGTGTGACAAGGGTGCACATTATCTCCACTGTTATTCATTATCTATAAGGATCACATTATGAAGGAAACTGGCATTAAATCTGATATTCAAATTGGTGATGTTAATCTTAGCTCTTTACTTTATGCATATAATGTTATACTTTTGAATAAATTTAGTACAAGTCTGCAAGATTCCTTGACTTAAAGGCATAACTGTTGTAATAAATTTGGAATGAAAATCAGCAATAAAAAGACAAATAATAAAAATAGGCAGAAAACATTGAAAACATGAACTGTATCCTGAATGGTGAACCTAAAGAATAAGTAAAACATTTCAGCTATTTAGGAATAATTTTTAGTGAAGATGGTAAATTAAATATGGAAATAGACAACAGAATTAATTAAGCTAGTATGGTAGTAAGTCAGCTGAATAAATGTATATGGAACAAAAAAGAAATCCATCGAAACACTAAATTAGCTATATACAAGACAGTACTCAAACCAGTTTTAACTTATGGATCTGAGAGCTAGTTTAGAAATAAAACACTTGATCAAAGACTGCAGACCTCAGATATTAGAGTTCTGAGAAAGATTAGGGGAGTGAACAGATGGCTTCAATGGCAACATCACATTAAAAATGAGAATATTAGGAAAGAACTTGACATTGTTAACATCTAGGAATGTGTTAGCAGAGCTAATCTCAGTAGTATGGTCACGTAAACAGAATGGGAGGAGAAAGATTAGCAAAACAATTTTTTGCCTGTCTCAGTTGTGAGTTCTTCGTCTATAAATGAATTCAAAAAGAGATATGATAGGCATTGTTTTGATAGTTTGGGTCTCCCACGATGAGTCTACTGACTCCATGGAGATACCCGTGATAATAATAATAATAATAAAAACAAGTATTCTTTGCCAGGTTGGCAGGAAAGACCCAGAGGAAGAGCAAAATCTAGACAGATTGATATAGTAAAAAGCACCTTAAAAGGCAGAAATATTAGATTTGGTAATCGGAAGTTAGTAATTGTGTAAATTTTCATGGAGTACTATTGTAATTATCCTGTACACCACATGAGCATATATATATCAGGAATTTGATGATGATGATGAAAAGAGAGAAATGATTCTTTGGCTCTGATGAAGCAGAATTTATCTCCTCAAGAATTTTCTAACAGCTTCAATGTGTGAATGTATTCTGAAGAGCAAAAGATTGCATAAGGTATGTATCAAATGATCAAAGCATGAAATCTGAAACAGAAAGAAATGTTGAGGCAACAACACAAAATGAATAATGGTAATAATCCATTGCATGAAGTTAAATTGTATATTAGGAAGGTGCTCATTTAGTAAGGAAAAGTGCATTACAGAATAAGTTTTTAATAGAACTCGTGACATCATAAAGTTAAGAAGATGCATGTATTCACAAGAATAATAATTATTATTATTACTGCAAATATTTTGACCAGAAAAAAATTGGTCATCATCAATGTATAATTATTATTATTATTATTATTTAGGCCTCAAAGGAGTCAAAAGACTCATAGCAGAAGGTCCTTCCTAGGAAACACAAGTCTATCAACACTCAACGTGGAGGTCCCTCCTAGGAAACACAAAGTCTATCATACCACTCCTTAAACTCATTGACTGTTCTTGCTCTCACCACTACATCAGGTAATGCATTCCATGGTTTGACCACCCTCCATGCAAAGAAATCACCCCTCACCCCTCTTGCTCACAGTTTCCTTTCGTAACTTCCAGGAATGGCCCCTTGTCATCACTCCTCATGCTGTTCAACTAACTGAAAGAACTCCCCAGTGTCAACCCTGTAACCTCCTCTCAGCAGTCTAAAAGTCTCAATCATATCACCTGTCCTTCTATCCACCAAACTCTGCAGCCCACATTCACTCAGTCGATCCTCATAACTAACATTGTACAGTAATGAAACTGTCTTTGTTATCTGCTTCTGTACCCTTTCCACAGTTAATTTATCTCCTTCAAATCCTGGGGACCAAATCTGAGAACAATAGTGTCTAAGTGTTGTCTGATCAGGGTAAATTATACAACAGAATGATAATTCTTTTATCTCTGCAGGTCAGCATCCTTCTCATTATTGCAGCAATCCTCTGTGTTACCTTCACCACCTTTGCAATATGTTTCTTTAATTTCAGGTTTCTATCAATCACCAACCCCAGATCTCTTGTCTCCCCTACTTCCTCCAGTATATCTCCTCCAACAGAGTATGCAGCGTCCCATCGATGCGTCCCAAACCTCAAGACCTTACATTTTGCTGCGTTAAACTGACCCCCATTCATTTGCCCATCTGTCTAGCTTATTCAAATCCTCTTTATTATTATTATTATGATTATGATTACCCCAAGACCTCATAGTGTCAAACACTCATCTGGGTGGTCTATTTATCACACACACATCTCATCATACTGTGCTTTAAACACGCTCAAACTCCTTGCAGACACCACACTCTCTGGCAAGACATTCTGATCATTCACAACACTGCACGGAAAAAACATGCCTCTCACTCCCCTACTCACATCCTCTTTATACAGTTTCCAGGGATGACCTCTGATTCTCCCCTGATCTCCCACTATTCTCTGTAGAACTTCTCCACCATTGATCTTATAACAACCCCTTACCAACCTGTAGGTCTCTATCATATCTCCCCTCTTCCTCCTCTCCAACAGACTCTGCACATCCTCATAATATGTCCTCATACTCAACATTCAAGAGGTTCAGAAACTACCTTAGTGAGTTGCTTTTAGACCCTGTCCAACATCTCTTCATCCTTCTGAAAACCTGGTGACCAAATCTGGGCACAATAGTTCATATGTGGCCTAATCAAAGCCTTATACAACGAACAAGAATCTCCCTACTTCTACACGTCAGTGTCCTCCGCATCATTCCCAGAAGCCTTTGTGTTGTCTTCACAATTTTGGTGATGTGTCCCCTAAATTTTAGATCCTTATCCACTATCACCCCCAGATCTCTTATTCCCTCTTCCTCCAACAATATATTCTCACCAAGCATAAATTCTGCATCCCATCTTTGATTTCCAAATTTTAAAACCTTACATTTTGCAACATTGAACTCGCATCTCCATTTCCGTGTGCAATCACTCAATTTATTCAAATCTTCTTGCAAGGCCACAATATCTTCACTACTCTTTATGGTTCATCCCAACTTTGCATCATCTGCAAACAACTAAATATCTCTATCCAAATCTTCGCCAATATCATTAATATTCAAGTTAAACAGTAATGGCCCTAAAACAGACCCCTGAAGCACTCCACTTGTGACTTTCCTTTTCTTGGATATCGCACCCCCATACACAACTTGTTGATACCTATCAGATAGCCAGTCTCCAATCGAATGCACTAATCTAATATCCAATCCCCATCTGCTCTAGTTTCACTGTCAACTTATCATGAGGTACTCTATCAAAAGCCTTTGCGAAATCCAAGTATATTACTATGTAGCCTTCTTCTCTGTCCAAGGAAGCAGTCACTTTATTGTAATAAATAAGTATATTACTTAAACATGACCTCTCTTTAGCAAATCCATGCTGTCCATCAAAGATAATAATATTGTTGTCAACCCAACTCTGGATCCTGGTTCTCACAAGCTTCTCCAACAACTTAACCACAACACCTGACACACAGATATGCCTATAGTTTGATGCTTGAGTTCGATCACCTCCTTTACGAAGTGGCACAATCTTGCCCTCCTTCCACTCCTTAGGAACTTGACCAAGTGCAAGACTCGTATTAAAAAAATATGTCAAGGCAGGTGTCAACTCTCTAGCACTTTCCTTCAGAATATGCGGTGATATTATCAAGTCACACAGCCTTATTTACATCTAGTTTACTCAACTCCCCAAACACCTCTTGCTCACTTACAGTCAGTCTCTCCTCCCCATCATCAACTGCTCTCAATCTCTCCATGAAGTCACATTCACAAGATTGAAAGATCTTTATGAACTGCTCATTAAGTATCTCCACTACACATTCTGCAACAGCTGTGTTTATACCATTTTCTTCAATCAATGTCATCCTTCCATAATCATTCTTTCTTTTGCTGGGTACGTATCGAAAGAACTCCCTAGGATTCTTTTTTGGCTTCATTAGTTAACTGCTGTTCATGCCTCTCTTTAGCTACTCTCACCAACCAAGTCACCCTCCCTCCTTGCCTGGTCTTTGTAGACCTCATGAAATTGTTTATTTCCACTTCTCTTATGCTGCCTCCACAATTCCCTTTTTTTTCTCTGTATCGCATGCTTGATCTCTTTATTCATCCATCTCACACCTACCTTATTTAACTTTCTCACTCTTGGAATACATTTAGACATTGCATCTACTAAACAGTTTTTGAAAATCTCCCAAACTGCATTGATCTCTTTTCCAGCTAACTCCTCATTTCATGCTACACCTGCAAGCTGTCTGCTGAGCTCTTCAT
This sequence comes from Typopeltis vanoorti, assembly GCF_054136105.1. NCBI lineage: Eukaryota > Metazoa > Arthropoda > Arachnida > Uropygi > Thelyphonidae > Typopeltis > Typopeltis vanoorti. Next base: position 175,066,807 of record NC_143550.1, read on the forward strand.
AATCACCCCCCCCCCCCCCCCGTAGTTCCACATATACCCTTTTCTCACAGGGGTCCTCGCACTGCTGGCAACCACCCAGATAATCACTTCATGGTTACTCTCACCAATTGGTGGATTATTTGACACCTAATTTATAATTACATCCTCTGATGAGATGTCCAAATCCGATACCCTTAATCCTCGTGTGCTGTCTGTTACATACTGTCTGAGGTAGTTATCCCTCAAAAACTTAAGAAACTCATTTTATTTACTTCCAGTTGCTATCTCATCATTCCAGTCTCTATTGCCATAATTAAAATCACCTATAATGATCACCCTTTTCTTATTTGCTTGGCTAATTTGACTATACATTTCATTATCACCACCATCCATATTACCTGGTCTATAACAACATCCCACCAAGTATTTGATTCCATCCCCCTCTATCTCACACCATACTGCCTCAAAACCACTGGCGGTATTTCCATCTTGCATCTCTACTTTGTATGGTCATAACTCTTTCTCTACCATCAATAGCACTCCCCCTCACTTTTTACCCCTTCTATCCTCACGAAAATGGATAAAAATTTTATCTCATAAAAAATAATAATGTCATCCAAAAGAAGCAAGTCCGATTATTCTACAGCTAGCAATAAAAGAAAAACATTGATTTTGGAAACAAAACTCAACATTATTAAGGATTTTGAAGGCGGAATGAAAATTTGTGAGCTAGCAAAAAAATTCGATCTACAGGAATCCACAGTAAGAACAATCATAAAAGATAAAGAAAGAATTCTCACTGTTGTGAAAAATGGCCAATCATTGAATTCAAGCAAAATTCACAAATGCCATGGGATTATTGGTGAGATGGAAACGATGCTTAAATTATGGTGTGATAATCAAGTGAGAGTAAAAATTGTCCAGTTGATCAAACAACAATACGTAGCCAAGCCAAGCCGATTTTTGAGAGGCTAAAAGTAGAAGCTGGAGAAGTGGCCAAAGAAGAAAATTTCGTAGCCAGTAATGGTTGGTTCAACCAATTTAAAAATCACTGTAACTGGCACAGCATCACGGAGAGTGGAGATGTGGCAAGCGCTGATAAAGAGGCTACGTCTTCTTTTCCTGAGACACTTAAGGCTATCATTGAGGAAGGTAGCTATAGCAGTCAAACCATATTTAATGTAGACGAGACTGGCTTGTTCTGGAAAAAGATGCCTAAGAGAACTTTCATCGCACGTGAAGAAAAAATGTTTCCTGGCTATAAGGCTTCCAAAGACCAGTTGACAGTAATGCTTGGTGGAAATGCAGCTGGTGATTGCAAGTTAAAACCTCTCTTAATTTATCACTCCAAAAATCCAAAAGCTCTAAAAAAAAATCGAAAGCTGGCTTGCCAGTGATTTGGAAGTCAATTTCTAAAGCTTAGGTGACAGTTTCTATTTTTGAAGACTGGTTTGGTCACAACTTCATACCTGAAGTTGAATGTTATTGCCAGTTTAAAAAAATTCCGTTTAAAGTTATGCTCATTATTGATAATGCACCTGTCACCCTCCTGCAACTTTAATTGATTTTGATCCACGTGTAAAAGTTGTTTTCTTGCCTCCAAATACAACCAGCTTACTTCAACCAATGGACCAAGGAGTTATCAAAACATTCAAAGTGTACTACACATGGCGTTTGCAAGTCTAATGAAGCTATGAGGCAAAATGAGCAACTGTTTGTTAAAGAGGTTTGGAAACAGTTTAATGTTTTAAATACTGTAAGGATTATCGGAGATTCTTGGGGTGAAATTTCCCAAAAACCCTTGAACGGTGTCTGGAAAAATTTTTGTCCATCCTTTTTTAAATGCGAAACGGAAATGTTGCCAGAAACTGATCAAGTTGCTGAGGCAATAGAAGAAGTTGTCAACCTTGCCAGACAATTAGATTTAGAAGTCAACAGTTAAGATGTCAGTGAGCTGTTAGACTCACATAAAAAGGAGCTTACAATTGACGAGCTCATAGAGATGTGTGAGCAAAGTGCTACTGAAGAGACCGAAACCTCAGATCCAGTTCTACCAAAAAGCATATGACAATTGGAAAATTAACAGAAGGTCTCAACTTAATTAAGAAAGGTTTACAGATTTTGGAATACATAGATTCTAATGAGGAACGAATTGTAGCCACAAGGCAAGGAATAAAAAAATCATTGGCTTGCTATGAAGAAATTTTGCTTGACAAGAAATAGACATTATGCTGTTAGACGAATCTATTAGATTTTATGAAACCATCGACATCGAAAGAACTTTCTTTTTTTTATGTATGGAAAACTACAATTATGATTATACAGTATTTCTTAAAAAATATAGGTGTTTTTGTAAACCTTTGGTCCTAATTAACTAATATTTTGTATGTAATATATAAATTACATGCAAAATTATACCCCGAGTTACGCAAATTTGACTTAAGTGCTTTTTGTTGGTCCCACCTACAGCGTAATTTTGGGGTTCTACTGTACTATATTGTTTAACCTTTATATCAATGACATTGTCAGTCGATTGCAGGGGGATGTTCAGTTATTTGTAAATGATGTGAGGCTGGGAAGGGTTATTAGTAATAGTGAAGATGTGGTAGTCATGCAAGGGTACACAGCGTGAGAAAGGTGGATGCTCCAAGAGGAGGTGAGAGCATGTGTAGGCAGGAAAGGAATGGGATGACCAGGGATCAAGAGGAAACAGTTGGAATTAAAAAGGGTTCTAAAATGAAGAAGCAGAAAGGGAAATGGCCCCAGTCGAGCATGGAGAGATCACATCGAGTGAATGGTATCAGTGGAACTATCTGTAGATCCAGAAATGAGCTGTTGTGTTTGTATACCAATGCTAGAAGTATAAGAAACAAGGCAGATGAAATGGTTGCACTAATTGCGTCTGTTCACCCAAAGATTGTCGGAATAAGTGAGACATGGTTGGAAGAGGATGACATCCTGACAGGAATAGAGATGGAAGGGTATGGCAGATTGTATCTGTTATAGAGAACATGTGGATGAAATATCATGATGAATTGCTTGGTAATTCATCCACATCAGTATGACATCATGAGATGCTCAAGTGTTGAGGGAATGAGAAAGGATGAATTGCTGGTGAGTAAGCAAGACATATATAATGAATTAATTAAATGATGCCAATAAGACAATAGGACTTCATGATGTATCATTACATGTGTCATAAGAAAATGTTCCAAGAGTTAAAAGCTTTGGAATGCCTGCTTAAAAAAAAAACCTTGAAAAAGCATAAGTTCCAACAAAGGAGTGCAAAGAGGAGAAAATTGTTAAAATTGCTTTACATCGCAAAGGTGGGATATGGTTGAGGCTACAAATTATAGATTAATTTTGGTATTGGAGTTGTGGTTAAGGCATTGTAGAGATTGTGAGAATTGAGATTCAGAAATGAGTTAATAACACCAGTATTCTCTGTTATGGTCAGTATAAGTTTGTAAAATGGAGATCATGTTTTACCAAATTTTATGTATTACAACAAGGTGACAAATGTGTTGGACAAGGGAAATACAGTAGGATACTTCTTAAAAATAGCTTTTAAATGCTTTGAATTTTGTATATGAGGCACCTGCTCAATAATAATAAGAAGAAAAAAATTGAAAATTTTAATCAATTTAGAGTATTATTATTACGTAACACCTCCAGGGAGTCCAAAGACTCGTTGAGGGAGGGCATACTCTACAACTCTTCGTCTCCACCACTCCATCAATCCACTAATCGCAACTATCTTCATCATCTACACCAATGCCATCTACTGCCAACCACCACCACCACCACTAGTATTTTCACAGACAATCACAAACATCCATTCCCATGGCAGGATTCGAGCCCACACCCTTTTGGCTGGAGAGCAGGTACGCTAACCACTCAGCCGACCAGGCTGGCGATTTAGGAGTATATTTAGGGGATTGCAACAATTCATTTTTAATATTGCTGCCAACAAAATTATGTAACTTTCTTGTTTTATTTTAAAAATCTACTTTAGTTCCTTAAGTGAATTATTTAAAATTTTTTATGTAATTAGTAATTTTTAACATTTTTTTTTCAAATGAATATAAATTTCAGTTATAGAGGAAATGACAAAATGAAACTATTATTCAAACAGATTAATACAAAGTTTAAATTTTTTTTAATTTACTGGCTTGGTTACTGTTATTTTAGCAGTGTTATTTTTTTGCTGTTATGATACTTCTTCCTGTAGTCACTTATGATCATCCAAAAAAAAGAAAAGCTTCTAGTCTTCATTGTTGGTATGCAATTTGTTGTAATTCATCCATCAGGCCACCCCTCTTTCAGCAGTGTCATTGACAAATCTCATGCATTGAATGATCTTTTTTACTGACTAGAATAACTCATTTTCATTCCAGTTAGCAGCATCCTTGTTCAAAAAATCAGTAGGAGGTCCAGTGATAGAGAAGAACTGCAGGGGGTCTGACTAAATTGTAGTAACAAATTTGGCATGAAAATTAGCAATAAAAAGACAAAACTATGAAAGTAGGCAGGAATATGTAAAAACTTAACTGCATTCTCAATAGAGAACTTATAGAACAAGTAAAATATTTCAGCTATTTGATCCATGTGGTTGATTGCTGTTTAAGAATTATAGCAATAATATCTTCTCTATGGTTTAATTTGGGTAATATGAAAGATTTGGTTTAGTGTAGGGTGGGTATACTGTATTAGTAATGAATGAAGAAAAATTTGTGGAGTCAGTCCCAAGGGAACAGAAGGAATGCAAAATATCCTGTTGCATAAAGGATGCTCCAAGACTGCAAGCAAATTATAGATCAGTCAGGAGTGGTGGTGGTGGTGGTGGTTAAGGTTTTGGAAGTAGTCAAAGACAGAATTTAGGAATGGGTGTTTAAGAATATGGTGCTCAATGAAGGATAGGATATGCCTTAGTAATACTCATTTTTATTATAGAATGATGGTTGAGTTAGATAAATGAATGATTATGTGATGATCATCTCCCCTCAGTGAGTCTTGACAGACTTTATGTCTTAGGAAGGACCTCCCTCGATGAGTCTTTTGACTCCTTGGAGGCCTGAATAATAATAATGATCTACTGGATTTTGTTATTATTATTTGAGACCTCCAGGGAGTGTAGACTCATTGAGGGAGGCTATAAATCACCCAAACCAGCTGTCATACCTTCCCTTAAATTCATTTACACCAGATTCGCTCACTATCCCTAAAGGCAAACTATTCCATTCACTCACTGCTCTCTGGGAGAAAACCCTAGCCCTTACCCCTTTCTTGACGGCAAATAAATTTAAATTCCACGGATGCTCCTGTGTTCTCTCCCCACCTTCTATATAACGAAAAATTTCATCAGACAATATCCTATAACACCCATTTAAAAGTTTATAAACCTCAATCATATCACCCTCTTTCTCCTGTTAACCAGAGTCTGCAATCCACATACTCACAATCTGTTCTTATAATCTAAATCCCGTAATTCAGATATAATCTTTATAACTCTTCTTGCACCCTTTCCATAGCTTCTTTGTCCCCTTGGAAGCCAGGAGACCAAATTTGCACACAATAATCCAGGTGTGGTCTTATCAAAGCCTTATAAAGAGGCAAAATTACTTCCTTATCCTTACATGTCAAGGTTTGCTTCAACATCGCAATTATCCTTGAGTTGTATTTGCAACTTTTGCTATGTGACCTTTGAACTTCAAATTCCTATCCACCAATATGCCAAGATCCCTTGCCTCCTCAGTTTCTTGTAGCATAACCTCACTAATATAATATGCTGCTGGAACTCTAATTATGCCAAAGTGCACAACTTTACACTTACTAACATTAAACTAATAGCCATTTTTGTTTGCCCAAATTTCCAGCCTATTCAAATCATTTTGTATGTGCTGAATATCAGTAGCATCTCTGATTGCATTGCCTATCTTCACATCATCAGCAAACAATTACACATCAGATGTTAGACCCTGCTTGATGTCATTAATGTATAGATTGAACAATAATAGCCCAAGGACCGAACAATAAGGTACACCACTGGTCACCTTAAATCTGGCAGATTCACACCTGCTGTATACCACTTTTTGATATCTATCTGTCAACCATCCCCTGATCCAAGTCAAGAGTTTATATTCCTATCCCATATTCTCCAGTTTATGCAACAGCCTTTCATGTAGTATCCTATTCATTGCTTTAGAAAAATCCAACATTATTATTATTATTATTATTATTATTTAGTCCTCAAAGGAATCAAAAGACTCATCGCAGGAGGTCCTTCCTAGGAAACATATATCAAGACTCATTGTGGGAGGTCCCTCCTAGGAAACACAAAGTCTATCATACCACTCCTTAAATGGTGAGAGCGAAACAACCGTTCTCGCTCTCACCACTCTATCAGGCAATTTATTCCACGGTTCACCCACCCTCCATGCAAAGAAACCACTCTTCATCCTCTTTGTTCACACCTTGCTCACAGTTTCCTGTCGTAACTTTCAGGGATGGGTCCCTTGTCATCACTCCTTCTCGCTGTTCAACCAAGTGAAAGAACTCCCCAGTGTCAACCCTGTAACCACCTATCAACAGTTTAAAAGTCTCAATCATATCACCTCTCCTTCTTCTATTCACCAAACTCTGCAGTCCACATTCCCCCAGCCGATCCTCATAATTAACATTGTACAGTCCCAATACCATCTTTGTTATCCATTTTTGTACCCTTTCCACAGTTAATTTATCCCCTTCAAATCCTGGGGACCAAATTTGAGAATAATAGTCTACGTGTGGTCTGATCAGTCTTCTCCAACGGAATGATAACCATTTTATCTCTGCAGGTCAGTGTCCTTCTCATTATTGCAGCAATCCTCTGCGTTATTCACTACCTTTGTAATATGTCCCCTAAATTTCAGGTTTCTATCAATCATCAAACCCAGATCTCTTGTCTCTTCTACTTCCTCCAGTTTAATTCCGTCCATAGAGTATGCAGCGTCCCATCGATGTGTCCCAAACCTCAAGACCTTACATTTTGCTGCATTAAACTGATACCCCTGTTCATTTGCCCATCTGTCTAGCTTATTCAAATCCTTTTGCAGGGCTACCACATCTGCATTATTACTAATAACCCTTCCCAGCTTCGCATCATCCGCAAACAACCGAATATCCCCTTGCAATCCACGGACAATGTCATTGATATAAAGGTTAAACAATATATGTCCCAGTACTGAGCTCTGTGGAACTCCACTTGTAACCTTCTGCCGCTTTGATATTGCTCTACCATACACAACTCTCTGATGCCTATCAGACAGCCAATCTGAATCCAATTGACCAATCTAACATTCAGACCCACATGCTGCAACTTGAATATCAGCTTATCATGTGGCACCCTGTCAAATGCCTTTGCAAAGTCTAATAAAATTGCAGTATATGCCTTTCCCTCATCTAATGTTCTTGTAACTTTATTATAAAAGGCTAGCATATTGCTAAAACAAGAACGTCCTTTCACAAATCCATGTTGACTCTCACAGATAACATTACCCTCATCTGCCCAATGTTGTATACGGTCCCTCATTCTTTCTCCAAGATCTTAACAACTACTGATGACACACAGACTGGCATATAATTAGACACTTCCAGTCTGTTACCACCCTTATGCAATGGCACTATCTTACTTTCCTTCCATTCCATGGTCACCTTTCTCGCAGCTAGACTTTCATTGAAAAGCCAAGTCAAGGGCACACTCAGTTCCTTAGCACATTCTCTCAAAACTCGTGATGAAATACCATCCAATCCCACAGCTTTACTAATATCCAAAGTACTCAGTATGTGGAACACACTCTCCTCCTGCACCTCTAAACCTCGAACCTGCTCTATCCCTCTAGTATTCAAATTGACTCCTCGTTGAAATACTCCAATAAAGTTGTTCATTGAACAATTCCACTATGTCCTCTGCATCAGTAACTTTATTCCTATTTTTATCCCACAATATCATTCTTCCACAGTAATTTCTCCTCCTACTGGCCACATAGCTAAAATATTTCCTAGGATTTTCCTTGGATCTAAGGGCCAATCTTTTCTCATATTCCAGTTTCGCCTTCCTTACCAGACTAGTCACTCTTCTTGCCTGTGTCTGATATTCTTTATGCATCTTCTCTTCACCTGTCTCCTTATGTCTCTTCTATAGCCTCTTTTTTGCATGTAGCTCCTGTTTAATATTGTTTGTCATCCACTTTACTCAAAATTGTGTCCTCTTCTTCACTCGTGGAATACAGCTTACCATTGCTGCTAACAAATATTCCTTTCCAATTTCCCAAGCACTAATAATATCCCGGCCTTCCAATTCCTCCCTTCCCGAAACTTCCCGAAGTTGACGCCTAAGACTATTATAATCACCTGCTTTATAATTCCACATAAGTTCCCATCTCTTTGATACTCCTGCATGTCTATTCATTTTCTAAGTCAAAACCATATGGTCACTCTCTCCAACTGGTGGGAGAGATGTCATCTCAGTTATTATCAGCTCTTCTGATGCTACAGCCAAATCCAAAACTCTTGAACTTCTTGTTCCCTCTTTTACATATTGCCTAAGACATTTGTCCCTCAAGAATTCTTGAAATTCCATTCCCTTATTGCTACATGCATCTTCCTTTCCCCAATCTATACTGCTGTAGTTAAAATCTCCCATAACAATCGTTCTTCTTGCATTTGCCACGCTCAACTGTCTCAACATCTCCAGGTCCCCACCCTCTGTGCTCCTTGGTTTGTAGCAACACCCTACTAAATATCCCATCTTGCCTATCTCTACCTCACACCATATGATTTCAACATCATTAGTGTCACTGCCTTCCAAAGCCTCTACTCTTAGAGTACCTAAGCAGTACTCCACTTATCATAAGCAGTACTCCACCACCACGCTTTTCTTTTCTATCCTGGCGAAAAATTGCTGTACCCTGCTACTTCTATTCCTGTTATTATATCCTCTTCTGTCAACCATGTCTCTGTGATCCCAATAATCTTTGGCCAGGCTGAAGCTATCAGTGCCACCAATTCCTCTCCCTTATTTTGAATACTCCAGCCATTGGTATAAAGCATACAAATGCCATTGTTTCTATACCCAGCATTATCCCCTCTAGACTTCACTGGGCTCAGTGTTACCTGATGTCACCCTCTTTCACCCAAGTACCCATCCCCACAAGAGGCCACCCCTGCTACCATCCACACTGGGATACACTGACTCGTTCAGAACAGCAATCTCTCCAGATGCCTACTTCCTTCCTCATTCAAATACAGGCGGTATCTCACATACAATTCTATAATCTGTGCACAGAAATTAACATTATTATTATTTGATACCTCCAGGGAGTTCAAGGACTAATCGAGGGAGGGTACCCGCTCTACAGCCGTCTCCACCACTCAGTCCACCAACATCTGGCCTAATAAGGAAGATAAGGAAGTTATCATTCTTCTTTATAAGGTACTGATGTCCACATCTGGATTTCTGCCTTATACAGTGGAAATATTACCTCCTTATCTGTATTTGTCAAGGTTCTTTGCATTACAGCAGATTTTTTTTTGTTGATAACCTTTATAACTTTTGCAATATGTCTGCTAAAATTCAGTTCCCTATCCATCAAGATCTCTTGGTCCTTCATCTGCTCGGCCTCCTGTAGCAAAGTTTCTCCAATATGATAAACCTGATTCTATCTGCTCTGCCAAAGTGCTTGATTTTATACTTAGTAACACTGAAATGATATGTCCCATTTTTCAGCCCAAAGCATCAATCAATTCAAATACTCTTGCAACAATATAACAGAAAAAATTCCTGATTGCTCTTCCTAATTTAGCATCATCAGCAAACAATTGAATATCTCCTCTCAAACATTGAACTATATTACTGATATAAATTAAACAACAGTACTCCTAGAAAAGAACCCTGTGTACTCCACTTGTCAACTTCCCTATAAATTAAAGATGCCAAGAAATCATATTATTATTATTATTATTATTATCCCAAGACCTCATGGAGTCGAAGATTCGTCACGGAGGTCCTTTTATCACACACACATCTGATCATACAGAGCCTTAAACACACTCAAACTCCTTGCAGACAGCACACTCTCAGGCAAGGCATTCCAATCATTCACAACTCTGCACAAGAAAAACCTGCCTCTCACTTCCCTACTCACACCCTCTTTATACAGTTTCCAGGGATGACCTCTGGTTCTCCCCTGATCTCCCATTATTCTCTGTAGAACTTCTCCACCATTGATCTTATAACAACCCCTTACCAACTTGTAGGTCTCTCATATCTCCCCTCTTCCTCCTCTCCACCAGACTCTGCAAATTACATCTTCTCAATCTTTCCTCATACTCGACATCCCAGAGGTCAGAAACTTCCTCAGTCAGTCGCCTTTGGATCCATTCCAACATCTCTTCATCCTTCTGAAAACCCGGTGACCAAATCTATGCATAATAGTCCATGTATGGCCTAATCAAAGCCTTATACAATGGAACAAGAATCTCCCTACTTCTCCCTACTTGGGTGAACAGACACAATTAGTGCAACCATTTCATCTGCCTTGTTTCTTATACTTCTAGCATTGGTATACAAACACAACAGCTCATTTCTGGATCTACAGCTAGTTCCACTGATACCACTCACTCGATGTGATCTCTCCATGCTAGACTGGGGCCATTTCCCTTTCTGCTTCTTCATTTTAGAACCCTTTTTAATTCCAACTGTTTCCTCTTGATCCCTGATCATGCCATTCCTTTCCTGTCTACACATGCTCTCACCTCCTCTTGGAGCATCCACCTTTCTCATGCTGTGTATCCCTGTCCACCCTGAGCCTCCCCGTTTCCCTGCTCCTCTTGCACACCCATTCTCTCATTTTCTATACTCTTACCACTCACTTCCCCATTGATATCCACTTCTTCCATCTCTCCTGTCTTACTCTCCTGCTCTTCCACATCACTCCCCTCTCGATCTGGTTCATTCTTTCTATTCACTTCTCTCTCCAAGCAACTCACACCATATCCAATCAAATGCAGTCCATTGCTCCCATACAGCTCACTTTGTCCCTCAAACTCATTCCACACATTAACAAACTGTGCTCCCATCTCCTCACACATTTCAGCCAGTATATCATTCATAATCCTTGCTCTCCGCCTCATTTCACCACAGTCATACCTAGGCAAAACACTGACTACCCTTCCTGTCACACTATTCTCTTTTATCCTACCAAGCAGCCTCCTGATATCCATTCTGACACGCTCTTTGTCCTCTCTCAAATCATTCGTACTAATTAATATTATTAACTCTTTTGCTCGCTCCTGCCTCATATCCAATGCCTTAATCACTCTATTCATTTTACCGCCTGGAAAACATACTTTGTGCATTCTATCCTTTAGCACACCTTTAATAATGGAGTCATCATACAATGCCACTCGCTCATCTTTTTTTAACTCTTTCATGCCATCATGATTTATTTTAATAGTTTTAACCTGAATTTTCTTAAGTTCATTCTGCATCCATTTCTTGCTTCATCCAATCCAATTCAACTTCCAAATCTCGCGACACATTCTCTCTATCATTAAATCTTTCTAACTTTCTAACTCTCGACCCCCTCTTCTCATTTTCACTCTCATTCATTCTTCTTTGTTTCTGTACTTTCAATCCAACTGTTCTTGGTTTAATCCTTTATCCAAATATATACAAAGTTTGCATGTGAAATAACATTACGACAGGGCTACTTGTATAAAGAGGCTAATGACTTCACATTAATTGCCTTAGTATTCCATAATGCAATGCACATATCCTTATAGATATGTATGCATTATGGGAAGAGCCACTATTGGATAAAATCTTGGTAAACGTTTCTCCCCCCCCACTCCCAACTATTCCAAATGCTCAATACTCAATGTCCTCTACATCCTTTTGTCAGAAAGAGAGTAGAAAGATCTTATCCAAATAGATAAAACCAAGAATATAATTTCTTGGCATCATTAATTTATAGTATAACCAAGTGAATAAACTTTCAAACATCTTTCTCTAATCCAGAGTATTTTGATAATAAGGTGTGACACCTTTTGATTACTTGTATATGGAAATATGACTTCACCATTACTTCAACCTTGGTATCACTTCTGGGTCTTGCACCCACCGATGAGACTTCAATAAAGGTTGAAACCTGTCTGGGTAGTGGCCCTTTCCATAATGTACAACATTATACATGTCCATAAGGATATGTGCATTGTATTATGGGATACTAAGCAATTGATGTGAAATCATTAGCCTCTATGACAAGTAGCCCTGTCACAATGTTACTTCATGTGCAAATTTTTATTTGCTTACGTTTGGATAAAGGATCAAATCAAGAATATAATTTCTTGGCACTTTAATTTATTGTCACCTTCCCACTTTCCTAACAACAAACTTATGTTCCTCAGAGATTTTAATTGTCACAACACCAACTGACTTTCTTCCTCCAATTGCACAAACCAAGAATGTACAGATACTAAGATATTTGCCATCACTAATGACGTGACATAAATTGTTTACAATACTAGACAATCTACCAGAATACCAAATATCCCACAACCACCTATCAAATGCTCTGGATCCCTTCCTCACCAGTGGCTCTTCCAAGTACACTGTGAATGTTGTATATCCTCTAGGTAACTCGGACTGCAGTCTAGAGCTTATCTCCTCTCATGAAAGAATGCTCACAAGGCCATTCTCAATCAAGAGTATTTTGGCATTATGACAATACCAAGTGGGATGACCTACATAACTTTTATGCCTTGTTCCCATGGCTGGCTATTGTTTTTGGCTTTCATACTAAGCATATGTTCTGAACATATCACTAAAATAATCCTTACTAGTATGGAAAAATCATTCCCCATACCATTCTAAACTTCCATCTTCTGCCTAAGTCTTGTTTCTTCAAATGTTGAAGTCTGTATGGTCTTCTATCACCAAGACTGTACAAGTGAAGAATTGAACATACTGTAACTGACTTGCATCAAAATCTCCATCTTCCTTTGCATTTATTCCAAAGCCTGAAACAGCTGCAAGAAAACTATGAACATATCCAAAACTGATTTTAAAAGATCAAAAAGCAGGACTTGCTTCATGTCCAAATGACAACCAAGCTTTCTGGCCTCTTGCGAAAAACAATTGGTCATAACATTTACCCGACACGCCTTCCACTGTTATTGCACCAGATAACTCTATTGCATCATCACTCACAGAAAAAGACAATCTCCTGGCCTCATATTTTTTCTTAAATGCATGCATAGTTGATCTTGGTAAATGCCCCCCCCCCCCCTGCTCCCAACTATTCCAAATGCTCAATATACTCAATGTCCTCTACATCCTTTTGTCAGAAAGAGAGCAGAAAGATCTTATCCAAATTAGACAACAAAAATCTCCTTGTCCTGACAGCAATCCTCCATTTGTCCTGAAAGTTTATATCCCAGAGCTGACTCCTGTCCTATGTTGGCTTTTTATGCTCTCTTATTCCACTGATATCTATCACACAGCCTGGAAATTAGCCGTGCTAACCCAAGAAGGGTGACAAATCCTTACCATCAAACTACAGTCCAATTTTTTTTTTTCTCTCTCTCTCTCTTTATCTCTCACCTAAATTCTCTTGACCGTAATGGAGAGAACCATCAACACTCAACTCATACACTACCTTGAAGGTACCCGACAATGAACAATTGCCAGTATGGATTCCAGTGCTGCTAATCAACAGGTGATCTGCTTACATATATCACCCATCTCTGTAAAAATACCACGTAAAATGCTGGTGAATCTCAAATAGTGTTGCACTTGATATTGCCAAGGCATTTGAACTTGTCTGGCATAAAGACCTGGTAAGTAAGCTCACATCATTTGGTTTATCCTAACTTTTGCAACTGGGTTATCAGGTGAGAGAACATTACTTTATGGAACTCCATTAGTTCATAGATAATAAAGGATAAGAAAAAACTATTGCTGGGATTCCATAAAGTAATGTTCTCTCTCTCTCACCCATCTTCCTTCTGTATATCAGTGGCCTGCTCAAATTGACTGCCAACCCAATATACATTTTTTGCTGATGACATCAAAGTGCTCTCCTCCTTTTCATTTGCTAAACACTGAACTATATAAATCACCACAACTGATCTCCAAGTCATTCTTCAATGGAATTCAGATAATCTTGTCAGTTTCATGCTAGCAAAACACAGTTCTACCTTATTTCCTACAAAAATAATTGTTTTGTTCCAGTATTACCTTCGATATTACTAAAATTATTACTCAGTATTACTCAAATTTCTAGAAAAGATAAGATTTCTCTTTTTGGAATTAACCTGACATCAAGGGCTACTTGATGTCATGGTAATTATTCCATTATTTTGGACCTCCTTGGCATCCAAAAAAAGCTAGGATTTCTCTTTTGTTTCTCATATTTGGGATGGTGCCCATAATCACTCCAGAAAAATACTTGACTGAATAGACAAATATATGGTTTCCAGCATGTATCTTCTATAAATATTTATTTCTGTGGTAATTGTTTGTATGAACTAGTATTGATAATTCTTCCAGTGTCTCTCTCTCTCTCTTTCAACTAAATCCATTGAAACACATGCAGCTGCTACCAAACACCTATTCACAGTTAAACTCCAGGCTAACAGAACAAGTTTCTCTTCCTCCTTTTTTTTTTTTTTTCATTCCTTTTACCACTATATTCCATAACAATCTCTCCTGTTATGTGTTTCCCAAGAAAAACAATACGGTCTTCAAATCAAATGTATATGTTTCTTTTCCAACTCTTTACTCATCCATAAATTCAGATCCATCCAAACTTGCGATATTGGACCTCTCTTAAAATTATTGATGCAGTTCAAAAGAGAGACTCTCCAGCCACTGTCTGAGAGTCAGAATTTCTGCACTCTGTCTCTTCTACAACTACTTCTATGGATACTGTTCAGCAGAACTAGCAATATGCCTTCTATTCCTGCTAAATCTATAGGAACATGAGCAACAGCTGCCCAAAATCATTTTCCAGTTGAACTGCAGACTAACCAAACCTCTTACTCCCAGCTGCCTTTTATTCTCTTTCTCTACCTCATTCTGTGGAAAAACCTTCCTTGGGAAATACTTCCAAGTGAAGTATTTCCCAAGGACTGCAACCTTCAGCTTGTTAAGAAGAATATCAATAGATTACTTTGCTCTTGGCCCAAAAACCACACATAGCATTTACTTTCTGAGGGCTTTGCAGCCTCTAGTGTATAGGAGTGATATAATAAAAGAAAGAAAAATACTTAACGTTATCCTGAACCTTAGATTTGTGTTGGGTTCCAAAAAAAAAAAAAGTTGTTGAGTTGAATTATTTATTATTATTAAGTTCAGGATCTCCGGGTAGTCACAAAACTCATTGTGGGAGGCCTATATTATACAACACAAAGTCCTACCTGTAATTACTTTCAACAGTTTAAATGTCTCCATCATATCACCTCTTCATCTTCTATCCATCAAACTCTGCAGTCTACATGTCCTCAGCCTATCCTCTTAACTAATATCAGTCCTGATATCATTTTTCTTATCTGTTGCTGTATCCTCTCAAAGGTTAATTTATTTCCTTCAAATCTTGGTGACCAGATCTGAGCACAAAATCCAATGTGGTCTGATCTGAGCTTTAGACAATGAAATCACCACTCATATCTTTACTGGTCAACATCCTTCTCGGTGTTGCAACAATCCTCTGGGTTTACCTTCACCGCTTTCATGATATGTACTCAAAACTTCAAATTTCTATTGATTATCATCCTAAGATCCCTTGCTAAAGTTATTTTTCTAACTTTGCACTGAAAACTATGCTCATACTATGGTCCCACATGTAGGACCAGAAGAGGCCTAAGTCCTCCCAACAATATTATAATTATTATTATTATTATTATTTGACACTTCCAGGGAGTCCTAAGACTCATCGAGGAAGGGAACCTACTCTACAACTCTCCGTCTCCACCACTCAACCTCATCTACAAACCACCTCATATACACCAACGCCATCTACTGTCCACCATCACCACTATTATTTTCACAGACAATCAAAAACATCCATGCTCATGGCAGGATTCGAACCCACAGCCTTTTGGCTGGAGAGCAGGTACATTAACCACTCGGCCAACCAAGCTGGTAAGTCCTCCATGCTTCCAGTGTGCCCTGCAAGACATGAAAAGAGAGTATCTTGAAATGAGAGTCCAAAGCTTAGTAAGTCCATATAATTCTGCTGACACCATACACCTTTAAAGGATATAATCTGATCTGATTTTCCCTTTCAGTTGTTTCTGACTGTAGGTGACTTTGTAGGCATTGCCCACAAAGAATTCGTGGTGAGATTTTTTTTACAGGGTAGTTCACCACTGCTTTCCTCACCCCCCAATTTTATCTGGGCTCAGGACCAGCATATGGCTGGGATGTATTCATGATGGTAATTCATGTGTGTTCACAGGGCCAGTTTGCCTGCTCTAGGGGATGAAAAACTGCAGTTTCCTGGTGAAAAAAAAACCCTTCCTTATGAGACCAGCTAACTCACCTTTAGTCAAAAGAGACCAGATAAAGATTCCTCGTGTTACTGATGGAAATTGAACCTAGGTCTTTCCGACCAAAGATCGTCTATACTGACTGAGCTACGAAGGTTCAAAGGATACAGTTGCAGAGATAAATTCTGATATGATGCGGTGTTCTTCCTAAAGTAGCCATATCAAGTCTTCATGTTCAACATAGTAGGCAACTTTCTCATGATGGAGGTTAGTGAGTGGCTGCCCATCACCCACAATTTGTATGTCAATAATGACTAACTCATCTGTTCTCTTTACTACAAAGTCAAGCTTCCTGAATCAAACGTTAGTCCTATAGTGGGATTCTACTACTGTTATCCAACCTTTTTTCTTCAACCTATTCTTTATAACCTTCACTATTGCATTGTGTCCTCTGACATGTACTCCACCTAAGCAAAAACAACAGCAACATGAGCAAAAGTTCCTATACTCTGATAGCCTGCTCAGCAGTACTTGTCATCAATTCTTCCCTAAGTTGTATGAGCTTGAGTCAGCAGAGCATTGGTTCTTGTCCCAATTAAATTTATATATTCAAAACCAGGCAAGGAGTGAGGGAGTTCTCTGTAGGATGGATGCAGCTGGTGCATTAAAGCCCATTTCATTTATTCTGCTGACTAAAAGCTGAGACACTGATTACGAGGAGTTGTAATCAGTGTCCTTCCATTAAGCACCTATCCAGAGGTATGTCGATAATCATAAAAATACATAAAGTCCTAGAGGCAGCAAGACATACTTCTTAAGTGGTGTTAAAAAATTTCTGTAATCTGGAGAAATATAATTTAGGCACTGACCATCTCAACGAGAGAAGTCCAAGACTTCCATAGTTTACAGTGCCATGAGAAAATGCTAGTGGCACATTTTGAGGAAGATGTAACCACAAACAGACTGCTACATACATCTGGGACAGTACTGAGAGAGAGAGACTTTACCTATGACTAATCTATGGTAGAGTTTAAGAAGAAGGAAATAATTCAGAATAAAGAGCCTCGAAAGAAAACACTACCTGCAGAACCAAAAATAGAATATAAGGACATGTCATGCAGGAAAACTCAAACTTCTCAATCTTCAATTTCTTATTTTACTTGAGGGGACAATAGAAGAATACTTGACTTTGCCACATTAATATTTAGGTCTCAAACTTGAAAGAAGTAGACTGCTTGGTTGAGGAGTTCCTTCAAGCTTTCTCTAGTAGAGGCTAAGTATAAGGTCATTAGTGAATGCTATAGCATTAACGGTAGTTGTGTGTTAAGAAAGTAAATAACATGGGTTGGAAGAGAGCAAAGACACTTATCAATGACACCACTGAAGAAAATAGGAGACAGAAAGGATCTCCTTGGCATACACCCTAAGTGTGGGACTTGTGCTGATTTGAAGCCCAGGATGATAGTAAGGGAATTTGCAGAGTAAATCTCTGATACATAGGTAAGAAAAGCTTCTGAACATAATGCAATAGACAGAGCTGAAAGTATAGCTTGAAGAGAGACACTGTCAAAGGCCTTCTGGAGATCAAGGTATGCCACAAAGAGAGACCGACGTTGGCATCGGGATTCAGAGAGAAGAGACAAAAGAACATTCTCAGCAGAGCTATCCAAAGGGATGAAGGCTCTCTGCCTAAAACATGTTGGATGTATAACCAAAGATGTTTAGCTAACACTTTATGAAAGAGATGTAAGAAAATAGGAATAACTTTAATTGGACAGTAGTCAGAGGGTACAGATACATCTACCTTCTTTGGAGTGAACACTGTTCTTGATATGATAGTAGACATTTGGTAAGCTGAAGAAAATCAATTACATCTTGCAATATTAGCAGATGAACCTGCCAAAGCTCTGCAGTAGTAAAGCCATCTGGTCCCACATCTGATGAAGTAGCTGAAAGTGAAGACTTTATTTTATAATAAGAAGATGGATGGAAAAGTTCTGCTTCTGGAATGGACCTTGAAATAGAAGGAAGGACTAAATCAGATAGGTATGGTAACAGAGTGGAAAAGATATCCCTCCAAAAGCAGACAAACTCCTCATGCATCTCACTTTGAAGAGATGCTCTATTGAGTACTGTTCTAGCACAAAGACTTCTGTTCTTATATAAAGCCTGCATTTGGGCATAAAGATACTTTCTCTGTTTTTACTTGGATTGAACAGATGATGATACGATACTAACCAGGAAGAGAATGTTGCCTGGAAAATTCCATCTCCAAATAATGATTCAACTTTGTAATAGATGCTTCAATGAGTAGCAATGTATATTCAAGTATACCTTATACCAGCTATACAAGCATACTAGCTTCAAGTATGCCTTACAGAATCAGCCTACAGAGTAGGCTGATTCTGTAAAGCATAGTTGAAGAAGAGATGGAATTGTATTGGCTCCTACTCCTCTATTGAGATAATAATGATGGAGTAAGAGGTCCAGAGGTATTACCAGCTCTTGTGGGATCTTCTCATATAGATGTCCATAACTGCATCAGTAGTTCTCTGTATGTTGGTAATTTACAATGCAATCTGATTGCAACTATTTGTCTGCCTAGGCAGAACCTCTGCCAAAACTTCATCAATATGGGCTATATCTTTTGTAGCTAATGAAGCTTCATGGAAAAAAGAAGATATGTCTCCTAAACAGTCCACCATGCCTTTGCACATTCAGCACAAATTTTAGCATTAACAGCAATAGGATGTTTTGCACAGTGATGAATACCAAGACCGATAGAGGTGGTAAAGACTCCTCTTCTAGTATAGTTCAACAAATAGATTTTGCATTTTCCCATTAATAGATCACAAATTTCAAGACCTTACATTTTGTTGCATTAAACTGACATCACCATTCATTTGCACCCATCCAGCTTATGCATATCTTCCTAAAGGATTTGAAGAAGCTTTGGAAAGGTGGGAAAATAAATAATCCTTCATTAATAGCCCTTCCCAGATTCACATCATCTGTAAAGGAAGAAGATTACTGTTCTCCCTCCCTTCAGTTTTCATTCTGTGAATAATCAATCTTAGGAAGTTGTATACAGGAGTGAGAGTGGGATTTTTTTTTTTTTTTTTTTTTTTGCTTGGAGAGATATAGGATGGTGGAATACACTATAGGAGAGTGGCTGAATTTAAGACAAAATATAGCAGGCATAATGATAATACCATGACCACTAACAATGATAACAATAATAAATGTTAAAATCACCTGACCTTCTCATAGCAGAAACTGAACCAACAGCATTGTGAATTCGGGTCATTGTCAACATATTTGATATCCCTACAACACCATTGCCTTCTTCTGACATCTAAAAAAATGATATCCATCATCTACACATGACTATTACAAGCTCTGAATAATATTTAAATAAATGTAAATATTATTCAGAGCTTGTAATAGTCAAAAATAATATTTAAAAGCTCTGAATAATATTCAGAATTATTTTAACTACTTGGAACAAAATACACATTTTTAAACATTCATTTATGTCCAGCATATCTCAAAAGCAAAAACTAAAATCATTATAAAAATAGTGCTTTGAAGATTTCTGAGGATGAAAAACCTGTTATAATTAATATCTGATATATTTATTACATGGAGGATGTTGGTTGAATAAAATCACAACTAGTTTCATGTGCATTATAGTACACCTTCAGAAGCATGAAATAAAACTACAGTAGCTGAATTTACATGTAAACTAATGGTATCAGTAGTAAGAAACATTTAAAATAACTCAACAACGTTGTACTATTGTTCTATTCAAAACTTAGTATGCCTGGATCTTGGACATTATATGCAATTAGAATGCAAGACATCATAACATACATAATATCCAAGATCCATGCATTCTGTGAGAAATAAGACAGAGCCGAGTTCTGTCTTATTTCTCACAAAAAAGAACCATTTTCTCCCAGTATTATTTTTGACAACACTCAAATTTCCAGACATGATGAGATTTCTCTTCTTGGAATCCCACTGACATCAAGCCTCTCCTGGCATAAACACATCACAACCATTGCATCCTCAGCTTCTATAAAACTAGGATTTCTCTTTTACTCAAGACATTACTTCACCTCTGAACAACTTAACCTTATACAAATCACAAATCTGCCCAGCTATTGAATATTGCTCTCACATTTGGAGTAGAGCCCCTAAGAGCTTCTTCAAAATGCTTGGCTCAATACAAAGAAGAGCAATTAGATTGATTAATATGCCATCTCTTACCAACTCACTCCTCCCACTTTTGCACAGGTATTTGGTTTCTCTGCATTATGTGTATTCTATATACAGGTAACCCTCGTATAACGCAGTACTTATACAACGTGGTTTCGATATAATGCGGTCTACAAGTTGTAGTAATCCTTTATATTTTTGTTAAAACGGTCTTGTCTACTCCCTATATAGGGGAATAAAAAGGTGTTAGCTGATTTTTTTTTTTTAATATTTTTCACCATGTGACTTAAAAATAAATTTTATCTTCGTTAAATTTGCGTCTGCCCGTATCGCACATGTAGTTATAAGTAGCGAATTTATATTAGGGGAAATACCCTTTAGCATGCATGATCATCAATTGTTCACTGTATAAAGGGTTACTACAATTTTTATAGTAATGGCCACATAGGGGGCTTTTGTGACATTGTTGAAAACGAAATTAGTGAATTAATTGATGGGGAATAGATTTAAATGAGGAGGGAACTGGTACTTAATCTATGACGTCGAACCAAATGGCGGGGAAAGTTCTGCTGAAGATTCTGATTGTGATGAATCCGTTAAGGAATTCAGTTTAAAGAAATTAGCAGAGGGATTGGACTTGGCAAGAAAGTTAGGAAGTTATTTTACGGATAATGATCTCTCAATGAAGCGCTCTGGAAAATTCACGAGAAAATTGGATATTTGTTTAGCTCTGTATTATGAACTTAATAAAAAAATTGCAGCATAATGGTAAGCAAGGTCTTATTACTGACTTCTTGATAACTAAACCAGCCGAAGTATCTAATGAGAATTATACAAATGATGTCCAAGAGATTTCAAGTGATGACGACGTTCGGCGCCACTCTTAAATAAAGAACATTTACGAAATGTTATTTTTGAAGACGGTGATGACGATTAAAATATGCACTTTATTTTATTTTGCATAAAACATTTATGCATTGGGCAATGAAGTTTACGTACAATTTATATTTTTATAATTTTATACTATGTATTTTTTTCATTGTTGTATTCTTAACTTACATGAATTACCTGAATTAAATAAAAATAATTTTTTGTTGGATGTCATTGTTGTTTATATAATTAAAAATAATAATAAAACGATTTCGGAACATAACCCTTCTCTTCTATGTGATCTGAGTCTCGCATAACGTGATTTATATAACGTGGCATTTCATTGGAACCTAAAATCCACGTTATACAAGGGTTACCTGTATATATTTCCATGGGAAATATTCATCTGAAATAGCATCAATAATTCCCTCACTCAGTAGTATGTCCATTAGAGCACGTGTAGGTGCCACTCAACATCCCTTCATAGTACACCTAGAAACCCGCAGAAGAAGTTTCTTTTCCTCCTCCTTCATCCCTTCTACTGTTGTGTGGAACAGTCTTCTCCCTGATGTGTTTCCCAGGAATACAATATACAGGCTTTCAAATCAAATTTAAAAAGTTTTTCCTTTCCCAACCCACCACCCATACACGGTACTAACGTATTATAGGTTGATTAGCCAACCTCTTGTGTATGGGCTCAACATAAAAAAAAAGAAAAAAAAATACTAGGCTTTTGATAGAACAAGACCTGGTGTTGAATAATTCCTTGTTTTGTCAATTGGTGTTTCCTAATATTTCCAATATTTTTTGAATACCTGAAGAAATTATGAAACAGTATAGGCCATTTCTGTACACTGGCACAGTACCGTGTCTGGACAATTCATCACTAGACTATTCATTGTGGATAAAATTCATTGCATGGAAATTCTTCACAAGAAAATTTAAAATCCTATTTCATGTCATTCCCGTATATGAAAAAAAAAAGGATTTTATTTATTATTTATTATTTCAGTTATAGTTAGCATTGTGAAATATTTTATTCCATATAAAGTTATTAATGTTCTTTTTTACTACAACTCCGTAGATGGGACATAATTGTTACAAAACAGGAATAGGATGGTTAGGGAGAAAAAGCACCATATTTAAGAATATTAAGGGATAATAGTTATATCCAACTAATATTTATAGTTAACTATTTACATATTCCTATTAACTATTCTATTAATAGTTAGAATAGTTATTATTATTATTATTATTATTCAGTCCTCCATGGAGTCAAAAGACTCATTGTGGGAAGTCCTAGGAAACACAAAGTGTAACATACCACTAACTCATTGACCGTTCTTGCTCTCACCACTCTATCAGGCAATACATTCCACAGTTCAACCACCCTCCATGCAAAGAAATCCCTCTTCACTCTCTTGTTCACAGCTTCCTTTCGTAACTTCTAGGTTTGGTCCCTTGTCATCACTCCTTCCCACTGTTCCACCAAGCGGAAGAACTCATCAGTGTTAAGCCTGTAACTACCTCTCAACAATCTTATTAGGGAGAACAAAATATTTAAGAATAGTTAGGGAGAAAGGGCACAATATTTAAGAATATTTATTCTTCTAACTGCTCACTATTTTTCTGTTCTGTGCATTTAGACATCTATCCAGGTGATATATTTTTTATCTGAACTAATTCAGAAGGTGACGTGTTTCAGTTATTGAATACGTGTATTTTGAAAATCTTCTGCAGGAAAATTTTCATTTTCCTGCAGTAAAGACATTTTGCACACTGGTATCGTTCGAGAGTAGTTTAAGATCATAGGTGCAATTTTGAGTAATTATATTAAAGAAAATGATAATAAAATTATGTAAATGCTATCGTAATGATGTAAATCAGCATAAGTAAATCTGCTGCTTCGATACTAGTCTTTACCTTTTCCTCCAATACTAGTATTGGAAGAAAAGGTAAAGACTAAATATAAAATTTTAAATTTTATATTTAGTCTTTACTGAAAAAAATATATAGATGGATGTTTCCAAAGTGAAATAAGTAATTAATTACTTCTCTTGTGAACCGTTCAAAAGTAAACTGTAATCAGAAATATCATGTCATTAACAATCAACTCAGGCAGTTAACAACCTCAGCTATGCAGATGATATAATATTAACAGACTCATCTTTAGCCAAGGTGCAACAACACTTTGGCAAACTATGCCAACCTGTAAAAATATTTGGATTGACCGTAAATGAAATAAAACTAAAATACTCACAAATATAGTACAAAGTTCCATCATTACAGAACACAACCAACCTTTATGAAAAGTAGAAGACTTCCAATACTTAGGCTCAAATATAAATAATACTATAAATGACATATTATTAAGAAAATATAAAGCTCTCAATCAACACAGGAATCTAAGGAATATATATTGAAATCGCCCCTCATTACCTTGGAAAAAAAAAAAATTAGGCTTTACAAAGTATCCTCTCAGGCTATCTTATATTGTGGAGAAACATGGAACGTTTCCACCCAAAAAGCAATAAAAACTATTAATAGCTTTAATACAACCTGCTTAAGACTGTTACTCGGTTACTCTTGGAAGGATCGTATTCGTAATTCTACTATTTTAGAAGAGGCAGACCAAAAACCCTTGATTGCTGTTTAACTTGTATATTAATGATATTGGTGAAGATCTGGATGGAGATATTCAGTTATTTGTAGATGATGCAAAGTTGGGACGAACCATGAAGAGTAGTGAAGATGTTGTGGCTTTACAAGAGACTTGAATAAATTGAGTGATTGGGCACGGAAATGGGGATGTGAGTTCAATGTTGCAAAATGTAAGGTTTTAAAATTTGGAAAACAAAGATGGGATGCAGAATTTATGCTTGGTGAGGATATATTGTTGGACGTGGAGGAAATAAGAGATCTGCGGGTGATAGGATAAGGATCTAAAATTTAGGAAACACATAGCCAAAATTGTGAGGACAACACAAAGGCTTCTGGGAATGATGCGGAGGACACTGACGTGTAGAAGTAAGGTGATTCTTGTTCCTTCGTATAAGGCTTTGATTAGGCCACACATGGACTATTGTGCCCAGATTTGGTCACCAGGTTTTCAGAAGGATGAAGAGATGTTGGGAAGGATCCAAAGGCAACTGACTAAGGTAGTTTCTGACCTTTGGAATGTCGAGTATGAGGAAAGATTGAGAAGATGTAATTTGCAGAGTCTGGTGGACAGGAGAAAGAGGGGAGATATGATAGAGACCTACAAGTTGATAAGGGGTTGTTATAGGATCAATGCTGGAGAAATTCTACAGAAAACAGTGGGAGGTTAGGGGAGAACCAGAGGTCATCCCTGGAAATTGTATAAAGAGAGTGTGAGTAGGGGAGTGAGAGGCAGGTTTTTATCGTGTAGAGTTGTAAATGGTTGGAATGCCTTTTCTCAGAGTGTGGTGTCTGCAAGGAGTTTGAGTGTGTTTAAGACACAGTATAATAAGCTGTGTGTGTGTGTGATAAAAGGACCTCCCAGATGAGTCTTTGATTCCATGAGGTCTTGGGATAGTAATAATAATAATAATAATAATAAATGGGGAGAAAAAACCTGCAGTCCATGCCCAAGACCAGCTAACTTTGCAATGTCTGAGAAAGATCCTAATCCTCACGTCAGTGACGAGAACTGAACCCAGGATACTCATTTCCCAGGCATATGGTTGTGAAGAGCATAGCCACTCAGCTAACCATGCAGACTGATATATAGATACATAATAAAATTATATTTTGTGAAATATACTTTGCACTGTATTTACTTTTCATATATTGGTATATGAAAAGTAAATACAATGCAATATCAATTCAATTTTCTAGCGAATAACATTTTCAGCAAATTTTTTCCACAATTAATA
Source organism: Typopeltis vanoorti (assembly GCF_054136105.1). Lineage (NCBI taxonomy): Eukaryota > Metazoa > Arthropoda > Arachnida > Uropygi > Thelyphonidae > Typopeltis > Typopeltis vanoorti. Next base: position 175,092,303 of record NC_143550.1, read on the forward strand.
GTTCACGCAGTGAATTTTTCTGTGATGAATTTTCCCTGCGATGAATTGTCCCCACAATGAATTTTCCCACGATGAATTGTCTGTGAACAGCACAGTACTGGTGGATGATTTGTCTCTTTGTATTTGAGATTAATCCTGTTAATAATACATTATCCTGTTGATAATGTATTCTTATCTTGTCCTCTTGGAGGCTAGCGAATGTGTGAAATGCACTGCCAGAGGTGGCCGTGAAAGAGTTTAAGGAGAAGTATGATGGGTATTGTGTGAATAATGGTTCGTAGAACAATGTAGGATCTCCCACGATGAGTCTTCTTACTCCATGGAAGCACCATTATAATAATAATAATATTTTCAGATACAAAAATTTCTTTTGGACCACATATGAGTACTACATGCACTGCACAGAATGATTGTGTATGCACCTAGTATTTTGAGTGGTGAATGGCAAAAATTTAAGAGGATGAGATAACTTAAGATCTTGATTAAAGGAGAAAATGCCACCTTTATTACTTGTTTCACATTTTTGATATCTTGTCTGTGACAGATTGGATATAAAGAGAAATACTGATTCTCTACATTCCTACTGCTTTTAAAGAACGGTCTCTTAATATGTTGTCTACTATTTTTTGATCATAATAATTTTGTGAAAGGATGAAACTGGGGTTTTTAGTTTTTTTTTTTTTTTCCTGGAGATGTTTATATGCCCTGTTACACAGAATTTTTATGATACCTATTTATTATTATTATTATTCTGAACCTCTATGGAGTCACAAGACTCAAAGTGGACGGTCCATCTTACACAACACAAAGTCTATCTTACTACTTCTTAAACAGTTCATATGTCACAATCATGCCACTCCTTTGTCTTCTATCCATTAAACTCTGTAGTTTGCATGCTGCTAGCCTATCCTCATAGCTCACGTTGTAGAATCTTGATATCATTTTTGTTATCTGCCTCTGTACCATCTCTAATGTTATTATTCTCTTCATATCTTGGAGATCAAATCTGAGCACAATAATCCAAATACAGCTGAATGGGATTATGTGTCGTACAAAAGGAATCGCCACCCTTTTAACTCTTCTGGTCAAAGTTATTATTATTATTATTATCACAGACCTCCATGGAGTCAAGAGTCTCATTGTAGGAGATGAACATTAACATGCACAGCTCATCATACCATAACTTAAATGCATTCACCACATTTTCAGGTAATGCATTCCAATCATCCACCATTCTCCATGCAAAAAATCTATTCCTCACCCCCCTCAGCCGTGGCTCTCTGGGGCCAGCCCTGGAATTTTTTATGCACCGAACCCAGAACATTTTTCTGTTTTGTGACTTTTCCCCCTTTATGATAATTAAGCCTAATGCGAAACAGACAGCAATGGCAGGTTATTAAGACGTGCATATGATTGGTGCGGTATTAACAAAAGATCGCGCAACTGAAAGATAAAAGCATAGCCGACAATTGAGTTGAAATGCTAACTCACTTCAACTAAATTCCATATGTGAAACTGCCATAACAACATTCACTCTATATATATATATATATATTTTTTTTTTTTTTCTTAGTTTTAACATGTTTACGAATTATTTACACATTCGGTTGAATTTTATTGCTACTTTGGGGAAGGCATCAAATTATTATTATTATTATTCAGGCCTCCAAGGAGTCGAAAGACTCATCGTGGGAGGTCCTTCCTAACAACATAAAGTCTGTCAAGACTCATCGAGGAGAGGTCTACCTAAGAAACACAGTCTATCATACCACTCCTTAAACTCATTGACAGTTCTTGCTCTCACCACTCCATCAGGCAAATGCATTCCACGGTTCAACCACCCTCCATGCAAACAAACCACTCCTCACCCTCTTGCTCACAGTTTCCTTTCGTAACTTCCAGGGATGGCCTCTTGTCATCACTCCTTCCTGCTGTTCAACCAAGTGAAAGAACTCCCCAGTGTCAAAACCCTGTAACCACCTCTCAACAGTTTAAAAGTCTCAATCATATCACTTCCCTTCTTCTATCCACCAAACTCTGCAGTCCACATTCCCTCAGCCGTTCCTCATAACTATCCTTGTACAGTCCTGAAACGATCTTTGTCATCCATCTTTGTATCCTTTCCACAGTTAATTTATCCCCTTCAAATCCTGGAGACCAAATATGAGAACAATAGTCCAAGTGTGGTCTGATCAGAGACTTATACAACGGAACGATAACCCTCTTATCTCTGCAGGTCAGTGTCCTTCTCATAATTGCAGCAATCCTCTGTGTTACCTTCACCACCTTTGCAATATATCCCCTAAACTTCAGATTTCTATCAATCATCAACCCCCAGATCTCTTGTCTCCCCTACTTCCTCCAGTATAACTCCTCCCATAGAGTATGCAGTGTTCTATCGATGTTTCCCAAACCTCAAGACCTTACATTTTGCTGCATTAAACTGACACCCCTGTTCATTTGCCCATCTATCTAGCTTATTTAAATCCTCTTGCAGGGCTACCACATCTGCACCATTACTAATAACCCTTCCCAGCTTCGCATCATCCGCAAACAACCGAATATCCCCTTGCAATCCACGGACAATGTCATTGATATAAAGGTTAAACAATATAGGTCCCAGTACTGAGCTCTGTGGGACTCCACTTGTAACCTTTTGCCTCTTTGATATTGCTCCACCATACACAACTCTCTGATACCTATCAGACAGCCAATCCTGAATCCAGTTGACCAATCTGACATCCAGACCCATGTGTTGCAACTTAAATATCAGCTTATCATGTGGCACCCTGTCAAATGCCTTTGCTAAGTCTAAGAAAATGGCAGTATATGCCTTTCCCTCATCTAATGTTCTTGTAACTTTATTATAAAAGGTTAGCATATTGCTAAAACAAGAGCGCCCTTTCACAAAACCATGTTGACTCTCACAGATAACATAACTCTCATCTGCCCAATGTTGTATACGGTCCCTCACTACTTTCTCCAAGATCTTAACAACTACTGATGACACACAGACTGGCCTATAATTAGACACTTCCAGTCTGTTATTACCACCCTTATGCAATGGCACTATCTTACCTTCCTTCCATTCCCTGGGCACCTTTGCCGAAGCCAGGCTTTCATTGAAAAGCCAGGTTAAAGGCATTGCCAGTTCCCTAGCACATTCTCTCAAAACTCGTGGTGAAATACCATCCTGTCCCAAAGCTTTACTGACATCCAGAGTACTCAGTATCTGAAACACACTCTACTCCTGTACCTCTAAACCTCGAACCAGCCCTATCCCTCCAGCATTAAAACTGACTCCTCTAGGATGAAATACTCCAATAAAGTGTTCATTGAACAATTCCACTATGTCCTCTGCATCACTCACTCTATTCCCAGTTTTATCCCACAATAGTTTTTAGTTAGATACTGTGTTTGCCAGTGCAACATATGGTTTTGCATATACAGAATAGTTTCTGTATGAGGGGTCATGTGATTCATTAATTAGTGTAATTTCTATCGCAGTTGTCTCTAATTGCACTCTTTATTACGAAATATATTACACAGACTGCTCATACCTTATTCACTGATAATAAAAGTACTTGTTTTTTTCTTGCCACTGCAGTATAGTGGCTGTTGGGAGAGCATGTTTTTGACCTCTGCAAGTGAGTTACTATCGCCCAACGTGAACACATAGTTAAGCTTTTGTTCATGTGCAAGGTATATGCGAAACCTTTTAATTTCTGTTTTCAAAAAGTAAAATCAGGGATGTGAGTTATATGTGAAGGCAAGTTTAGTATTTCGAGTAAGTACGGTATGTCAACTATGCATAAGTACATTGGTACCTTCTTTAAATGGAAAAATAGCTCGGATGACAGTGATAATACAAAATGAGTTTGTAATGACAGTTTGTGTGTAGTTTCTGAAGAGAAAGAGGTCTATAACAAATCCGCAGAAACATAGAATTCCCATTAGTTGCATTGTGATAATATTAATACGTTGAACGAAAGGAAAGATTTGCTGACTTGCTGGACATTAGACCAGTGGATCACATTCAAAGGTAAGTGCAATTGGTTATTTTGTAGGAACATTTTTCTATTTTGTGACTTTTCTTCCTTTATAATTATGCCTACATTATTGTGCTATTATACAACAATTGTTTACAGTTTTGAATGTGTATATAAAGTCATTACGAAACGTGTGATGAAAGGGACGTGGAGGTTTGGAGCTTCCCCGGATAGCATTCAAAGGTAAATACAATTGATTATTTTGTATAGTGCCCCCAAGTATATTTATTATAGTAGTTGATTATATATTGTATATGATGCTGAGATTCTTTTGCATGCTGTTCAGAGTACGCAAGGTATTAGTCAAGATTCAGGAAGTGCTCCAGGCTGGAACCAATTCCCTTGTTTATCTTGCTGACTTTCTCTTGCACTGATCTTTAAAAATTTATTTGTTTTTTCGACTGCGCCATTAAAGATTACGTACAGGCAGAGCCAGTGCTATGGTCTTTGCCGCCCGCATGCAATGTCTATCTAAGCGCCCCTGTAATCCGGGGGGGGGGGGGGTTCTTTTACGATAATAAAAATTTTAATTATTTCAAATTTCTTAAATAAATTTTGACAGAACAGCCGCACATTGGTTCGCTAAATGTAACGAACCGGAGGTGCAGGATAATCGTTAAAAACCCGAATATTCATAAAATTCTCAAAAGTTAAAGCAAATTTTGATAAAGCCACTTCACTTTAATCGTTGTATATAATGATACATGGATTATATATAGCCTTCTCACCAACCCGAATTGCTAACAAAATTAAAATGAATTTTAATTATAGTTAAAATTTATTTCAATTAAAGTTTAAAAAATTCTTGCATTTTACAAGTTACTAAATTCTTAGTAACTTGTAAAAATTTTTTAATAATTTTTATAAGTGGAACTATCTTTTAGGAAAATACAAGAAACTTAAGATAGATGAGAAAATAAGAAAAGAAGTCAGAAATAATTAGAACATTTAATATAAGTATTCAAAAAATAACATCTTTGCAGAATAATAGAAAATAACTTAAATTACATAAATATACTTGAAATTATTTTAAATTAAAATTTTAGGGTTTTTGATTTCATATTCATAAAATTAGAAATAATGGTCTTAACGTCTAATTCCGCACATATATCATTTTCAGTAGCTACTAACCAAACTAACAAGCCTTTTTTTGCAACATACTTGTTCTTAAGTAGGTTTTAATCAATTTCAACTTGGAAAAGGAACGTTCACTGCTCGCTACACTAACAGCTACAGTTAATAGTATTCTTCAAGAAATTGAAAAGTTAGGGAAAGATAAATTATTGGACACAATAAAATTAAGAGTATCGAAAGGGTTTTGAATATTTAAATTATCCTTCCGAAAAATATCCCGGAAAGCACATAACTCGTCATATAGTTCTATTGCATTTACATCTTTATTGTCGCCGTCCTTCAAGAGAATCTCTAAATTGTCACAATTTTTTCGTAAATCTTTGTTATTAATTTGTACTAATCTATACAAGAAATTGAAATTATCATAACATGTTTTTAGTTGTTTAAAACGTTCTATTAAACGAACACATTTCAATTTATTTCAATTTTGTGGCATTTTGTGATGTTCGTAGTCAAATTGTTGTGTCTTCTTTCGTCGTTGGACTTCCGTACCAGTTTTAAATTCTTGTTCTCTGTCTCCACCTCTTCACTCAGTTCTTTTTCCGTTTTAGAACTTCTTTAAAATTTGTGTCTAATCGATACTCTTGTAAGAATATTTTTGAGTTTTCGATAGATTCTAAAGCAAGTGTAATGTTCATATTTTTGTCTTGAAGCATTTTACTCACAGGGCTTATTCTGTTAAGTAAATCATGCTCAGTTATAAGAGCAAATAAATTAGTAGTCCTTTATTTTATCACATAATGTTTGTGCTTCATGCCGAGTTTCTTTGTTAAAATTTTCATTATTTAAAATTTCAAAAAGTGCATCGTAAATTTCTTGTAACTGATATTGTACAGGGCGGACTGCATTAATTTTACTCTCCCATCGCATTTCTGATGGCTGTTTAAATGTTAATTTTTTTACGAACTTTAAAAGGATTGCCCAACATTTGTAAGAGAATGAAAAGAAATTGTATATTTCTTGAATAATTGCAAAGAAACTAATTGTATCTGCATTCACTTTGGCTGCTTCGTCAATGATTAAATTTAGAGTATGAGCAGCACATGGCACGTAAAAAGCTCGAGGATTTTTGCTTAAAAGCAAATTTTGGAGTCAATATTTTTTCCCTTTCATTTTTGCCCCATTGTCATACCCTTGGCCTTGCATGTCTTCAATGGGAATGTTCCATTATCATTGCTCATAAACCACGTCCTGTGGAATCTCATATATCTACAAAACCTAAAAAGTTTTCCCTGATCTTGACAATTCTATTGTCACAGGAAACAAAGGGAATAATAATGGTAATTTGTTCTGTTTTACTTACATCAGGTGTGAATTCTAAAATTATGGAATAATATTTAGATTTTCGAATTGATAATAAAATTGTTTCCCTGATTGTGTTACTTAAAGTTTCCAATATTTCATTTTGACTGTCTTTATTCAAATAGTGTACTCTCTTGTTTCGTTGTAGGGTCCTTTCAACATGATTTTCCATAACGGGATCAAACTTTGCAAACAGTTCAACTAATTTCAAAAAACTGCTATTATACCTTTCATATAATTTATCAGATGATCTGCGAAAAGCTAAATTTTGGCTACCAAGGAATTTTATAATTTCAATCAAGTGTTCTAAAACACTTGTCCAATGTTTCTTTTGCATCGAGTCTGGCAATCAATAGTAGTTTTTGTTTTTTTTAATTTTTATCAACTTCCTTCCCTTTTAAGAAATTTTTCATGTCAGTTAAACTAGTCTCATGTCTATGCAAAGTTGTACTTACATTTCTCCAATCGTTATTATTATTATTATTATTATTATTATTATTATTATTATTATTATTAAACAAGACCTCATGGAGTCAAAGACTCATCTAGGAGGTCCGTTTATCTCACACACATCTCATCATACTGCGTCTTAAACACATTCAAACCCCTTGCAGACACCACACTCTCAGGCAAGGCATTCCAATCACTCACAACTCTGCACGAAAAAAACCTGCCTCTCACTCCCCTACTCACACCCTCTTTATACAGTTTCCAGGGATGACCTCTGGTTCTCCCCAGAGGGAGAACCAGAGGTCATCCCTGGTTATAACCCAGAGGTTATAACCTTCTACAAGACTACTTGATTCGGTAGGTGCGAAAGGTTTGCAACAAAAGCAAAAAACATAATTTAGTTTTGGAATAAATTAGCCATGTTCTTGGCACGAGTTCACCGTTTTCCATTTTTCTATTATAATGCGTATTGCCAAATTTATGACCATATGTATCTCTGGAATATATTATATTTTTCTTTTGAACAGGCCCCATTTCAATTAAAACAACTCGTAATTTTTCATCAATATATCCCCATTCACCTGGATCCTCTAAATTTACAGAGACTAACAATGTGTTAGTTTCGTGGTCAACTACATCTAAATCTTCTCCTAACTGTTTTTCACTTAAATCATGTGTCTTGTTATCTTGTTCAATAGTACTTTCCTGCAAACTGGGATGTGCACGGTTCATCAACTCTGATTTCTGATGTATCGAGTTGGTTACAATCTGCATCAGAATATTTTAATATTTTACCAAATTTATTAAGAGCCCCAGTTTGTTTTTTAATATCTACTTCTTTCGCAGCATGTCACTTATGATTTTGTGCACCGGACGGATAACTTTTTTTTTTAAATTTTTGTTTCCGTTTCTATTTTATACCCACAAGAAATTATTACACAACACGACACAGACAAAATATTAGTTTGCACTGCAATACTGTATGTGGGTGATGCTACGAAGGGGGGTGCTGCTGCCAGGGAACTGTCGATAAGTTCTACAGTGTGCATCTCAGTAGCCTACTGAGATGCATACCATATGACTGGTTACTGGTTAACTAGCAACAAATGTTTTGTACGAAAATTTGATTCGGCACATAAAAACCGTTCACCATTTCATTTTAGATAGACTGCAGTAGACACAACATTTTGTAGGCAAGCATTTAGCCTGCTCTAGCTGCAAAATTGTAAACAGCCGGCTGATCAAAGAAGCAGCAATATACAATTTTTTTAAATTTTTACTGGCCTTATGTATTTTAAAATTGATCATTCTAAGAATTTTTTGTTTTCATGATAAAAAATTATGTTTCTTAAAAATGAACTTATGAACAGTTCCCTGGCTGCGGCGCCCCCTTCGTAGTGGCACCCGCATGCTCTGAATGCCTGCTTCTGCCATGCCTGCATACAGGAATTGTATGTCTTTCCCATACATGCAAGAGAAACATCCAGCTCAACACAGAAATATCTCTAAAGTTTAATTCTAATTCAAGCAACGTTTAAAACTTGAAATCAGGACACACAGGTTCTATGTTTTATGAGACAGTGCATTGGTAAGGCAGAATTAGACAAGCTATTAACAAATAAAACTGTTTATTCATTCTAAATCAAGATAATTACAAAGATTAAATCTACACATATCAAATATCTATCTCTGATTAACTCAGCTAAATAACAATGGAAACAAAGTAAAACACGTGTCTGGTTCTCTGCTCGATTAGATTAGCATTCTCGCTTAAGCCTTTTGATATAAAATAATATACATGCTCATAAAAATCAGACACGTGGATAGACATATATACACTCTAACGTAACTTAACTCAGGCTAAAACAGAATTAGGCATAACTAAACTTTACAATCAATTTCCCCTTCATCACATAACATTAGCAAATTTCTCTGAACCCTATAAACAATTAGTTCACTGTTAATTAGTAGTACAGCTTTCAAACTTCATGAATGTTCTTTATGCTAACTATGGAATTAGCATTCTTAGACTTAATTTTCACAATCTAAGAAAGTTCTAGAAAATTCTTACTTGCAACCTTGTCAGCTAGTTCAGTACACTGGATCCTAGAGATCACGACCACATTCCTCTTCCTTCCAGTGAAAACCACATTCGAACACTAGTTCTCAGCAACAATGATACAGCATACTTGGAGATCATCTAGAAACTTCGTGGTGGGACTTCTGGAATAGTCCATCACTTCTGTTACGAACCTCCTATCATCATCAGACTTCTGCTGGTGGGATGCGACTCCCCCATCATTGGAATGGCTGAACATAGGAACCTCTTCGAAACGAGACAGGAAGCGAGTGTCAGTAACAGAGCCCTTTGGCCCTTTGATTTCTCCCTTTTATCCTACTCTCCCGACCTTGGAATGAGCTCAGATTAAACTGCCTGGATATTCTTCTGGGTGGTGACCTCTTATCATAATGTAAAACAATATAAATACATCTCTTAGGAGCTGGGTTTTACATTATGAGAGAATATTAAAGTTAGTGATGGAGCTTGCTCCACCTTTGCATGGAGTTGCCCTGGTGTTGTACTACCTAAGTGATCATTACATTTGGGCCTGCCGATAGTTTTTTCGGCGTGAAACTCTATGGATTTCGATCCGAGTTTCGGATCCAGCTATAAAATAAAACGGGATTTACCATCTCCCTTTCAATTAACAAATTCGCCAGTAAAATAGCCTTTCAGCTTATTATCTTAGTAATTAACAATAATTAACAATATAGGAGTGCACCACTTCGGCAATTCGATAGTACAGGTATGTAAGTTCGTGTTCGTTAAAAACCTTGATATTCCAGGTCTACCTACTTACTGATGGGACCTCAAAAAAGGTTGAAACTGGTGGGGGCTATTATGAGTTCGCCCTATTAAGGTTTTTACCTTAAGGGAGCAATTTGAGTCTTCGGGGAAAGTGTTTACTGGCACGGCCTGGTGAGGGGCTTTGACAGTGAATGCTTTTCTTCGAAATATGAGCGGTTCTGCTTGGTGGTGGTGGGAGGAAGGCCATCACTGAGTGAAGCCAACGCTGAGGTGGACGGTCTTTCGCCCACTATTGAGTGGTCTAGGGATCATCCAAATTTTTAGAGCCGGCTTTACTTACACATAAGGTTCAAACCCGTCTGGGTAGTGACCTCTTTTCATAATGTAAAACAATATATATACATCTCTAAGGAGCTGGGTTTTACATTATGAGAGACTATTAAAGTTAGTGATGGAGCTTGCTCTATCTTTGCATGGAGTTGCCCTGGTGTTGTACTACCCAAGTGATCATTTACATTTGGGCTCGCCGATAGTTTTTTTGGCATGAAACTCTATGGATTTCGATCCAAGTTTCGGACCCGGCTATAAAATAAAACGGGATTTACCATCACCCTTTCTATTATCTCACATAGGTTATTGGTGCGATTCATCTCATCAATGGTTGCTTAATGGACATTCCATAAGTGTTGTGGAAACAAGGGAGGAATCTTTCTCAAGCAAACTGAAGGAAGCGTTCCATAAGGAAGATGTAGTGACTGAATGCAATTGCAAGTGCAATAGCTGGTCTGGTTGGCCGAGTGGATAGCATATCTGCTCTCCAGCCAAAAGGCTACAGGTTCAAATCCCGTCATGGTCACGGTAGATGGTGTTGGTGTAGTTGCGATCAGTTGATGATTGCGTGGTGGAGACGGAGTTGTACAGCATGTGCCCTCCCTCAATAAGTCCTTGGACTCTCTGGAAGTGTCAAATAATAATAATAACTTATTCGTTTAGAAGTTAACCAGTGGCTTCCAGGAATGGCCTCTTGTTCTCCCCATGGCTTCAGACATTCTATGAAAAATCTCATCCACATTGGTACATCTGGTAATTGCCTCTTACTAATTTATATGACTCGATCATTCCTCCCCAATTCTTTCTATCCACTAAGCTCTGGAATTTGCATTCTCTCAATCTGTCCTCATACTCCACATTCCAAAGACCAGAAACCAACTTGGTGAGCCCTCTCCAACAATTCTTAATCCTTTTAAAAATCAGGGCAACTAATTCTGTGCATAGCAATCCATATGCAGTCTAATCAAAGCCAAATACAATGGAATCATAGCATCCTTACTTCTACACATTGGTGTTCTCCTCATCATTCCCATAATCTACTGTGTTGATCTCAATTTTAGCAAAATGTCCATGAAATTTCAAGTCCTTTTCCACCATCATCCCCCAGATCTTTCATCTCTTCTACCTCCTCTAAGATGTCTCCCACCAATCCTATATACTCTACATCTAATCTTTGCTTCCCAAATTTAAAAACCTTACACTTTGCTACATTAAAATGATATTCCCAAACACTCACCCATTCAGACAGTCTATTTAAGTCAGCTTGCATGGCCATAACATCTGCACTACTTCTCATAACTCACCCTAACTTTGTCTCGTCTTCAAACAGCTGTATATCAATGTTTTAGCCTCTTCCAATGTCATTTACATATATATTAAACAATAATAGCCCAAGGCACACCACTAGTGACTTTCCAGTTCTGGGATATCGCTTCTCTATTCACAACCTGCTGATACCCATAAGACAACCAATCTCCAATCCAATTCACTAATCTATTATCCAACTCCATCTGTTCCAATTTAACTACTAGCTTATCGTGTGGCAATTTATCAAAAGCCTATGCAAAACTAAATATACCACTGTATATATGTTCCCCTTGTCCGATGTATTCACCACCTTTTTTAAAATAAGTAAGCAGATTGCTAAAACATGATATTCCCATAGCAAACCTATGCTATCCATTAAAAAGAATTTTGCTGCTATCACCTCATTTCATAATCCCTGTCCTCATTAACTTCTCCAACACCTTGACCACAATTCCAGACAAGGAGATTGGCTTATAATTCAAAGCCTTAGTCTTATCACCCCTCCCCCTTTAAGAAGCAGAACAATTTTGCCCTCTTTCTACACCTTTTGAACTAGGCAAATTTAAGACTCATGTTAAAAAGGTAAGTTAAAGCTGTTGTTAACTCCCTGGAGCATTTAAGAACACAGTAATTAATACCATCAGGTTTACTCAATTTTTCATATGCGTCCTGCCCACTCACCATTGGTGGTTCCTCCCCCATTCCCACTACTCTCAAGTTCTGCAATATGTTACAATATCAAGGATGGGATATTTTAATGAACTGCTCATTTAACACCTCTACTATACTCCCATTAACACAATATTGCTCCAAAAACATATCCCTGTATATTCTATTCAAAATCTTATCCACATTAATCTGGTAATTACCCTTTACCAACTCATATGTCTCAATCTTGTTCTATCCTCTTCTTTCTATTGACTAGGCTCTGCATTTTGCATTCTATACTCCCATTATTATTCTCCCATTGCCACTGCTCACCACCACCATCCTTCCATAATCATTCTTCCTTATACTGGCCACATATTTTGATGTGAGATAGAAGCGAATAGAATGAAATACTTCATTGGGTGTTGCTATATATCTAGTAATGTTGAAGGCAGTGACCAGGAAATGTATAAGCAAATAAGCAAATGGGAAAGGGATGATCATTATGGGCAATTTTAATTATGGCAATATAGACTATGATGAGATAGCAAATGAAAGTAAAAAAAAAAAAAATGTTTCTCAAGCTTTTGAGGAACAACTACCTCAGGCAGTATGTAACAGAGGATACACGCGGATTGAGGATCTTGAATTTGATCATTTCATCAGAGGATGTTATTATAAATAAAGTGTTAAATCTCCCTCCAGTTAGTGAGAGTGACAATCAAATGATTACCTAGGTAGTTGCCAACCATGTCAGGACTTTTGTGAGGAAAGAGTATATGTGGAACTACAAGACTGGTTAATAAGAGAAGCTCAGAAGACAGCTTGCAGCTATAGCATAGAATGAGGAATTGGGTGGAAAGGGGATCAATGGTGCTAGGTTATATTCAAGAACTATCTAGTAGAAGCAATGTCTAAATGTATTCCAAAGGTCAGAAGGTTAAATAAGGTTGTGAAATGGATGAATGAAGAGATTAAGCATTCAATACAGAGGAAAAAATGCCATCTATTTCTCATGGACTTCGTAATAATCAAGTCAAAGAAGAGGCAAGGAGGGTGACTCAGTTGACTCAGTTCAATGTTGTAAGGATAGCAAAAGTTCAGTATGAGTAGCAATTAGCTAATGAAGCCAAAAAAATCCCAGGCAGTTCTTTCGATATATAGTGTAAAAAAAAAAAAAAAGAATGATTACTGTAGGATGCATTGATTGAAGAAAATGGTATAAGGACAACTGCAAGATGTAGTTGAGATATTTAATGAACAGTTCATTCTTGTAAATGTTACATCATGAAGAGTTTGAGAATAGTGGATGAGAAGAAGGAGAGACTGACTATGAGTTAGGAAGAGGTATGTGAGGAATTAAGCAAACTTGATATTAATAATGCTGTGAGAGTTGATGATATATCATGTGATGATGTTTCAAGAGTCTTACATCGGATCAAGTTCCAGAGGAGTGGAAGAAAGGCAAGCCAATCTGCATGTCAGGTGTTGTGGTTAAAGTATCGGAGAGGCTAGTGAGAATCAGGATCCAGAATTGGGTTCACAACAATATTATTATCTTTGATGGACAGCACAGATTTGCTAAAGGGAGGTCATGTTTTAGTAATATATTTACTTATTACAATAAGATGACAGCAGCACTGAACATGGGAGATGGATATACAGCAATATACTTAGACTTTGCAAAGGCTTTTGATAGATTATCGCATGATACGTTGATAATCAAACTAGATGGGGGTGGATATTAGACTAGAGTCGATGGAGTTGGACTAATGCATTGGATTGGAGATTGGCTGTCTGCTAGGTACAACAAGTTGTGTATAGGGAGCAATATCCCAGAAGAGGAAAATCACTGGTGGTGTTTCTCACAGGTATGTTTTAGGTCCATTGCTGTTAAACCTCTATGTTAATGATATTGTGAAAGATTTAAATGGGGATATTCAGTTATTTGCAGATGATGCAAAGTTGGGATGAACTATGAGGAATAGAGCAGATGTTATGGCCTTACAAGGACTTGAATAAACTGAGTAAATGGGCATGGGAATGGGAATAATACCAGTTTAATGTTGTGAAATATTATTATTATTATTATATGACACCTCCAGGGAGTCCAAAGACTCATTAAGGGAGGGCACATAATCTACAACTCTGTGTACTCTACAGTTCATTCTCACCGCAATTATACCAATGCTATCTACCATCCACTACTGCCACTAGTATTTCCACAGACAATCACAAACATCCATGCCCACAACGGAATTCGAACCCACAGCCTTTTGACTGGAGAGCGAATATGCTAACCACTCGGCCAACCAGGCCGGCAATATTTAGGCATTATATTTAGGTCCACTGCTGTTAAACCTGTATGTTAATGATATTGTGGAAGATTTAAATGGGGAAAATATAATGTTTTAATGTTGGAAAACAAAGATGGGTGTAGAATTTGCTCTTGGTGGCGATATAGTGTTGGAAGTGGAGGAAATAAGAGATCTTGGGATGATGTTAGATAAGGATTTCTAAAATTTAGATTACACATTGCCAAAATTGTTAGGACAACACAACTAATTCTGGCAGTGATGCAGAGGATACTGACTTGTAGAAGTAAGGAATTTCTAGTTCCATTGTGTAGGCTCTGATTAGGCCACATATGGACTATTCTGCACAGAATAGTCACCTGGTTTTCAAAAGGCTGATTTGATATTGGAGAAGATTCAGAGGCAATTTACCAAATTAGTTTATGATCTCTGGAATGTTGAATACAAAGAAAGGTTGAGACGATGCAATTTGCAGAGTCTAGTCTATAGGAGGAAGAGGGGTGATATAATAGAGATGTACAAGTTGGTATGCTGGGATTTTTATAGGATTAACATTGAAGATTTTTTTTGATAAAATGGTGGAAGATTTTGGAAGAACTAGAGGTTTCCAAAGAAGAACTTGGAAACTGTATAAGGAGGGCATGGGCAAGGAAGTGAGTTTTTTGCATGAAGAGTTGTGATTCATCGGAATACATTGCCTGAGAGGTGGTGCCTGCAGAAAATTTTAATATTTTTAAGGTACGGTACGATGAGCTATGTGTATAATAAAAGGGATCTCCTATATGAATCTGTGACCCCATGGAGTCTTAGGATGATGATAATAATAATAATAATTTCAAAAAACTTCCCAGTATTTCCTTTAGCTTATTTGCTAATTACTACTCAAACTGCACTTTTGCTACCCTTACCAAGCAAGTCACCTTCCTCACTTGCTCTTTGTACTCCTCATGTAACTGAAGATTGCCACTCATCTTGTGCGGCCTCCACAATGCTTTTTTTTTCTTCACGATTGTATGCTTCACCTCTTTAGTCATCCATTTTATGCCTACCTTATTTAATTTCCTGACTTTTGGAATAAACTCAGCCATTGCCTCTGCCAGATACTTCCTGAGTAGAGACAAGCAGCACTGATTTCCTTTGAAATGAATTCCACATTCCATGCTGTTACTGCAAGCTGCCTCCTGAGTTTGTAATTATCACCTGCCTTATAGTTCCTCATATAACCCTTTGTCACAAAAGTACTGATATGTCTGATCTTTAGAGGTACCTGTGACATAGTATATTTATTAATAGAACACGTAAAGACCACAGTAATAACTTTTAATTAATAAAGGTACAAATATTTCGTACTGAAATTTACAGTACATCTTCAGTGTCATACAAACAGTTAAAAGAATGGAATACAAAGTACAGAACAGTCGGTGGATCACCACATATAATTGTTGCCATTTGCTAGGAAAATAATTACTAATTATTAATAAATAATCTTTATTTTTTATTATATTAATAATTAATATATTAATGATTGATTAATTAATATATTATAATAATATATTATAATAAATTAATATAATTAATAATATTAATTATCTTTAAAGGATTATTTACTAATATTTAGTAATTATTCTCCTAGCACATGACAACAGTTATATGTGGTGATCCACCGACTGTTCTGTACTTTGTATTCCATTCTTTTAACTATTTGTATGACACTGAAGATGTACTGTAAATTTCAGTATGAAATATTTGTACCTTTATTAATTAAAAGTTATTATGTGGTCTGATATGTCTGGCCAGCACTTGGGGATTGGCCAGCCTGATGCCAGCCTTCATGATCAATTTCACCAACTGGAGGGAGATGTGACACTTTGTTAAAATAATATCTTCTAATGAGATAATCAAATCCAATACCTTAATCCATGCGTAGCCTCTGTTATGTACTGCTTAAGATAGTTGTCTATCAAAATTTAAGAATTCATTCTCTTTGGTTCCAGATGTTGTCTCTTCATTCCAGTTTATATTACTGTAATTGACATCGCCATAATGATCATTCTTTTCTTATTAGCCAGACCAATTTGCCTTAATATTTCCTTCTCATTACCTTTTACAATGCCATTTATAGCAACACACTACTAAAAATTCAAAAAATTTCATCCTGTCCGTCTCCACTTCACACCATACTGACACTATTTGTCCCCTGCATCTCCACCCTAGATGGTCATAACTCCTGTCCATCATCCAGAGCACTCTTCCTTCTTTTTTGTTTGTCTGTTTTCATGAAAGACTACATATCCCTCCATCTCTATTCCTGTTGAATGTCATCCTCGTTCAACCACAGCTCACTTATTCCAACAATTTTTGGGTGAAGTAAGTCTATCAATGCTACAACTTCATTCCCTTTGTTTCAAATACTTCTAGCATTTGTAAACATACACACTAGCTCATTTCTGTTTCCATAACAAGTCCCACTAATCCTATTCCTTAGATGAGTCCTCCACATCCCCCCTTGTCCATTCCTCTTTATCATCACTGATTTTTTTTTTTATGTTGTGCCCATACACAAGAGGTTGGTTGTTCAACCTATACTACATTAGTACTGTGTATGGGTAGTGGCTTGGGAAAGGAGGAACTTGTTTAAATTTGATTTAAATGACTGTAAATTGTATTCCTTCAGAAACACAGCGGGGGGAGACTGTTCCACAGTGCAGTAGTTGAGATGAAGGAGGAGGAAAAGAAACTTGTTCTGTTTGTTTCTAGGTGTACTTTGAATGGATGTTGAGCAGCAGCTGCACGTGTTCCAACCAGCTTAGTAGTGAATGGAGGAATTATTGATATTATTTCAGATGAGCATTTCCCATGGCAATATTTGTAGAATATACATAATACAGAAACCAAACATCTGTGCGAAAGTGAAGGGAGAGGTTAGTATGAGATGGGTTATTATAATTAAATTGAAATATATATTGATCTTTAATTGACCACGATTTATAAACATCTAATACCAACAAGTTTCGCCGACTGGGCTGTCACATTTCTGCAGGGCTTATAACAGTAGGAGAAAACTCAAAGTGGCTAGTACAGAGAAAATGGAGCAAACACTATCGTATAAATTAAAAATTAAAACAGAAGGCGTAACATTACATGCATGGAGCATGTTGTGTTAGTCACTGTTATAAGAGCACGTTATGTAGTTTTGACCAAAATTGAATTCTGACAGACTGAGTGATCTTATTAAGGTTTTCCATATGTTAGCTATTATCATTTCTGGTTTCTGTTAAGATTTTCTCCAGAATGGAGGATTACAACAGCTTCTTCGAAATTTCTATAACAGAAATCTTCTTATTGATTGAAAGGGAGATGGTAAATCCCGTTTTATTTTATAGCCGGATCCAAAACTTGGATCAAAATCCATAGAGTTTCATGCCAAAGAACTATCGGCGGGTCCAAGCGTAAGTCATCACTTGGGTAGTACAACACCAGGGCAACTCCATGCAAAGGTGGAGCAAGCTCCGTCATTAACTTTAATATTCTCTCATAATGTAAAACCCAGCTCCTAAGAGATGTATATATATTGTTTTATCTATAACTGGTAATTAATTTACGGAATTAACAACGCATATGAAGTATATTAATTAAAGATAACTTTAATGAATCACTTGAGAAGTGATTCATTAAAGTTCAGAAGTCATTCAGAAGTGATTCATTGAAGTTATCTTTAATTAATATACTTCATATGCGTTGTTAATTTCGTAAATTAATTACCAGTTATGTCTAACCAACGTATAAGTCTTACTACTAGTATATTGTTTTATATTATGAGAAGAGGTCACTACCCACACTGGTTTCAACCTTTTTTGAGGTCCCATCAGTGAGTAGGCAGACCTGGAATATCAAGGTTTTTAAGTGAAAACGAACTTACATACCTCTGTTATCAAATTGCTGAAGTGATGCACTCTTATATTGTTAATTATTAAGATAATAAGACGAAAGGCGATTTTACCTGCGAATTTGTTAATAAAAAGGGGATGGTAAATCCCATTTTATTTTATAGCCGGGTCCAAAACTCGGATCGAAATCCATAGAGTTTCATGCCAAAAAAAACTATCGGTGGGCCCAAGTGTAAATGATCACTTGGGTAGTACAACACCAGGGCAACTCCATGCAAAAAAATAGGGTGGAGATTCAGGGGGAAAATAGTGTCCATCTCCTGTCCATCAACACCTGTCCATCTCCATGTGAAGTGGAGATGGACAGGTGTTGTACTACCCAAGTGATCATTTACACTTGGGCCCACCGATAGTTTTTTCGGCATGAAACTCTATGGATTTCGATCCAAGTTTCGGACCCGGCTATAAAATAAAACGGGATTTACCATCTGCCTTTCAATTAACAAATTCGCCGGTAAAATAGCCTTTCAGCTTATTATCTTAGTAATTAGAAATCTTCTTATATTTCAATTTAATTATTTCCGTTTTCCGATATAATATAAACAATGAACAGATGGGTCATTAATAAGTCTAATTGCTATCCTATGTATTGAGACAAGCATTTTGGGAGAGCTTTTAGGGGCCCCCCACCCAATATGTGGGAACAATAGCTGGGCAGATTTGTGAATTGTATAATGTTAACAGCTGTTCAGGGGTGAAGCAATGTCGCTCAAGACGTTACTTCATCTTCTGTCAACACTGGGGAGTTCTTTTGCTTGGTTGAACAGCTGGAAGGAGTGATGACAAGAGGCTATCCCTGGAAGTTACGAAAGGAAACTGTGAGCAAGAGGGTCAGGAGTGGTTTCTTTGCATGGAGGGTGGCTGAACCATGGAATGCATTGCCTGATGGAGTGGTGAGAGCAAGAACAGTCAATGAGTTTAAGGAGTGGTATGATAGACTTTGTGTTTCTTAGGGGGAACCTCCCCTCGATGAGTCTTGATAGAATTTGTGTTTCTTAGGAAGGACCTCCCACAATGAGTCTTTTGACTCCATGGAGGCCTGGATAATAATAAAAATAATTAAAAAAATGTTTTGCTGATTCCAATAATATCTGGATAGGCTGAGGCTATCAATGAAACCAATTCACTTCCTTTATTCATGATACTCCTGGCATCATACTCTGACATGTAGCCTAAGGAATTTGATGATGATGTTTAAATTTCGTAAAGGCCTTTAATAACTTACCAAAACAAATTGGTAATTAAACTAGAACAGATGGAGATAGATAACAGATTTGCTATTTAATGGGTATCGGCAAGCTGTGAGGGCTTGGAAGAGGAACGTTATCAATGCTATGCTCCAGTCTGTTTGTTTTGAGGACAGCACCATTCAAATTATATGTTAGTTATAATGGGAAAAGTTTAAAATTGGAATTTGCAGTGGTTGTTAGGTGATGTAAAGTTCAGAGGAACTATGAAGAATAAAGTTGATGTTGTGGCTTTACAGGGAGATTTAAATAGACTGTGTGAGTGACCCAGTAAATGGAGCTGCCAAGTCTAAGATCTCAAATTTGTGGAAGGCAAGAATAGGATATGGAATATACAGTTAGTGGAGACAGCTTATAGAAGGTAAGGATGGTGGACAAGGGCCTGAAAATTACAAGATATGCTGGTAAAATTGTGAGGATATCACAACAGATTATGGCAATGATGTAGAAACAATGACATAAGTTGAAGTATAAGTCGCAGAACCTAGTGGATAGGAGGAGAATATAATGTATAAGAAGAAGTATAAGTTACAGAAACTCATGGAAAGGAGGAGAATATAATGAAGTCATATAAGTAGGTAAACAGCTGTTACCAGATTAATGTGAAAGAGATTTTCATAGAGTAAGAAGACAGAGAAATAACAAAGGGCAATTGCTCAAAGATGTATGAAAAAGAGTTTGAGCACCAGAATTCGGACAGGTTTTTTGCATGGATTATGGGTAGTGGGAATGTTCTACCTGAAATTGGAATATTATAGTGTAAGTATTATATTAAAACTATATGGACCACAATATAAATTGTCTCAAGGATTGATCTATTTTTTCTTCACTTACTTGATGTGCTATGGTACCATCTAGAAGTAATTCTGCAGTTGGAACTTGTCGTGTTCCTAATTTGTCTTTAAGTCTTACCGTCTGAATATTGTTAAGGCTTCCATCTGATGTTCTAGTCTCCAGGTAAAAAAGAGTCAGTCCTTTTGTACCCTATATTAAAAACAAAACAAATGAACAAGAAACCAAACAAACAAACAGAAATATCTATATATATATGTGTGTGTGTGTGTGTGTGTGTGAGCGAGCGAGCGCGCGCGCGCGCGCGCACACACACAAATTTGAGGGTACATTGACAAGGCTTTTATTTGTGATTTTGTTTGTGATGTACTCCTGCTTATAACTATTTCATATTTACAAAGAAAAAATTACAAATCTTTGTGATCAGTATGCTTCTCATTCACATGTGTGTGTGTGTGTGAGTGCGCACACACACACACAAATTTGAGGGTACATTGACAAGGCTTTTATTTGTGATTTTGTTTGTGATGTCCTCCTACTTATAACTATTTCATATTTACAAAAAAAAAATTACAAATCTTTGTGATCAGTATGCTTCTCATCCACATCAATGCCAAATTACTCTGTTTTGAATAGTATTTTTCAATTATATATATATATATATATATATATATACACGTTTTTTATAATGTGCCATTAGTTCATGTCATCCATCAGTAAAGAGATATCATTATTATTATTATTCAGACCTCCATGGAGTCAAAAGACTCATCGTCGGAGGTTCTTCCTAAGAAACACAAAGTCTATCAAGACTCATCGAGGGGAGGTCCCCCTTAAGAAATACAAAGTCTATCATACCACTCCTTAAACTCAATGATCTTTCTCGCTCTCACCATTCTATCAGACAATGCATTCCATGTTTAATCACCCTCCATGCAAAGAAACCACTCCTCACCCTCTTGCTCACAGTTTCCTTTCGTAACTTCCAGGGATGGCCCCTTGTCATCACTCCTTCCCACTGTTCAACCAAGCGAAATAACTCCCCAGTGCCCACCCTCTAACCACCTCTCAACAGTTTAAAAGTTACAATCATATCACCTCTCCTTCTGCTATCCACCAAACTCTGCAGTCCACATTCCCTCAGCCAATCCTCATAACTAACATTGTGCAGTCCTGAAACCATCTTTGTTATCCACCTTTGTATCCTTTCCACAGTTAATTTATCCCCTTCAAATCCTTGGAAACAAATCTGAGAACTATTGCCTAAGTGTGGTTTGATCAGAGTCTTATACAAAGAAATGATAACCCTTTTATTTCAGAAGGTCAGTGTCTCATTATTGCAGCAATCTTCTGTGTTGCCTTCACCACCTTTGTAATATGTCCCCTAAATTTCAGGTTTCTATCAATTATCAACCCCCCACATCTCTTGTCTCCTCTACTTCCTCCAGTATAGTATGCAGCATCCCATCGATATGTCCCAAACCTCAAGACCTTACATTTTGCTGCATTAAACTGATACCCCCATTCATTTACCCATTGGTCTAGTTTATTGAAATCCTCTTGTAGGGCTACCACATCTGTACTATTACTAATAACCTTTCCCTGCTTTACATGATCCACAAACAACTGAATAGCCTCCTGCAATCCACTGACAATGTCATTGATATAAAGATTAAACAATATAGGTCCCAGTACTGAGCCCTGTGAGATCCCACTTGTAACCCTCTGCCTCCTTGAAACTGCCCCCACCATACACAACTCTCTGATACCTATGGGACAGCGATCCCTCAATCCAGTTGACCAACCTGAAATCCAAACCCATCTGCTACAACTTAAATATCAGCTTATCATGTGGCACCCTGTCAGATGCCTTTGATAAGTCCAAGAAAATGGCAGTATATGCCTTTCCCTCATCTACTGCTCTTGTAACTTTATTATAAAAGGCTAGCATATTACTAAAATAAGAGTGCCCCTCCACAAATCCATGTTGACTCTCACAGATAACATTACCCTCATCTGCCCAATGCTGTATATGGCCCCCCATTAATTTCTCCAATATCTTAACAACTACTGGTGACACACAAACTGGCCTATAATTAGACGCTTCAAGTCTGCTACCGCCCTAATGCAATGGCACTATCTTACCTTCCTTCCATTCCATGGGCACCTTTTCCGTAGCCAGCCTTTCATTGAAAAGCCCAGGTCAAAGGAGCTGTCAGTTCTTTAGCACATTCTCTCAAAACTCATGGTGAAATGCCATCTAGTTCCACAGCTTTACTGACATCCGGAGTACTCAGTATTTGGAACACAATCTCCTCCCGCACCTCTAAACCTTGAACCTGTTCTATCCCTCTGGTATTAACATTTACTCCTCCGTGATGAAATACTCCAATAAAGTGTCCATTGAACAATTCCACTATGTCCTCTGCATCAGTCACTCTATTCCCATGTTTATCCCACAATATCATTCTTCCGCAGTCATTTCTCCTCCTACTGGCCACATAGCTAAAAAATTCCCTAGGATTTTCTTTGGATCTTAGGGCCAATCTCCTTTCATATTCCAGTTTCGCTTTCCTTACCACACTAGTCGCTCTTCTGGCCTGTGTCTTATATTCTTCATGCATCTTCTCTTCACCTATCTCCTTATATCTCTTCCATAGCCTCTTTTTTGCATGCAGTTCCTGTTTAATATTCTTTGTCATCCACTTTACTCCAAATTGTGTCATCTTCCCTCATGGAATACAGCTTACTATTGCTGTTAACAAATATTCCTTCACAATTTCCCAAGCACTAATGATATCCCGCCCTTCCAATTCCTTCCTCCATTTAACTTCCCCAAGTAGATATCTAAAACTATTATAATTACCTGCCTTATAATTCCACATACGTCCCGTCTCTTTGATTCTCCTGCATGTCTATTCATCTTCCAAGTCAAAACCATATGCTCACTCTCTCCAAATGGTGGGAGAGATGTCATCTCAGTTATTATTAACTTTTCTGATGCTATAACCAAATCCAATACTCTTGAACCCCTTGTTCCCTCTATTACATGTTGCCTAAGACATTTGTCACTCAAGAATTGTAGAAATTCCATTCCTTATTGCTACATGAATATTCTTTTCCCCAATTTATACTGCTGTAGTTAAAATCTCCCATAACAATCATTCTTTTTGCACTTGCCAAGCTCAACTGTCTAAACATTTTCTGGTCCCCATGCTCTGTGCTCCTTGGTTTGTAGCTACACCCCATTAAATATCCTGTCTTGCCCACCTCTACCTCACACCATATGCTTTCAAAATCATTAGTGTCACTGCCTTGCAAAGCCTCCACTCTTAGAGGACGTAAGTCATTACTTATCATAAGCAGTACTCACCACCACCACCATGCTTTCCCTTCCTATCCTGTCGAAAAATGCTGTACCAAGCAACTTCTATTCCTGTTATCATATCCTCTTCTGTCAACCACGTCTTAGTGATCCCAATAATCTTTGGCTAGGCTGATGCTGTCAACACCACCAATTGCTCTCCTTTATTCTGGATACTCCTCGCATTAGTATAAAGCATAAAAATGCTATTGCTTCTATACCCAGCATTATTCCCTCTAGACTCCACGTGCACAGCATTACCTGATATCATTCCACTTCTCTCAAGTATCCATTCCCACAAGAGGCCACCCCTGCTACCATCCACCCTGGGACACACTGACTCGTTCAGAATAGCAATCTCCAGATGCCTATGTCCTTCCTCATTGAAATGCAAGCAGTTTCTCGCATACAATTCCTCTCTGTTCTCAAATACCCTCCAAGCATCCACATATTCCAATCCTGTCTTCTGACATATTCTAGCTATTATGTTATTCAATATTACTGCTCTTCTGCTCAGCTCATCATTGTCATGCCTAAACAACACGCACACTATCTTTCCTCTCCGTGTTTTCTTTCGTACAACCTCAAGCAAGAATCTCATATCTCTCGCTGCCAAATTTACATCACCTGTCAAGTAATTTGTTCCTGCCAACTACCATCACAATCATCTCATCCATAATGAGAAACAAAATATTTATTTATTCATAATAATAATTTGTAAAAATATATTCCTATATTTTAGCAATTCCCCAGCTTTCATCATCAGCACCACCCCCTCCCCCACCCTTGTTTTCCTTTCTCTCCTTGCAAAAAACACTGTATCCATACATTTCTATTCTATTCAGGATATCATCTTCATTCAACCGTGTTTCGCTTATTCTAACAGTTTTAAAAATTTTTATCAATTTTTATTTCTGCCTTTTTTTTACAAAATATGGAAACCCTGTACACGAAACATAGAAACTTTTTTTTTTCAAGTGACTTCAGGCCCTAATAAACAGGGCATGGTCTTTCACAGGTGATGATATTCATCTGCCTCTTAGACGTCCACAAACATCTGTAGCTGAATTCAAACCATATCAGTTCCAGAATGGATGGCTGAGAGGAATGTATATCTACTTTCCAACTAAGAGGATATGGTCTGAATTCAGCTACAGATGTTTGTGGATGTCTAAGAGGCAGATGAATATCATCACCTGTGAAATACCATGCCCTGCTTATTAGGCCTGAAGTCACTTGAAAAAAAAAGTTTCTATGTTTAGTGTACAGGGTTTCCACATTTTGTGAAAAAAAGTAGAAATAAAAATTGATAAAAAGTTTCAAAACTAAGTTTTAAAAGAGGTATACTGTGAGTAGACATATCGATACAAAATTAATAACGGAAAAAACTCACGTACAAAGATTATTTAATAGTATCATTTTCGCCTTATTAAACAATAACTGACAATTCCAAAAATCGCCACCTAAGTAGCTGGTGTAAGATAACTAAAAAGGTCAATAACTTTCCTAAAAAAAAAAAAAAAAATCAATACAATAAAAAGTTAGGAAAGATTAGCTGATTTATAAAGTACTATCTCCCATAAAAGGGATAGACGTAAGCCGTCGGATCTGTTTAAGTTAGGAGAATGAAGTAGAGTTTCACATGTTTCTTTACAAAGCCGTTCCATGAGAAACTGACTTTTGTGAAGAACTCTTGTCTTTCTCCAATGAACTCTGTGTCTAGTGAAGATGGCATGTTCTGCAAGTCCAGACTTTTCAGGTTTAAAGTATTCAATATAAGATTGGTGTTCTTCTAGCCGAATAGAGGCAGATCTTCCCGTTTGTCCGAAATAAGATAATCCACAAGAGCATGGAATCTGGTAGACACCTGGATGATTAAGATGTGGAAGCTTGTCCTTAGGAGAAGTGAGAAAGGTGGAGATTTTTCTAAATGGTCAAAAGGCAACAAAAATATTCAGTGGTTTTAAAACTTTTGCTATACGTTCACTGATGCCTTGTACATAAGGTATAGTAATGCACGTTATTTCTTCTGTGTTTGAAGAGAAAGACACATTAAAACTACTCAAAGTTGTTTTAATGAAGCAATTCTTATAACCATTAGATAGAAAGGATGAAGTTATATATTGTAGTTCTTTCTGTAAAAGATCGTCTGAAGAACAAAAGGAGTGGGCCCGATGAACCAATGTTTTAATAGTTCCTGCCTTTTGACTGGGATGGTGATGAGATTCCGCATGGATATAATGGCCTGTATGAGTCTTCTTTCTATAAACTGAGAAATGTAGGTTACAAGCTGGTTGGCGAAGAATTAGAAGATCTAAAAAGGCTACCTACTTATTTGATTCTACTTCTAAGGTAAACTTGATACTAGGATGAAATGCGTTTAACTTAGTGAGAAATTGTTGAAGTTCATCAGAAGAGCCATTCCATATAGCAAAAATGTCATCGACATATCTGAACCAATGAGTAGGTCTGGGAGAAATGTTGTCAAAGATACGTTGTTCAAAATGTTCCATAAAGAAATTGGAGATAGCAGGAGAAAGAGGATTACCCATTGCTGTTCCTTCAATTTGTTGATACAACTTATTTTTAAAGGGAAAATAACCACAATTTATTACAAAATCAAATACGTTTACAATGCCTGAAGGAAATTCCTGTTGTAGTAATTCAATACTTTCCGAAAGAGGCACATTTGTAAATAAAGAAACAACATCTAAACTGATCATGATATCGGAAACGTCCAAATGAAGATCTGAAATTTTATTTTTGAAATCCAAAGTATTTTTTATATAAGTATCAGTTCTTCTAGTTGAAGAAGAGAGTAAATTTGATAAAAATTTTGAGATTTTGTAAGTGGGGCAACCTATACAATCTACGACTGGTCTTAACGGAATGCCTGGTTTATGAACTTTTGGTATCCACATGGAATGAAGATCAAAAGAAAAAACTTAAAGCCTTCTTCAGTCGTCCACCTAGATTGTATGGTCTTCCAAAAGTTCATAAACCAGGCATTCCGTTAAGACCAGTTGTAGATTGTATAGGTTTCCCCATAGCTAAAAAATTCCCTAAGATTTTCTTTGGATCTTAAGGCCAATCTCCTCTGATATTCCAGTTTCGCTTTCCTTACCACAGTAGTCACTTTTCTGGCCCATGTCTTATGTTCTTCATGCATCTTCTCTTCACCTGTCTCCTTATATCTCTTCCATAGCCTCTTTTTCGCATGCAGTTCCTGTTTAATATTGTTTGTCATCCACTTTACTCCAAATTGTGTTCTCTTCTTCACTCGTGGTATACAACTTACCATTGCTGATAACAAATATTCTTTCACAATTTCCCACGCACTAATGATATCCCGGCCTTCCAATTCCTCCCTCCATGAAACTTCCCGAAGTTGATGATTAAGATTATTATAATCACCTGCTTTATAATTCCACATAAGTTCCCGTCTCTTTGATACTCCTGCATGT
Organism: Typopeltis vanoorti; assembly: GCF_054136105.1. Taxonomy (NCBI): domain Eukaryota; kingdom Metazoa; phylum Arthropoda; class Arachnida; order Uropygi; family Thelyphonidae; genus Typopeltis; species Typopeltis vanoorti. The sequence goes on from NC_143550.1 coordinate 175,119,462, forward strand.
CTATTCGTTTTCCAAGTCAAAACTATATGGTCACTCTCTCTCCAACTGGTGGGAAAGATGTCATCTCAGTTATTATCAACTCTTCTGATGCTATAACCAAATCCAAAACTCTTGAACCTCTTGTTCCCTCTGCTACATGTTGCCTATGACATTTGTCCCTCGAGAATTCTAGAAATTCCATTCCCTATTGCTGCATGCATCTTCCTCTCTCCAATTTTTACTACTGTAGTTAAAATCTCCCATAACAATCATTCTTCTTGCACTTTCCAAACTTAACTGTCTAAACATCTCCTGGTCATCATCCTCTGTGCTCCTGAGTCTGTAGCAACACCCCACTAAATATCCTGTCTTGCCTACCTATACCTCACACATGCTCTCAAAATCATTTGTCTCACTTCCTTCCAAAGCCTCCACTCTTAGAGGACATAGGTCGTCACTTATCATAAGCAGTATCCCACCACCATGCTTTCCCCTCCTATCCTGCTGAAAAATGCTGTACCTAGCGACTTCTATTCCTGTTATTATATACTCTTCTGTCAACTATGTCTCAGTGATCCCAATGATGTTTGGCCAGGCTGATGCTATCTGCGCCACCAATTCCTCTCCCTTATTCCAGATACTCCTGGCTTTAGTATAAAGCATATAAATGCCATTGTTTCTACACCCAGCATTATCCCCTCTAGCCTCAACTGGGCTCAGTGTTACCTGATGTTGTCTCCTTTCTCCCAAGTATCCATTCCCACAAGATGCCACTCCTGGTATCATCCTCCCTGGAACACACTGACTCGTTCAGAACAGCAATCTCTCCAGATGCCTACATCCTTCCTCATTCAAATGTAAGCAGTCTCTCACATACAATTCCTCTCTTTCCTCAAACGCACTCCACGCATCCACATATACCAGTCCTCTCTTGTCACACATTCTAGCTATTAAGTCATTCAATATTACTGCTCTTCTGCTCAGCTCATCATTTTCATACCTAGGCAACACGCACACTTTTTTCCTCTCTCTGTCTTCCTCCATACAGCCTCAAGCAAAAATCTCGTATCTCTCGCTGCCCGACTTACATTACCACTTAAGTCATTTGTTCCTACCATCACAATCACCTCATCCATCCTTTCTCCTTTCTTAATTGAAATAGCCACCCTTTCTATTGTTCCTCCTGGCAAACACTCCTCACGCATCCTATCTTGAACACCATGGATCATTGAGTCCACATACATTATACCTCTTACCATTCCCTCTCTCCTATTGTTTCCATCTCTCCTCTTCTTTCATTCTCATAGATCTCTCTCATTCCCTCTCCTCTACTGCTATTCTCTCTTCTAGTATTCCCATACCTCTCTCTCCTACTGTTTCCATTCTCTCCTCTTCTAGCACACCCATACATCTCTCTCATTCCCTCTCTCCCACTGTTTCCATTTTCTCCACTTCTAGCACTTCTATATCCCTCCCTCATTCCGTCTCTCCTACTGTTTCCATCCTCTCGTCTTCTAGCATTCCCATACCTCTCTCTCATTCCATCTCTCCTCTTCTAACACTTCCATATCTCTCTTTCATTCTGTCTCTCCTACTGTTTCCATCCTCTCATCTGCTAGCATTCCCTCTCTTCTACTGTTTCCTGTCTCTCCTCTTCTAACACTCCAAAAATTCTCTCTCTCCCCTACTCTGATTCTGCTTGCATTTATCTCTTCCATTCTCCTAATCTTATCTTTCATACTTCTGCTCTCATTCACAAGACATTCCACCTCCTCTTTCAGCTCATCTGTCTCCCTCTGCAGGTCAGTCACTCTTAATCTAAATTCACTCTCCCAAACAAAACCATCTCCTAAACTTTCACAGTCACTCACGCCTTCCACACTATCAACTATTTTTTTCTCATTCATATATATATATTTTTTTCATTCTCTCCAATCACACTACTTGTCTTCCTATATTCATTCCCCATTCCAGGAGCAACAAGGTCGGATATTGATATTTCTAATGCACTTATTTCCTCCCACTGCCTGCATTTTGCGCACATACGCTCTCCGCTCTCTTTCACAAGCGACATATGATATTGCTTATAATAGAGTTCTTAAATGGCGGAGGACTTGGTGATATGCCACTTGGGACTGCAGCTGAATCCGCCATCATTCCTTACTGCCAAGTAGTGTAATCATTAATTATTCAATTAATAAATTCTCTTAAATTAATAATAAAAAAAGTACAAACAATTACAAGCAAAACAAAACATTTAAGTACACTAAATATAATTAAATAAAATGAAATATAACTAAATACAGTAATGAAAACTTAGCTTCGTTTTGAATAGAATACATGATTGGATTAATGAACATAGCATTCTTTATGATGGTCAGCATGGATTTGTAAAGGGCAGGTGCTGTTTTAATAATTTACTTTCAGTTTGCAATAGGGTAACGAGTGTGTGTTAGATAGGGGAGAATCATATGCAGCGATATTCTTGGACTTTGCAAAAGCATTTGGTAGACTACCACATGATAAGTTCGTGTAAAAACTGCAGAGGATGGGAATAGATAGTATATTGGTTAGATGGATTGGAGATTGGCTCTCTGAACAATACCAACAGGTTATGTATGATAGAGGATAACCAGGGTTCTGTTCTTGAGACCCTGCTGTTTAACTTGTTTGTAAATGATATATCATGTGGACTAAGTGGAGATCTTCAGTCGATTGCTGATGATGCAAAGTTGGGAAGAATTATAAGTAGCATTACTGATGTTAATTCCCTTTTCAGGAATATTTTAATAGATTTTTGACTTGGACAAAAGAGTGGGTTTGTAGTGATAATATTAATAATTGCAAGGTGTTGCATTTTGGAGTGCAGAAATATAAGGCTATGTACTATATCGAGTGCCATACCGCAGGAAGTGGATGAGGTTTGAGATTTGGGAGTGATAGTTGGTTAAGGACATATCGCTAGTATTGCAAAGGCTATACATCGTAGTGGTGTTATGATAAGAAGTACTCTAACATGTAGAGATAAGGAAGTGGTTGTGTCACTATATAAAGCACTGGACAAACCACACTTGGACTATTGTGTTGAAATCTGGTCACCTGGTTTTCAGTGTGATGTGGAAACATTGGAGAGGATCCAGAGATGAGCGACTAAGACAATATCAGGACTTTGGAATGTTGGAGAAGGGTTGAAGAATCCTATCCACTAAACCCTGCAATCTACAGGGTTTAGTGGATAGGAGGAAAAGAGATGATATTTTAGAGACATTTAAGTTAGTGAGAGATTATAAAAAAGGTGAAGGCAAGAGGGAAAAACCAGACGTCATACCTGGAAGTTATGTCATAGTATGTTGAAGAGGGTGTAAGGAGTCAATTTTTTACATGGAGAATTGTCAGTGGATGAAACACATTACCAGAATGTGTTGTTAATGCAAGGAATATAAGGATTTTAAAATTCAGTATGATGAATATGTTATCAGTTGAATGAACCTCCCACAATGATTCTGTCAACTCCATGGAGAGCACAATAATAATAATAATTATTATTATTATTATTATTATCTGTGCAGGTAAGCACAAATTTGTTAAGGGATGCTCTTTTTTCAGCAATTTGTTTGCTTTTTTATAATAAAGTAATGAAAGCAATTGATGAAGGAAAGGCATATATACTGCTTTTTCTTTCTTTTTTTTGCAAAAGCATTTGGCCACATGATAATGCTTAACTGCGAGAAGAACAACATAATGCAAAAAATGAAACTTTTTAGGAAACAAACTTGGAAGTTTTAAATCCATATTATAATTGCTGAATATTCTTTTAGGTCCTTGAATTTTTTCTTTGAGACTTGAAAGTGATTAGAATACTTGTGAATTGGTTACTAGCCAAAGCACAAGATGTCATTAATGGTGGGCTGCCACCTTGAGGCAACTAGGCTTGTCTTTTTGAATGAGTGAAGGAAGACTACCCAGAGAGATACAGAGATATCAACCTCAAGGGAGAGGACACCTTGGAAAAAATGGGAAGAGACCGTAACCGGCTACTAGGCCGATTACTAGAAAGGAAAAAAAATAATATTCTTTTAAAATTACTATTTACTATGGGGAAATTATTGTATTTGAGTAAAGAGATACTTATGTCATTCTTTCAGTAAATGGAATTCAAAGTTCCCTTTCAATTTCTGCAGATAACTCAAAATCGAAATTATTTCAATGTCATTTTCTCTCAGATAAATGAATTAAGGTGATATTTAAGTTGCAACACATGGGATTAGATATCAAGTTACAAACTGGCTGTCTGATAGATATCAGAGATGTGTATGGGGAAACAGTATGAAGAAAAAAAAGTAGGTCACAAGTAGAGCTCCACAGGACTCAGTACTAGAACCTTTGCTGGTTTATGTCAATGATATTGCCACTGGATAGCATGGGTCATCCTCTTACTCACCACTTCCTTTTGCAACTTCCCTGGAAGTTGCAAAAGGAAGTGGTGAGTAAGAGGATGAGAAGCGGCTTTTCTTGCATGGAGGGTGGGTGGACCATGGAATGCATTGCTTGATAGGATGTTAAGTATAATAATAATAAAAATATTAATAATGTTTCAAGTGACAGAAATATGGTCACACTGCCAGACATGGCTCTACCATCAGTGCTTGATATGATTATAAGGAACAACATCCAGGATACTGCCAAGAATGTAAAAAGTTGAAAGATAACAAATAGATTCAAACAATCAAGACAGCACAAATTTTTTCATATCAGGAGACAAAGAGGAAGTATACCACAACTAATGGGAAACCATCTCATGCTGAGAAGGTAACAATAAAAACAGTATCTAAAAGGACTAACTATATGTCATTGGATGGGGAAATTCAGTTGTTTGCAGATGATGCAAAGTTGGCACAAACTATGAAGAGTAGAGAAGATGTCATGGCCTTACAAGAAGACTTGAGTAGACTAAGTGAATGGGCATGGGAATGGGGATGTGAGTTCAATGTTGCAAAATGTAATGTTTTAAAATTTGGGAAACAAAGAAGGGATGTAGAATTTACACTTGATGGAGATATATTGTTGGAGGTGGATGAAATATGAAATCTTGGGATGATAGCAGATAAGGATCTGGAATTTAGGGGACACATTGCCAAAACTGTGAGGACAACACAAAGAATTCTGGGAATGATAGGAAGCCCACCGACTTCTAGAAGTAAGGAGTGTTGGAAAGGATCCAAAGGTGACTGGTTAAGGTAGTTTCTGACCTCTGGAATGTTGAATATGAGCAAAGGTTGAGAAAATGCAATTTACAGAGTCTAGTGGATAGGAGGAAGAGGGGGTGATATGATAGAGACCTAAGTTTTGAGTGTGATATTTTTGTCAAACTTCAGAATGAAGAAAACAGTGATATGACAAGAAATGGCGAGGTTGTACCAGAGAACTGTGAGGGTGTGAATGTAGAAAGTGTGAATGATGGTATTAATTCAGAGCAAATTAATGGTTTTACAGAGAATAAAAAAGATGAGATAGATGTAATCAGTGAGATCGCATTATTGAGCGGAGCGACACAGAGGCAAAGCAGCAGCTAGAGCGTCAGAACAAAAGTCGACTGAGTGTACCAGCCAATAATAAAAAGTATGATGGGAAAAATAAGCGTATGAGTGTGAACGTAAACAAAATGAAGGAGAGAGTGCTGTATGGAGACTTGTTAGTATGAGGTGTGTTAGTAGAGGATTTGACAAAATCGTACCAACCTGGTGCGACCATAAAGGATGTAACTGAGTCTATTAGAGAGCAAAAGGAAAGGGTGAAAGAAATGATCGTTGTGGCAGGTACGAATGATTTGAAAGGAGATAAAATGGAAATGATAGAGGATCTGAATGAATTGTTTGAGGTAGCAAAAGAAAAGAGTGAGAGAGTTAGGATGATTAGTCTTTTGCCCTGGTATGACAGTGAAATGTTTAAAAGGAGGGCAATAATTGCAAATGACTTTATACGTGGGTTATGTATGATGAGTGGTGTGGAATTTGTGGATTGTGGAGTGAGTTCGATGGGCAAAAGGATCTACATAAGATGGATGGCTTGCATTTGAATGGATACGGTGTAAGGCGACTTGAAAAAGTGTTGCTGAATGTAGCGGATGTGTAAAATCATGGAAACTAGATTTATTAGGGAGAGGGGGAGTAGATATACAGACCTTAGGGAGACAATTGAATGTATGAATGAGTATAATATGCCTGGGCGAATAAGGACAACAAATCAGAATGGAATAGTTAATATAAGGCATCAAGGTAGGGATGGGGCTAATGGGGGTCTTAAATTCATGTACACTAATGCTAGGAGTATTAGGAATAAGAAGGAAGAGTTTTTGGCCATGGTGGGCCCTTCCAGACCACAGGTTATTGGCATTAGTGAATCATGGCTAACTGTAGATGATATAGCTAGTGGGATTAATTTGTGATGGGTATAATGTGTTCAGGATGACAGGGAGAATAAAATGGGGGGAGGAGTATTGTTGATGATAGCTGATGAGCTGCAGCCAAGGAGAATTGAAGTTGAATTGCAGGATAGAGAAAAGAGCACATTTGAGGCCATTTGGTGTGAGATTGTGGCTAGCAGAACAAAATATACAGTTGGGTGCTGCTATAGACCAGGTGATGGAGTAGATGGTGGAAATAGTGTGCACAAGCAAATAGAAGAAATGAGTGGAAGGAGGGTAATTATTATGGGAGATTTCAACTATGGTCGTATTGATTGGAGTGAAGAGAGGACACACGGGAGGAAGGAATTGGATTTTATGTGGTTATTAAGGGATAACTATCTGCGACAGCATGTAATGGAAAATACTAGGGGTCAGAGAGTGCTTGACCTGGTAATTACATCTGCGGATTTGGCTGTAACAAATATGACCACATTGCCACCAATTGGTGAGAGTGATCATAGGGTCTTGACTTGGGAGGTGGCTAAAGGTGTGGAATTTACAATTAATACAGGGTACATGTGGAATTATTGGGCTGGAAAGTATGACATAGGCGTTTGATTGGTTCAGTGCCATGGCATATACAACTGCAAGGACTAGATGTTGATAGTGCATGGGAGGCAGTTAAGAAGTGTTTGCATGAAGCAATGGCTGACTGTATAGCTAGAGTCCGAATAATAAATCAAGTAGGGGTTAAATGGATGAATAACACCATTAAGCTTGAGCTGCAAAAAAAGAAACAACGATGGAGGGAATTTAAGGAGAAAGGTGACCGGCAGGCACATGAACGGTATAAAGTGCAGGCCAGAAGGGTAACGAGTGTGGTAAGAAAAGCAAAAAAGGATTAGGAAAGAACATTGGCCATGCAGACTAAAGAGAATCCTAAACAGTTTTTTCGATATGGCAGAATGATTTTAAAGAATGCCGATGGTAGGGAGGTAACTGAATCAGTTGATATAGTTGAGTTACTGAGTAAGCACTTTGCAAGAATATATCATCCAGGTGGTGACATTGCAGAAATGAATGAACCAGTAGATTATACAGGAATTGTGGTGAATGGAGGTGAGTAGTCTATTGCATAACCTCAATGTCAATACATCTGTGGGATTAGATGGTATACCAGCTCGTGTTGTACGAGAAGCAGCTAGAGAATTGTCAGTAACCTTGACTATTTTGTTTAATTTGAGTCTCGGGTCTGGGTTAGTCCCGAGGGGGTGGAAAGAAGGGAAAATAGTTCCACTGCATAAAGATGGTTCCAAGACTGCTGTTGTAAATTACCGACCGATTAGCATTTCAGGAATCGTTGTCAAGGTCTTAGAGAAATTAGTCAAGAAAAGAATACAGGATTGGATAGATGAAAATGGGATATTGTATGGGGGACAACATGGCTTTGTGAAGGGTAGATCATACCTCAGTAACTTGCTCACATTTTATAATACAGTGACGGCTGAACTGGATAAGGGTAATGGGTTTACAGTGATTCTACTGGACCTTGCCAAGGCCTTTGACAGGATACCACATGGAACCCTAATCAGTAAACTGGAGCAGATGGGGATGGATATAGGGTTGGAGAGATGGATAGGAAGGTGGTTGATGGAGAGATACCAGAGAGTGGTTTATTCAGGAGTTGAGTCTAAAAGACGGCCTGTGACTAGTGGTGTGCCGCAGGGCTCTGTTCTTGGACCACTACTTTTCAATTTGTTCATCAATGATATAGGAAAGGATCTGAGAGGAAGTGTTCACTTGTTTGCTGATGATGCAAAGTTGGGTAGAGCAATTGTGAGTGCACAGGATGTCAAAATTTTACAGGATGATTTGGATAGTTTGGAGGACTGGGCTAGGAAAAATGAATGTCAATTTAATGTGGCAAAGTGTAAGGTTATTTTAAAAAAGTGTAAGGCATTTTAGGGTGAAAAGAATAGCAGCAGTATCACATTGGTGGAACTGTACTGGAACCTGGAACAGGAGATTGATGAGGCCAGGGATTTGGGAGTGTTGGTGGATAGGGAATTGAAGTTTAGTGGGCACGTTGAAAAAGTGGCTAAATCAGCTCATCAAATCACTTGGCTTCTGAAAAATACTTTAACATGCAGAGACAAACAAGTTATTGTTCCTCTGTATCGAGCCTTGAAAAGACCCTATCTGGACTACTGTGCCCAGTTATGGGTGCCAGGGTTTCTTTGTGATGGGGAGGAAGTGGAGAGGATCCAGAGATGAGTGACCAAGATTATAGCAGGTCTGTGGAATGAACCTTATGAGAATAGGTTGAAGATTTGTGGGTTGCAAAAATTGGTCGATAGGCAGAAAAGGGGTGATATGATTGAGACATTCATATTACTGAAGGGTTACTATAAGATTAATCCAGAAGATATTTTTGAAAACAGGACTAGGGGCCATGCATGGAAGCTGGGCAAGAATGTGGTTAACAAGGGTGTTAGAGCTAGGTTTTTTACTTGGAGAGTGGTGAATCAGTGGAATAAGCTGCCAGAGTCTGTGGTGGGTGCTACAACCGTGAATGAGTTCAAGGCAAGGTATGATAGATACTGTGTGAATGTGGAATAGTTGTTCTTGATATGATGTGAGGGCCTCCCTCGATGAGTCTGTCGACTCCTTGGAGTTGCCCGGAATAATAATAATAAGTTAGTAGGCGGTTGTTATAGGATCAATGTTGGAAAAGTTTTACAGAAAATGGTAGAAGATCAGGGGAGAACCAGAGGTCATCCGTGGAAGCTGTATAAGGAGGGTGTGAGCAGAGGAGTAAGAAGCAGGTTTTTTTCGTGCAGGGTTGTGAATGATTGGAATGCCTTGCCTGAGAGGGTGGCATCTGCAGCGAATTTAAATGTGGTTATGGACCAGTATGATGAGCTGTGTGTATGACAAATGGACCTCCTAGACGAGTCTTTGACTCCATGGGTTCTTGAGATTATAATAATAATAATAATAATAATATCTGCCCCATCTTTTCATAATTGCTTCATTCTTGAATGTTATGATCTAGTCTGCTTTTCACTTTTAGGCAATACATTCCACTCACCAATCACTCTTCATGCAATGAACCTTCTTCTGATTCCCCAGATTGGTGGTCATTGATGACCTCTACTTCTATCCTTCCCACCCTCTACTCTGTGAAATATCTTCTCCACATTAATCCAGTAACAATCCCTCATTAATATGTCACAATCATATACCCTCTTCTTCTAATCACAAAGCTCTGTAATTTGCATTCCCTCAATCTCTCCTTGTATCTGACATTCCATAGACTTCCTCTTGACTTTCTCCAATACATATTCATTCCCCTGAAAACCAGGTGACCAAATTTGTGCACAACAACAAAAACAACAACAACAACCATGGGTTCAATGCCCGTAGGTGTCTGATGGCATTTTGATAAGATTCTTCCACTGCATTCTATTGTGCAAGATGACTCAGTTTGTGTATAGAGTTTCCGCACCATTTGACGATGTCATCACCCCATTCTGTTTGGTCTTCCTCTTTTGTTCTTTAATTATGATTATTCTTTGATTATTTTCTGCATCAGGTTTTCTTTTGGTTTTATTAGTCTACTCATTGTTCATTCACTTTCTGGATCCAGCTTATCCTCAAGATCTTTCTATAGCACTTCTTCTCGAATGCTAATATCCTCCTTTGAGATTCTCTCAGGAGTACCCAGGCCTCACATCCATAGAGCATGCTGCTGAAGATACAGGTTTCCACAATGCGCAGTTTCATGTGTATCTTTATAGCTCGGCTCTTCCATATTTGGTCCGTGACTTTTAAGATAGCTGTTGCTTTGCTCTGACTATTCTAATTTTTACCTCTTTTTGGGTCCAAGTCATGCATCATGTGACATCCAAGATATGTGAAGTGTTCCACATTTTCCAGTTAAAATCCCTCAATGATAACTTTATTCAGTAACTCCTGCTGTCCGAATATCATTGTTTTAATTTTTTCAAAATCAACATTTAGTCCATATCTTTTTTCCTTCTGTGTATAGTGTTTGCAGTATCCTTTCCAGCCTTGTTGCCTCTTCTTCAATCAGGACAATGTCATCTGCAAAGCAGAGGTAGTTTATTCTCATTACATTTATTGAAATGCCTCCTACCTTCTTCTTTAATCTTATCTAGTGTCCTTCCCAGATGTGTGATGAAGATGGTTGGTGATATTGGGAATTTGTGCACAGTAGCATATATATGTAGCCTGATCAAAACCTATATAAGGGAACCATAACCTCTTTGCCTCTGCATGTCAATGTTCTCCTCATTATTGTCATAATCTATTGGAACGTTCTTACAATTTTAGCAATGTGATCCCAAACTTCAAGATTCTGTCCACCATCACTCCTAGATCTCTCATCTTCTCCACCTCTATCAAAATTTCTCCATTAATTGTATACTCTGCATCCCAACCCCGCCTAACAAATTTCAAGATCTTGCACTTTGAAATGTTACACTGATAGCTCCAATTATTTGCCCACTAACATAATCTATTCTGATCCTCCAGCAAGGCCACAACATCTGCTCTGCTTCTCATAGTCTCTCTCTCAACTTTACATCATCAGCAAACAGCTGCATATCTCTAGCTGAGCAGGTCCAAATATCATTAACATACAAGTTAAACAATAATGGTCACAAAACAGATCCCTGTAAAAGTCCACTAGTGATCTTCCTCTTTTGGGATACCACTCCTCCATATAAAATCTGCTGATACCTGTCCAGCAGCAAATCACTATCCAACTTACTAATCTGTTATCTAATCCCATCAGTTCAGTTTAGTTGCCAGCTTATCATGCAGCAGTCTATCAAAGGCCTTTGAAAAATCCAAGTACACCAAGTGTGTCTCCTTTATCAAATGAATTTGCCATCTTGTAATATTGCTCAAATATTGCGTTCGATGTTATGCATCAAATGCAGTCTTTCAGGACTTTCCAGTGAAGATGCTAATAATCTATGCTTTGAAGTTTCTGCTTCACTTTTTAAAAGCAAATCACCTACATGTAATTTATCTAGTGCTGAAACCTGTGTACTATTTTCATTAAGTAAAAATAGCAATATATCTATTTCGAAAGCTGATAAAGGAAAAGCAGTAGTGGTAATGGATAAGGTTGACTATGAGAGAAAAACAGACTGCCTTTTACATGATACCTCACCTATCAAGAAATTAATCATAACCTTACAAAAATGCAAATTAACAATTAAATAAGCTGCTTGATGAAGTTATTATTTGGATCAAAATACTATGGACAAGTTGTGCACTCATTTTGGAAGAACTCCTCATTTATATGGCCTCCCAAAAATTCATAAAGAAAATTATCTAGCAGGACCCATCATGAATTGTATTGACTCTCACACCTATAGAATTGCTAAAGTTCTGTCACATTTGTTAACTGCTCATACTGGACAATCCAGATCATTCATCAAGAATTCCACACGTTTTCTTGAGAAAATCAAGGATATTCAAATACTCAGATTTTGTTAGTCAGATTTGACATCGTTTCCCTCTTTATCAACATTATCTGATGCTGTTAATATACTATATGATGATTACCCTCCTGATATTGCAAATATTTTTGAATTTGTTATACATTCAGGATATTTCAGCTGGAAAAACAAGATCTATAGACAAGTTGAAGGTACTGCCATGGGTACTGTCTCCAACTCCAATCTTACAACAAGAACTTCTCACTATCAAAACGTTAATGAATTTAATGGTTAGAACCTAATCAAAGCCAGCAAATAATTGACTCCTATATTCACACACCTCAGGATTCTTCAACAGACTGCAGGGTTCCAATCCCTTATATTTCTGGCATCTCTGAACCGATTGGTAGAATTCTGAAGAAGTATCATCTCATTCCCACCTATTTTCTGATCAACAAAATTTCTCATCTGTTGCCATCTACAAAAAAACAAATTGGCACCTCTATCATTAGCTGACATGTATCAGATACTGTGTAATGTAATCTAACATATTTTGGACAAACAGCCCATTCTGTGGGAAAAAAAAATTAATGAACATCAATATTATATCGAATGCATAAAATATTGAAACCTCAAAAGTCTAGTCTGGCACAACATAGTATTGACACTAAACACAATATCCAGTGGGATAAAGCTCATCTTCTCTGTATATGCAGGTTTAAATATGAATGCCTTTTCAAAGAAAGTTGCAAAGTTCATTTACATCAGCCAAATCTGAATCGGAAAGATTGTCTCTCTCTCTCTCCCAAAAGTTTGGAAGGGAGGCTTTGGAAGGCAGTGAGACAAATGATTTTGAGAGCATACGGTGTGAGGTAGAGGTGGGCAAGACAGGATATTTAGTGGGGTATTGCTACAGACTCAGGAGCACAGAGGATGGGGACCAGGAGATGTTTAGACAGTTAAGTTTGGCAAGTGCAAGAAGAATGATTGTTATGGGAGATTTCAACTACAGTAGTATAAATTGGAGAGAGGAAGATGCATGTAGCAATAGGCGAATGGAATTTCTAGAATTCTTGAGGGACAAATGTCTTAGTCAACATGTAACAGAGAGAACAAGAGGTTCAAGAGGTTTGGATTAGTTATAGCATCAGAAGAGTTGATAATAACTGAGATGACATCTCTCCCACCAGTTGGAGAGAGTGACCATATGGTTTTGACTTGGAAAATGAATAGACATGCAGGAGTATCAAAGAGACGGGAACTTATGTGGAATTATAAAGCAGGTGATTATAATAGTCTTAGACGTCAACTCGGGAAGTTTCATGGAGGAAGGAATTGGAAGCCTCGGATATCATTAGTGCGTGGGAAATTGTGAAAGAATATTTGTTATCAGCAATGGTAAGTTGTATACCACGAGTGAAGAAGAGAACACAATTTGGAGTAAAGTGGATGAAAAACAATATTAAACAGGAATTGCATGCAAAAAAGAGGCTATGGAAGAGATATAAGGAGACAGGTGAAGAGAAGATGCATGAAAAATATAAGACACATGCCAGAAGAGTTACTAGTGTGGTAAGGAAAGCAAAACTGGAATATAAGAGGAGATTGGCCCTAAGATCCAAAGAAAATCCTAGGGAATTTTTTAGCTATGTGGCCAGTAAGAGGAGAAATGACTGTGGAAGAATGATATTGTGGGAAAAAAATGGGATTTATAGTGACTGATGGAGAGGACATAGTGGAATGATCAATGAACACTTTATTGGAGTAATTGATCCTAGAGGAGTCAGTTTTAATGCTAGAGGGATGGGGCAGGTTCGAGGTTTAGAGGTACAGGAGGAGAGTGTGTTTCAGATACTGAGTACTCCGGATGTCAGTAAAGCTTTGGGACTGGATGGTATTTCACCACGGGTTTTGAGAGAATATGCTAGGGAACTGACAGTACCTTTAACCTGGCTTTTCAATAAAAGTCTGGCTTCGGCAAAGGTGCCCAGGGAATGGAAGGAAGGTAAGATAGTGCCATTGCATAAAGGTGGTAACAGACTGGAAGTGTCTAATTATAGGCCAGTCTGTGTGTCATCAGTAGTTGTTAAGATCTTGGAGAAAGTAGTGAGGGACCATATACAACATTGGGCAGATGAGAGTAATGTTATCTGTGAAATTCAACATGGATTTGTGAAAGGGCGCTCTTGTTTTAGCAATATGCTAGCCTTTTATAATAAAGTTACAAGAACATTAGATGAGGGAAAGGCATATACTGCAATTTTATTAGACTTAGCAAAGGCATTTGACAGGGTTCCACACGATAAGCTGATATTTAAGTTGCAGCACATGGGTCTGGATATCAGATTGGTCAACTGGATTCAGGATTGGCTGTCTGATAGGTATCAGTGAGTTGTGTATGGTGAAGCAGTTTCAAGGAGGCAGAGGGTTACAAGTGGGGTCCCATAGGGCTCAGTATTAGGACCTATATTGTTTAACCTTTATACCAATGACATTGCCAGTGGACTGCAAGGGGATATTCAGTTGTTTGTGGATGATGTGAAGCTGGGAAAGGTTATTAGTAATAGTGCAGATGTGGTAGCCCTGCAAGAGGATTTCAATAAACTAGACACATGGGTAAATGAATGGCGGTGTCAGTTTAATGCAGCAAAATGTAAGATCTTGAGGTTTGGGAATCGATGGGATGCTGCATGCTCTATTGGAGGAGCTATACTGGAGGAAGTAGGGAAGACAAGAGATCTGGGGTTGATGATTGATAGAAACCTGAAATTTAGGGGACATATTGCAAAGGTGGTGAAGGTAACACAGAGGATTGCTGCAATTATGAGAAGGACACTGACCTGCTGAGATAAAAGGGTTATCATTCCATTGTATAAGTCTCTGATCAGAGCACACTTAGACTATTGTTCTCAGATTTGGTCCCCAGGATTTGAAGGGGATAAATTAACTGTGGAAAGGGTACAAAGACGGATGACAAAGATGGTTTCAGGACTGTACAATTTGTGTTATGAGGATTGGCTGAGGGAATGTGGACTGCAGAGTTTGATGGATAGAAGAAGGAGAGGTGATATGATTGAGACTTTTAAACTGTTGAGAGGTGGTTACAGGGTTGACACTGGATAGTTCTTTTGCTTAGTTGAACAGCAGGAAGGAGTGATGACAAGAGGCCATCCCTGGAAGTTACGAAAGGAAACTGTGAGCAAGAGGGTGAGGATTGGTTTCTTTGCATGGAGGGTGGTTGAACTGTGGAATGCATTGCCTGATGGAGGGGTGAGAGTGGAAACGGTCAATTGGTTTAAGGAGTGGTATGATAGACTGTGTTTCTTAGGTAGACCTCTCCTCGATGAGTCTTGACAGACTTTATGTTTTTAGGAAGGACCTCCCACGATGAGTCTTTTGACTCCATGGAGGCCTGAATAATAATAATAATAATAATAATAATAATAATAATAATGTAACCATCAAAAATAGTTTTAATAATATTATTTTTTGATATTAATTTCTACATGTGGCAACAATTTTTAATTCGTAAACCACCGACTGCTATATGTACTTTGTATTTCAGCTCCTTTGATTTGCTTGTTTCTAAACACTGATGATGTGCTGTTATTTTCAGTACAAAATATCTGTACTTTCATTTCATTAAAGTTAATTACTGTGGTTATCATGTAATTTATTACTTATAGTCATGCTTTATGATGCCTAATCTTTAAAGGTACCTTTAAAGATTAGGCATCATAAATAATACTGTTATTATGAATCCAATTCTGAATCTTAGTCCTCACCAAGTTCTCTAATACCATAACAACAATCCCATACATACATTGGCCTGTAATTTGTAGCCTTAGTCTTATCCAACCCCTCCCTTTTGTAAAGTGGAACAATTTTTCCCACCTTCCATTCGTTTGGGACTCATCCTGTTGAAAGATTCATGTTAAATAGTTGTGCAAAAAGTGCTATTAATTCCATAGTGCATTTCCTCAAGACATATGACAATAACTGTCAAATTTTACTGTCTCGTTAACATCAAGTTGATTTAATTCCTCTTGTGTTAAGGAGGTTCAGTACACACTGATTAACTGATCAGTGAATACTTCAATTATATCCTCTGAATTGGTTACCAATCTGCCAGTATCATCAACTAGCATCTTCCTCCCATAGTAATTTTTCTTTCTACTTGCCACATATCGAAATAACTCGCTAGGATTTTTCTTGGATTGGTTAGCTAATTTCTTCTCATACTGCACTTTTACTGCCTTTACTAACTGAGTTACCTTCCTGACCTGCTCTTGGTGCTCTTCATTCAACTGATCATTACCAACATTCATCTTGTGTTGCTTCCACAGTGCCTTTGTCTTCCAAATTTCACTTTTTATCTCTTCATTCATCCATTTTATTCCTAGCTTGTTTAACCTTTCACCTTTGGAATACCCTCACACTTTGCTTCTATTAGCTCCCAGTTGTCTCCTAAGCTTTCAAATATCATTAGCTTTGTAGCTTCACATATATCTCTTCCTTATAGAAGTTCTCATGTGACTGACTGCAACCCAGGTAATAACTTCATGGTCACGCTCTCCAACCAGAGGAAGATTAGACATTCCATTCACAATCACATCCTGTGATGACTTAACCAGAGATCTTCGTGTGTCCTCCATTATGTAATGCCTAAGATTGTTGTCCCTTAAGAACTCGAGAAATTCATTCTCCCTATTCCCCAATGCTATCCCTTCATTCCAAATCAATACTGCCATAGTTGATATCATCCATAATGATCACCCTTAGCTTGCATCACTCACTAAGCCACATTGCCTATACATTTCTTTCAACCTCCACTTCACACCATACTGATTCAAAACCATTGTCACTTTTTTCTCCTGGTGTCTCAACCTTGTGTGGATATAATTCCCCCTGCTATCATCAGTACTCCCCCTACCTAATTGCCTTTTCTATCTCCATGAAAAACATCATATCCCTTCTTAAATATGAGACACACTTCTTAGACACACTAGCCACCTGCCAGCTTGATGGAACCTTGGTTTTCTCAGTTTATAGAAAACCCACCCATACAGGCAAATTCAGTCACCAACAACCCCCCCCCCCCTCACAACAATATGGAGTCATTAAGACACTACACAACAGGGCTAAACTTATCTGTTCCAATGACAATGCCCTAACCACAGAACTAAACCACATTCTCAACACTTTCTTAGCCAATGGCTAACCTCCCCCCCCCAAAAAAAATCCAAAAAATATTGAAACCAATAAACCACACCCCTCCCCCTCCACCCCTTCCAAACAAGGATTACTCTAAATCCATCACCATTCCCTATATCAAAGGCACCTCGGAAAAAATTACAAAAATCCTAAAAAAACATGACTTAACTTCTTGTTACAGACCTTATAAAAAATTGACATCCCTTATCTGCTCCACTAAAGACCAACCTCTCTCCCCCCCAGACCTACCTGGTGTATACCAAGTCCTTTGCAGTTGTAAGCTGTCCTACTTTGGCCAAACATGCAGGACAGCTAATATCAGAATTTCAGAACACAAGGACTACATCCGTTTTCACCAGTACAGCCACTCTGGCCTTGCAGGCCATGAACTGGATACCCATCATAGAATATGGTGGAAGAAAGCCATGATAATACACCGTAGTAAATTCAAATACGAAAGGCTATTCATGGAATCAGCCTCAGCACTAAGAAACAATCCAAACCTCAACAAATTGGGTTGCATGAGACTGCCCCATATTTGGGAAACCTACATCAGAAGACCTTCAGTCCAATCGGCCAAGAATACCAACATTGCCCGCTAGGGGGCACCATTAGGACTTTTAGGAGAAAGAATAGCTTCCTGCTTCAATCCTCATTTACTGTGTGTTGTGCTTGCGTGCATGTGTCTTGTATTTAAGTTCCTGTGATAATGGCAACGTGACGTTGCCGAAATATTGGAAGTGTATTAAAATTTATTTTAATGTATATTCTATTGTACATTGTTAATTTCCTTAAGCTATTTAGTAAGAATGTATAACCAACGTCTAAGCCTTTCCACGAGAATCATATCTCTTCATTTCTATTCCTGTCAAGATGTCATTCTCATCAAACCATGTTTCACTTATTTCAACTATTTTTGGACACATAAACTGCATCAATGCAACAATTTTATCTCCCTTATTTCTGACACTACTGGCATTGGCAAATGAACATAATCTGTTTCCTGCTCTATAACCAGTCTTATTTATGCTCTTTTCCATCCATGACTTGTGCACCCTCTCATCCACCACACCTTTTGTTTTAGAATCTCCATATAGTGCTATTTTTGAGTCATTTGTTACTTTGTTCTCTCCACTATCTTTCTTTTTATTCTTTCACACTCTTCTGTTCATATCCACCATACATCTAATTTCATTCTGTACATTCTGTTTCATTTCATTCCTCATCTTAATCATTTCATTGTTCATCTCTAGCATTTCAGCTATTGTATCATCAGTCGGAGTTTCTTCCATTTCCACAATCACACCAGCTCCTGTTTTATTAGTTAGGCACATTTCCATTTTCGTAATTATACCCAGTTTCCTTTTTTTTTTTTAAATTATTGTTGTATTCACAATCACATTCTCCATACCCATATTCTCATGCTCTCTCTCTCTCTCTCTCTCTCTTCTGGCTGTCATTCATTCTTGGTCTTACATCCATCACTGTCTTTCATCTGGTATTCTTCACTTTCAGTTCCTAAGTTTAATTCATATCACTGCAATCCATTAACATATCACCAGCCATCCATAATTTCCCAGAAAAAAAAAAAAATCCTTCAAGACCAACAAAAGCAGATGCTCACGAAATTGAAACCAGAAACCATCAAACATAAATAATTAGATTCTGTCAAAACACTGATAAAATCAAGGTCTTCTTGCAGAGACATTAACTATGACTACAAGAAACATATTTGAAACATGATAAGAATCCTAGATTATGATAAGGTACTATCATCTCTAGGGACAAGGTCTGGGATGAACCTGTTAGGGTTCATCAACCTAATAAAGGATGAACCTGTTAGGGTTCATCAACCTAATAAAGGATGAACCTGTTCATACAGAAATTTTCATCTGTGTGGACAACCAAACTCTATTCCAACAAGTCTCTTGAAGCAGATGCCTCTTTGCTGATAGCATCTCAGTTCTGCCTCTGCAATCTACCTCTCGGTTCTGATCTGTTTTACATTTGCTTGCAGATCCACATTGTCCCATGAAGGGCTTTCAAAACCAGATATGATGGAATGGGGTGGTTAATCTTTATTCCTATATAGTATCCTATGTCTGTATATTGCATATATTCTTCTTGCTTGTTTCCCTGTTTTGATAGTGTAAAAACATGGGTTTTCAGGGTAAAAAAACCTTCACTTCCATATGAGACTGGCTAATCCACCTTCACATGAAGAGTCCTGATAAAGGTTCTTGATATCCTAGATAGGATTCAAATCCAGGTCTTTCCAACAGAATAGTATCACTAATATGGAGACTCATCTCTCAGCAGGACCTATTGTTACAGTGTACTGCATCTATCTATCATCTGGACAGATACACCACAGGATGACCTTGATGAACTCATATTACTGTTACTATCCCCCATTATTCTTATAGGAGATCTAAAACAGCCACAATACTCAATGGGGTAGTGCACATACTAGCATCAGGGAGAGGATTATGAGATGCATGCTCAATAACTATAATCTTTCTCTCTCTCCCCTTGCAACACTAGGAAAATTGTTCAGTAGTCAAATGCCATACATCCCTTTGTCCTGCATATCACAAAACTCTAGGTTTCATGGTAGATATTACATGCTATAATGAGTTTCTGTGGCATGAAGTTTTATGCTATTATGTCTGGTGCAACCATGTGCAACTTTTTTAAGAAATTATTATTTAATTACCACTTTGCAGACAAAAGTACAGACTGTTTTTTCAAGGGCATATAAATATTCAAAGATGTGAAAAGTGTGTTGAAGTAAATGGAGATTATATTGAAAAGTGACACAGTTGTTTTCCCAGAATGCACAGCACAATTCTGCATGGAAGAAGGAAGTTGGCAGCCTCTATATACAAGTAGCCTAGTTGTGAAGACATTAAATGTGCAAACTTTGTCTGCTTATGCTTGATTTAAGCATTAAAACGATAATGTAATTTCTTGTCTTGTATAAATATATTTTAACCTTGGACTTTAAATTTAAATTCATCATTAAATTGCTTTTACTTTACAGAAAGATCAAAAACTTACTTTTATTACATGTCCACTGGTGTCTGAAATTCTTGCTAATGTTAGTGCCATATTAGTATCAGGTGCAGAGGTAAACCATTTATAGCCAAAAAGACAATATGATCCATCACACTGAGGGATGGCTACTGTTTCAGTGCTACCTGCTATATGTGCAAAACAAAAATAAAAATCATCATCCTAAATACATCTATTTTATTACTGTCTTTCTCCCCTCCCACTCCATGCTCTTTGGAGTCTCCATACAATAATCATAAAAATTATTTATATGTGGTAGTGGCTATAATTAAAGCCTGAGAAATATTATTATCATCAGCCCTCCACAGAGTTAAAAAAAAAGACTAATAAATACAATGCTCATTAAACCATGCATAAACTCATTCTGTGAAACTTCACTTACCACACTTACTGGTAAAGCATTCCTACTTACTAACCATTATCCTAACAAAAAAATCTGTTCTCACTTCTCTGCTTATGCCTGCCTGCCTTATGCAATTTCCCCAGGCAACCTCTTGTTCTATCCCTGTCTCTTCTAACCTATGTAAATGTTATAGTTTGTTATAAAGAGTAGCTAAATCCTGTTTGTTCATCAAGCTTCAGTAACTTACTCAAGTTTTATAATGTTACAACTGAGTTGGATAGTGGTAATTGGTGAGGGTAGCTAAAGAGAGGTATGAACAGCAGTTAGATAATGAAGCCAAAAAGGATCCTAAGGAGTTCTTTTGATATGTAGCCAGCAAAAGAAAGAATGATTATGGAAGGATGACATTGATTGGAGAAAATGGTATAAAGACAGCTGTTGCAGAAGGTGTGGTGGAGATACTTAATGAGCAGTTCATAAAGGTCTTTCAATCTTGTGAATGTGATGAATGATCCTAGTTCTCACAAGCTTCTTGTGAGAACTAGGATCCAGAGTTGGGTTGACAACAATGGCATTATCTTTGATGGACAGCATGGATTTGCTAAAGGGAGGTCATGTTTAAGTAATATACTTACTTATTACAATAAGGTGACCACTTCCATTGACAGAGGAGAAGGATAAACAGTGGTATGCTTGGATTTTGCAGGGACTTTTGATAGACTGCCACATGATAGGTTGATACTCAAACTGGAGTGGATGGGGTTGGATTATTAGATTGGTGCATTGGATTGGACACTGGCTATCTGATGGGTATCAATAAGTTGTGTATGGGGGAGCGATATCCAGGAAAAGGAAAGTTACTGCAGGTGTGCCTCAGGGGTCTGTTTTAGGGCCATTGCTGTTTAACTTGTATATTAATGATATTGGTGAAGATGTGGATGGAGATGTTCAGTTGTTTGCAGGTGATGTGGTTTTGGGCAAGCCGTGAGGAGTGGAGAGGATGTTGTGGCCTTGCAGGAGGACTTGAGTATATCGAGTGATTGAGCATGGGAGTGGGGATGTGGGTTCGGTGTTGCAGAGTGTGGGGTTTGGGGATTTGAAAAACAGGGATGGGATGCAGAGTTTATGTTTGGTGGGGATATATTGTTGGAGGTGGAGGAAATAAGAGATAAGGGAGGTGATAGTGGATAAGGTTCTGAAATTTAGGGGACATATAGCCAAAATTGTGAAGATGACACAAAGGCTTCTGGGAATGATGCAGGGGACACTGACATGTGAAAGTAGGGAGATTCTTGTTCCATCGTATAGGGCTTTGATTAGGCCATACGTGGACTATTGTGCCCAGATTTGGTCTCCTGGTTTTCAGAAGGATGAAGAGATGTTGAAGGGGGGGGGGGTCCAGAGGCAACTGACTGGGGGTGGTTTCTAGCCTCTGGAATGTCAGGTATGGGGAGGGATTGAGGGGATGCAGCTTGCAGAGTTTGGTGGATGGGAGGAGGAGGTGAGATGTGATAGAGACCTACAAGTTATTAAGGTGTTATTATTAATGCTGGAGAGGTTCTACAGAAAATAGTGGGAGATCAGGGGAGAACCGGGGGTCATCCCTCGGGGCTGTATAGGGGAGTATGAGTGCGGTAGTGAGAAGTAGGTTTTTTCATGCAGAATTGTGAATGATTGGAATGCCTTGCGTGAGTGTGTGGTATCTGCAGAGAATTTGAGTGTGTTTAAAGCATGGTATGATGAGCTGTGTGTTTGATAAAAGAACCTCCTAGATAAGTCTTTGACTCCATGGGGCTCTTGGGTAATAATAATAATGGCTACACAGTAATACTGATGACTTTGAAAGGGAATTTTACAGGATTCTGCATGCAGTTCTGTTACATAAGTAGCAGCAAATGGGAGATGGATATGGAGTGTGATATGGATAAGACAGAGTGGCTGATGGAGAGATATCAGAGAGTAGTTTATTTAGGAGTAGAGTCCAAGTGAAGACCTGTGACCAGAAGTATGCTGCTTCTACTTGGGTCACTACTATTTAATTTGTACATTAATGATATAAGAAATAATCTGAAGGAAAATATTCAGTTATATACTGATGATGCAAAAATTTGGATAGAACAATAGTTAAGAAAGATGATGCAGGGATCTTGCAGTGTGATTTAAATAGACTTGCGATACACAAAGAATGGAATGACAGTCACTTTAATGTGGCAATGTATAAAGTTATACATTTTGGGATGAAAAGATTACCAACTGTATTGATGAAATTGTACTCAAGGAAATTGATGACTCTAGGGATTTGTTTTTGATCATTAGGGAGTGAAGTTCATAGGACATATTGCAAAAGTGGCTAAAATAGCCACTGACAAACAAGGAAGTTATTTATACTTCTTTATAAAGCCTTGATAAGGAGTTATCTGGACTACAACACACAGATCTAATCACCTGGGTTTCTTGGGTATGGAGAAGAGCTGGATTGGATCTGCAGGCAAGTGATCAAGATGGTTACAGGTTGATGATTTGTAAGTTAAAAAAAAAATTGATTGATAGGAAAAAAAGAGAGAGAGATATGACAGAGAAAAATGACACTGTTATTATTAATATTATTATTATTAACATCTGACTTCCATGGAGTCAAAGACGCATCGTGGGAGGCATACACACTATTGCATACAATGCTCATCCAACTATGCTTTAAACTGATTCAGCGTGTCAACATTCACAACAAACTCAGGCAATGCATTCCGCTCACCAACCACTCTCCATGCAAAAAACCTACTCCTCACTTCTCTGCTCACACCCTCCTGCAGTTTCCTGTGATGGCCTCTTGTTCTATCCCATCTCCAATTCTATGAAAAATTTCTTCCATGTCAACCTGATAACAACTCCTGACCAGATTATATGTGTTAATCATATCCCCCCCCTCTTCTTCATATTCATGAGGCTCTGCAGCTTACATTCTCTCAATCTGTCCTCATACTCAACATCAAAAAGACCGCTGACCATCTCTGTGAATCTTCTCCAGACCCTTTCTAATATATCCAAATCTGCACACAATAATCCATATGAGGCCTGATCAAGGCCTTATACAATGGCATCATAACCCTGTCTATTTCTGCATGTCAGTGTCCTCCACATCATTACAATTATCCGATGTGAACGCCTTCGCAACTTGTGCGATGTGGCCCCTGAATTTCAGGTCCTTTTCCACCATCACTCCAAGATCTCTTATCTCATCTACTTCCTTTAAAGTTTCCCCACCAAGTGTATACTTCGCATCCCATCGTTGCTTACCAAATCTCAAAACCTTACACTTTGCCCAGTTTTGTATCAGATTTGACCCCTTATTCCCAATATCATTAACTTATAAATTAAATATCAGTACAGAAATCCCTCGATTAATGCACCCCAGATTAGTGCATTTTTGATTAGTGCATCATTTTTTTTCAATACCCAAATTCGATTAGTTCACCTCTAAAATTTTATTAGTGCACCTGTATTTTTCAGATGTATACATACATCTTAAAAATAAATGTTACAAATTTTAAAAATTTTCGATTTATACATTTTTTATGGTTAACTATTTTAAAAAATCACTTACCAGAATGAAATAATTTAGTTATAAATTTGAAACATTTCACAAAGTTATTTTTTAATGGCATGCTACACTATTTCCATGTATACTATGTTCCAAATTTACCACAAAAATTTATGTCATCTGCTTTACATAGCATTTTGCGATCATATCTCGTGCAATTGTTTTCCTTACTTTTTATTTTAAATTATTTTCCTAACCTTCAATCATGAGTAAAAGAATTAGTGAGCAAAAAATAGAAGTGTGAAAATGATTCGAAAAGTAATATCTTTGTAACTTGTAAAGAAAGGGCTGTCAATGATGGAAAAGAAGAAGAATTCCATAATAAATTTAGTTTAATCCTTTATCCAAGTGTGAGCAAAAAGTTTGCGCCTGAAAATATCTTCAGGACTGAGGAAAGATAGTGCAACACCAGGCAACTCAGAGCAAAGGTGGACCAAGCTATCATCACTCCTATCTCAGTATCTTCCATAAAGCAAAACATATCTCCTTGTGGATATGTATAATGTTATGCATTAAGGGAAGGTCCACTACCCTTCCCTTAGGATGAGTAGTGGCCCTTCCCTTAATACCTAACCTAACCTTTCCTCAGTTCTAAAGATATTTTCATGCACAAACTTAGTTTGCTCACACTTGGATAAAGGATTAAACTAAATTTATTATAGTCTAACCAAGTGCAAAATAAACTTTCAACATCTTTCTCTAAATCCAGAGTAATTTAATAACAAGGTGGTACACCGTTTGGCAACTCCTATAGATAAAGATGACTTCTCCATTGCTTCTGCCTTGGTATCTCCACCTCTGGGCCTGGCTCCCACTGACAAGACCTCAATAAAGGTCGAAACCGGTCTGGGTAGTAGCCCTTCCCTTAATGTATAACATTATACATATCCACAAGGAGATTTGTTTTGCATTATGGGAGATACTGAGATAGGAGTAATGATAGCTTAGTTCACCTTTGCTCCGAGTTGCCTGGTGTTGCACTACCTTTCTTCAGTCGTGAAGATATTTTCAGGTGCAAACAAAGTTTGCACCTGAAATCCTTATCTGCAATTGCAGCTTCTTCTGTGATTAGTACATTATGTAGACTATTTTTCTTTTTGAAATGCTCAAATCACCAAGTACTAACGTGGAATTCTTCTTGAAAGTTTGTTTTGCACTTGGTTAGACTATAATAAATTTAGTTTAATCCTTTATCCAATTGTGAGCAAAAAGTTTGCACCTGAAACCTGTCGATGAAACCGGCCTTTTTTTGGAAGAGAATGCTTTCCAAGACTTTTCTAACCAAATCAGAGAAATCTCAGCCTGGTTATAAAGTCGCAAAGTCGAATGAAATTACTGCTAGCAATATGCGAGCCGTTTGGCAGCAGCACATTCTTCCACATTGTGCAAATGATTTTAGAGGCTTTTCAAATGACTCTAAGTTAATTAAATCTCATTCTGTGAAGTTGAGTGATTCCGACCTGCTAAATTTAGATGCACAGTGTGAAGATCCTGAAGAATATGAAGAAAATTTAATCACTGACAAGCCCAAAGAGGTTTCACAGAAACAATTTGAAAATGAAAATAGTTTATGTACAGTGGAAGTTTTCAAGCAGCAATGCTGAGAGACCAAACCTGGTGAAGAGAGAACCAGTAAAATTTGCAGAAGCGACAATAGGGCCATACCATCAGTTGCATGAAAAAAAGAAACAGAATGCTCGCCAAACTATGTTAGCTCAGTTCTCTGTTAAGAAGCAGAATAATAAATTTATATTCTGAATATGTTTTATTGTCTTTCAGCTTCATCATTTTCTTTTAACAACCCTGGGACATACCCTAATTCTTTTATAAAAAGAACTTAAGGGTCAAAAAAGAAATCTGAGGAACAAATTATACATTTTCCCATTTAAAATAGGTTACTATATTCGATTAGTGCATTTTTGATTAATGCACCTGTTTTAAAGAATGCATTAGGTGCATTAATTGAGGGATTGCTGTACCTTATAGAGAGGCTCTACATCACACAATTGGACACCTACATTCATTTGGATTTTACTACACCATACACTACTCTGTTGAAGTCTGTTCATCAATGATCCTGTGTACTCCATATGCCTTTGCAAAGTCTAGCAAGGTGGGAGATCAGGGGAGAACCAGAGGTCATCCCTGGAAACTGTATAAAGAGGGTGCGAGTAGGGGAATGAGAGGCAGGTTTTTTTTGTGCAGAGTTGTGAATGATTGGAATGCCTTGCCTGAGAGTGTGGTGTCTGCAAGGAGTTTCAGTGTGTTTAAGACACGGTATGATGAGATGTGTGTGTGATAAAAGGACCTCCCAGATGAGTCTTTGACTCCATGAGGTCTTGGGGTACTAATATTAATAATAGTAATAATACCATGGCATAGCCATTTCTCTTATTCAACTCGACTACTATTTTTTAGTGAAGAGACAACAGCAGAAAATCCATCCATCCATACATACATACATACATCTTCAAGGCCCACTCTTCCTAATTGGGTTGTGGGGGCAAAAGCTGCAAGAGGAACTTCCAATGGTCACGATCCTCTGCCACCAAGCTCAGGTGTTCTGGTGGGATTCCCAAACGTGTCCACCCAAGGTTTTGGATATAGTCTATCCAGCAAGTCCTTGGCCTTCCACGTGGCCTCCCACCCTCTGGCTTGGCAAAGAGGGCCTGCTGAGGGAGCCTCTCTTGTGGCATTCTGACCAGGTGCCCATACCAGTGTAACTGTGATCTCTCAACACAGAGAAGCAGCGGTTGAGTATTGAGGGTTTCCCGAATTGCAGAAAATCCATTTAAAATAAAAATATACACATGATCATCATAAAGCCATTTTAATAAAATTAAACTGTTAACATACAGATATTTCAGTTTGTGTATTGCAAATGATCTTTATTGTACATTAAACAATTGAAAATTCAAATAAAACAAACTGAATCTCTGTGATACAAACAATGGTTATCCTATCAGGCATGGTTGCATGAGTGCCTGATTATAAACTATACACTATTAGGATTTTAGAAAAAAAAAAGTTACTTTTTTTTTCTAAAATCCTAATATCACTTAATTAGAACATCTAAAAAAAAAAAAAGTTACTTTTTTTTTTTTTTTTTTTTTAGATGTTCTAATTAAGTGAAAAACAGATGCTCTTTCTCTTTCACTACATCAGTATATCATATACCTACTTATTTTAGTCACTACATATATCAAACATTTGTGCACCATCCTTTCCAATCCACTTGCTGTTATACATAGAGATTACCATTCAGAAGGCATGTTACTAAGGTGTCTGGGGAATGAATGGTAATCTCTCCTTCGCTGTATACAGAAAATCCACTTACACAGGCAGATACATTCACAAACTTTCCCACTACTACCCCTATTAATAATATAGAATCATTAAAACTCTAACCAATACAGCCTATAATCTTTGTTCCAGTGGAACCTCTCTTTGTGTATATGGTTGAATGGAATACTCAACCATATACACAACATCTTCCTATCCAATGGCTATGGTGATTACAGAATTAAATGGAAATAATGAGTTTCTCCCCCCATTCCTCGGCCATCTCTTCCAAAAGATTTCAGAAGTGCCATCACCATCCCTTACGTCCATGGCAGACAAAAAAAATAACCAGGTCCTTAAAAAAGTACAACTTCTACACAGCTTTTAAACCCCACAGGAAACTTGCTACCTTTGTGTGTTCTACCAAAGATCAGCTCCCTCCTCTCTCAATGCCTGGAGAATATAAAGTACCCTTCCTGCAAGTTGGCTTACTTCAGACAGACAGGTAGATCAGCCACTATCTGTTTAGCTAAACACAAATCTTACATCTGCAATCACAACTATGGTCAGTCTGCAGACCATTTATTGGACACAGCTCACAGGATCTTCAGGAAGTAAACCACCATGATCCACCATAGTAAATTTAAAAAGGACAAATCCACCATAGTAAATTAAAAAAATTAAACAAATATGGATGTATTTGTTTATTTAGACCAAAATTTGGGAAACAATAATTGTCAGTGGTCCCAGTTTACATCCTCTGCCTATAAATGAACATAGAGGGTGCACCACCTAGATAGGACTTTAGAGTCACCCATGTGTTTCATTAAGTATTGTGTAGTTTCTATGTGTTACAAGTATTATTATTATAAGGAAAGGAAGGAAGTAATCAAACGAGTACATGTAGCACACCTAGCACTTCACGAAACGACTGAAGTCTAAGTTAAAATCCTGCAATGACAAAGCTGCCTTCATCTTTCCTTTGCCGATTACTACTCTAAGGTCTAATATTCAATGAATTTGTAATTAAATTTAGACAAAATATTCCACACACTAATAACACTACAAGTGCACAACCTTTATAGCAGCTCTTACTCATAAACATACACTTACATACAATTAATGATATCAAAATAACTTATCTGAAATCAAAGTTCTCTTTACACACTGCTTCTTCTCTTGCCACACGAGCGCCCTCTCCTTATAATAATAATAATAATAATCCTCTATAATAATAATTCTTATTATTATTATTATTGCTACTGATATCTGACTTCCATAGAGTCAAAAGACTCATCACGGGAGGTTCATATTCTGTAATGCAAAAAAAAAAAAAAAAAGATCATCAAACCGTGCTGTTAAACCCATTTAGAGTTTCTGCACTCACCACAGTTTCAGGCAAAACATTCTAATCACCAATCATTTTCCATGCAAAGTTCATGCTTCTCACTCCCCTGCTCACACCCACCTTACAGAGCAACAAGGAATGGCCTCCTATTCTACCCTTGTCTCCCTCTACTCTATGAAAAATTTCCTCCACATTACTCTGGTAACAACCTTGGAAAGAACTTGTCTCAATTATATCCCTCTTTCCTTCTTCTATTCACGAGGCTCTACAAGCTGCATTCCCTCAATTCCTCCTCATATCTGACATCCCATAGACTTGACACTGATTTAATGAATCTTCTCTGGATTCTCTCCAGTACATTCCCTTGCAAATCAGGTGACCAAATCTGCATACAATAGTCCATATATGGCTTGACCAAAGCTTTATACAAAGGAACCATACCCTCTTGCTTCTGCATGTCAATGTCCTCCTCCTAACTGCCATAATCTGTTATGATGTTCTTACAATTTCAACAGTGTGATCCTTAAACTTTAAGTCTTTGTTCATCATCACTCTGAGATTTCTCATAGATGTCTTCAAATTTTCAACATTAATTGTATATTCTACATTCCAACTTTGCCTAACAAATTTCCAGACCTTACACTTTTTGCAACATTAAACTGACACTCCAACTCACACAGTCCATTTAGATTCCCCTGTCAGACAACAACATATACTCTACTTACCACAGTTCTTCCCAACTTTGCATCAACAGCGAACATCTGCATATCTCTAGTTAAGCCGGTCACACACTCACATGATCATCATTATCAATCTGCTGATGTGTATCCCCCCAAGGGATATTCAGGTTACCATGACAGCACTACATGATTAAGTTTACATTATTATTGATCTCCTATCAACAATTTACTCCAAATCAGTCTGTTATTTGTGAGAACTCCAATATTGTCATATCTAACATTTTGTGCTTCCAAGGCACTTCTGACTGAATCAATCCACCTAGACCTTGGTCTTCCTCTGGGTCTCTTTCCTGCCATCTTGGCATCAAACACCTGTTTTGCTCATTTTTCACCCATTCCATTTAAGTGGCCATACCACCTTAGATTAACTCTGCTTACACATTCTTGAATGCTAATAATGTCAAGTTCCTTTCATTTTCCTTCATTGTTAATATGATTCTGCCACTGATGCCACTGGTTCACTCCCCTAATTTTTCTCAGAACCCTCATATCTGTGGTCACTAATCTTTGATCAAGTGCTTTGTTTCTAACCCAACTTACAGATCTATAACTTAAAACTGGTTTGTATACTGCTAGTTTGATATTTTGGCTAATTTTTCTCTTATTCCATATAAATTTATCCAGCTGGCTACCCACCATACCAGCTTTACTTATTCTGTTGTCTATTTCCAGATTTAATCTGCCATCTGGGGTTGATGATTGATAGAAACCTGAAATTCAGGGGACATATTGCAAAAGTGATGAAGGTAACACAGAGGATTGCTGCAATAATGAGAAGGACACTGACCTGCAGAGATAAAAGAGTTATCATATTAGTATGATGACACAAGGTCGAAACGGCTTGCACCCCATTAACTCTCTCCCCAGCCCCTTTTCCCATAAACCCTTCCCCTTCCTCAAAAAAAGTGCCCTTAAAAATAATAATATATGTATATATTATTTTAAAAAAACCTGGGTTTTTTCAAATTACTTCTCCCACTTTGCCTCAACTCCCCCTTCTCTTTTAACAGCCCAAAAGCAGAAGTGTGCACATCGCAGAATGAAGACAACCAAACAACAACATCCAAATAAGGTATGTGCAAATTTTCTTCCTCTATTATTCTAGATATATTGGTCTCTAAAACACATCTATAATGCCCTAAGAATTCTTGAGTAAAAAGTCAATGACTTTAAAAATGGGTCATTCCTAAACGAAAGCAGGCAAAAAGAGCCGTAAAACTAATAGTTATCATCCTGTTGTAAAAGACCCTGATCAGACCACACTTAGACTATTGTTCTCAGATTTGGTCCCCAGGATTTGAAGGGGATAAATTAACTGTGGAAAGGATACAAAGGTGGATAACAAAGATGGTTTCAGGACTGTACAATGTTAGTTATGAGGATCGGCTGATGGAATGTGAACTGCAGAGTTTGGTGGATAGCAGAAGGAGAGGTGATATGATTGAAACTTTTTAACTGTTGAGAGGTGGTTAGAGGGGTGGCACTGGAGAGTTCTTTCGCTTGGTTGAACAGTGGGAAGGAGTGATGACAAGGGGCCATCTCTGGAAGTTATGAAAGGAAACTGTGAGCAAGAGGGTGAAGAGTTTGCATGGAGGGTGATTGAACCATGGAATGCATTGTCTGATAGAGTGGTTAGAGTGAGAATGGTCAGTTAGTTTAAGGAGTGGTATGACAGACTTTGTGTTTCCTAGGAAAGACCTTCCATGATGAGTCTTTTGACTCCATGGATGCCTGAATAATAATAATAATAATAATTTTCACTAAAAACTGTGCCTAAATAGCTGAAATGTTTTATTTCTTCTTTAGGATCTCCATTATGAATGCAGCTTAAGTTTTCTATGCTCCTGCCTATTTTCATAGTTTGGGCTTTTTTTATTGCTGATGTTCATGCCACATTTGTTACAGCAGTTATTCAATTTAGTTAGAGAATCTGAAAGCTTGCACTAGATTTGTTTAGGAGTAGAACATCATCTGCATAAAGCAAAGCACTAAGTTTGACATTTCCAATTCTAATATCAGGCCTAATACCACTTTCTTTCATAATGTGATCCATATAGATGATGATGAGTTAAGATATCACTAACATACAAGTAAAACAATAATGGTCCCAAAACAGATCCCTGTGGTGCTCCACTAGTGGCCTTCCTCTTTTAGGATACACTTCTCCTACACAACTGCTGTTATCTGTTTGAAAGCTACTCAGCTATTTAACTAACCAGTCCATTTTATGATCTCATGTGCTTAAATTTAGCTACCTTGTAATATATGAGCAGAATGCTAAAGCATGACCTCCCCCAACAAACCCATGTAGACTATCATAAAGAAAACTGCTGTTTTCGACCATGTTTTCAACTAACCTAACCTTGCCAACCTCTCTAACACCTTAACAAATAACATGAAATCCAGACATGCAGATTGCCCAGCTTATTCCTCTCCCCTTCATGCAGTGGAACAATTTTTATGTTTCCCACCTTCCATTCTTTTGGAACTCTCCCTGTTGTAAGATTCATGCTAAACATGCCTTTAATTCCCTAGAGCATTTCTTCAAGACATGCAGCAATATTGCCATCAAGTTTACTTAACTCCTCATATACCTCCTGCTCTTTCACCATCTGTCCCTCCTTTACTGTACCCTCTACACTCCAGATTCCCATGATGTTGTTGTCTTAATGAGGATGAAATCCAATGATAAATGGCTCATTAAATACTTTGCATCAGTTACCAATCTGCTAGTGTCATCAACTAACATCATCCTCCCATAGTAATTTTTCCTTCTACTTACCACACATCAAAAGAACTCACTAAGATTTTTCTTAGCTTGGTTGACTAATTTCTGCTAATACTGCACTTTTGTTGTCTTTTCTAACAAAGTCACCTTTCTGGCCTGTATTTGTACCTTTCATGTAATTGATTATTATTACTTAAATATAAAGAGCCAATAGGCTTCATTTCGGTGATATAAACATCATTCAAATTAAGGGGATATTAAATCCCACATTGTTTTAAAACCAAATAAGAAACTCAAAGATTAGAATCAGAGAGTTTCATGCCGAATATATAATTATAATGAACTATAAAAGTATCGGCGGTTACTAGCGTGAGCTAATGCAAGTAGTCCTAGTACGTAGTACAATCTCAGGCAACTCATTGCAAAGGTGGGGAAAGTTCTGATCGTTAATCCTGGTATTTTCCATAATGTAAAAACACATTTCCTAGGAAATCTATGCTGTTATTACATTATGGTGGAAGGTCACTACCCAGACCGGTTTCAGCCTTTTTTGAGGCTTCATCAGTGAATAGCTAGACCAAATAGATGCCAAACAGTATAGCAAAAAGAACTTATATACTCTGCTATACGAGTTGTCAAACAGGTGCAACCATTAAGCTACTTAAATATAAAGAGCCAATAGGCTTCATTTCAGTGATATAAACATTATTCAAATTAAGAGGATATTAAATACCACATTGTTTTAAAACCGAATAAGAAACTCAAAGATTGGAATCAGAGAGTTTCATGCTGAATATAGTAAACTATAAAAGTATTGGCAGTTACTAGCATGAGCTAATGCAAGTAGTCCTAGTATGTAGTACAATCTCAGGCAACTAGTTGCAAAGGTGGGCAAAGTTCTGATCGCTAATCCTGGTATTTTCCATAATGTAAAAACACATTTCCTAGGAAATGTATGCTGTTATTACATTATGGTAGGAGGTCACTACCCAGACCGGTTTCAGCCTTTTTTGAGGCTTCATCAGTGAGTAGATAGACCAAATAGATACCAAAGAGTATAGCGAAAAGAACTTATATACTCTGCTATTATTATTATTATTATTTTATTGTTAATAGTAGTAATATATTCTTGACCTCTGTGGAGTCAAATGATTCAGTGAGAGGTCAACACTAGTCAATATGAAGTCTATCATACCACTCATTAAACTCATCTGCTGTTTGGATTTTCGGCATGCTCTCAAGCAATGCATTCTATGCTCCTACCATTCTCCATGCAAAATATTTACTTCTTACCTGTTTACTCAATACTTCTTTATTTGCAACTTCCAGGGAGTTGCAAATAAAGAAGTATTTACTTCCTTATTCCTTCCTCTCATTCTGCCATATTATTCTACCACATCTACTATTATCCAGTTATTAATTGATAATAACTCTTCAATAGCTTAAATGTCTCAATTATACACCACCCCTTTGTCTTCTATCCACAAAACTCTGTATTCTGCATTCCTACAGTCTATCCTCATAATCAACACTGCACAGTTCTGATATCATTTTTGTTATCTATCTCTGTATCTTCACCCAGGTTACTTCATCATTTGCAAATCTGGAGACCAGATCTGAGTACAGAAATTGAGATATGGTCTGATCAAAGTTTTATGCAATGGGACCACCACCCTTTTATCTCTCATGGTCAATGTCCTCCTCAGTATTGCAACAATTCTCTGCAATGTCTTCAGAACCTTTGCAATACTCTGTTAGTAGTATAACACCACCAACAGAGTATGTAGCATCTCATCTGTGGATGCCAAATTTCAACCCTTACATTTAATTGCCTTAAACTGAAATTCCCATTCATTGCTCACTTTTTCAGTTTTTCAAATCTTCTAGAAAAGCGAAAACACCAGCACTATTACTAATAATCCTCCTAAGCTCACATCATCTGCAAATAACTGATTATCTCCCTGCAGTCCCATGGCAATAACATTGACATAAAAATTGAACAGAAATGGTCCCAGTTCTGAACTCTGTGGAACACGACTTGTAAACTTTCTACTCTGTAATACTGCTCACCCTTTACAATAGATTATTATTATTATTATTATTATTGCTAGGCCAAATAGATACCAAATAGTATAGCAAAAAGAACTTATATACTCTGCTATACGAGTTGTCAAACAGGTGCAACCATTAAGCTACTTAAATATAAAGAGCCAATAGGCTTCATTTCAGTGAAATAACACACACCAGACTACAGAACTATTTACAGAAGTACAACATCATCACACAAAACCAATACAGATTTCAGAAAACAAAAAGCCTTATTACTTTATTAGAAGACATCGCCGACACAATAAACAAAGTTCTTGACAAAAACAAGTACGCCATCCTCATACTGCTGGACCTAACCAAAGCATTTGACACACTTGAACATGACATGCTACTCACCAAACTATACTCAATAGGTATAAGAGGAACACTGCATACATGGTTCAAGAACTACCTCTCAAACAGAACACAAGTAACAAAAATAGGTATATGTCACAGTCGGAGTATACAAGTAAAACACGGTGTACCTCAAGGTGCCATATTATCACCCACTCTATTCAACATATACATTAATGATGTTCATAACATACCCATAAGAAGTCAAATATTTCAATACGCAGATGACACTGCACTACTAGCAATCCACACAGACATTAACACAGCTCTCTGCAAAGCACAACAAGACCTAAACGAAATCACAACATTGTGATTTCGTTTAGGTCTTGTTGTGCTTTGCAAGACAACAACAAGACAACAACAGCAAGACAACAACAAGACCTAAATGAAATCACAACATACTTCCACCAAAACGCAATTCTAATCGACGGCACCAAAACACAGATGTTGATAATACACAACCCAAGAATCATACGCCCTACATCACTATCGATACATTGTCACACATACTGCTGCATCAACAGCAAAAACACCTGCCAATGTTCCGAAATCAAACCTGTAACACATGCAAAATACCTCGGTCTCTATATAGATTCCCACCTTAAATGGACAAAACATATAGAATACCTACACACTAAACTCCAGATCATCACAGCAAAACTCTTCCAAGTTAAAGATATTATTCCACCCAACATAAAAAAACTCCTATATCAAGGTATCTGCGAATCCCTACTCAGATATGGAATAACAGTCTATGCAAATACATCAAACAGCCACCTAACAAAATTAGAAACACTACACAGGAAAATCGTGTCAACAGTGATCTGGACACCTTAAATGCAACAACCAATATCCAACAAGCACATGGCGATACACAAAATTCTGAGCATTAAAAACCTGAAACATAACATGACATTAACAAGGAATTATTTCAACATCACCTACCGAAACAACAGAGACACATATTGTATAACACGACCTACAACAACTCTCTACATCCCCACATCCCCTTCATCAACTCATACGGTTCTTTTGTGAGATCACATCAGATACCCATGCAACTCAACAACCTACCAAGAAAGTTAAAACACATAGATAACTACAGAACATTAAAAAACGAACTCTGGAAAATATACCAACAAAGTTAAGAAACATTAACACTAATATACCCATCACAAATCACTAGCATCCAATGCCTACATCCCATAAACATCCCATAAACAGTAGCAACAACACAAATAGTGAAGGCTAAATCCCACTCTCTTCATAAAAGCTAACCCAAGCTTCGAAGTAGGTGGGATTAACTTGCCTCACTCATCTACAAGTAATCCTTATAAGCAGATGCAGAAATTTGTATGAATAATCACTCTTTCTCAAACTTTAAAAATAAAAAATAAAAAATATATATAAATAAAAAATTAATGAGAAATAATAATTGTAATTATTACTATTATTAATTGTTATTATTACAAATGAGAAATAATAAAATGTTAAAAAAAAATTTTTTTTAATTTTAATTAATAAAAACATCTGTAATAATCATCATTATGAATATTATAATAATATACGTTATAAACAGTTATTGTTATTATTATTTTAAAAAAACTTTATGTATGAGAAAGTATTTGTTATGCATAATTGTGTTCATATAATGTATGTAATTTATCTGAAAAAAAAAAATGTAATTTTTATATTTTTCTTAATTTCTATAATTTTATAATGTAATTATTATATGTATGCAAGACATAATAAAGTGTTAAAAAAATTATTATTATTAGTAGTAGTAGTAGTAGTAGTAGTAGTAGTAGTATTCTGTATACTCTGTATTCAAAAATACTGTATAGTCTTTATTGTTAATATTAGAAGAACATGTGTTGTAAATAGATAATATAGAAGCAAAAAAGCATTATTAAAAATTTTAATTGAAATCCAATGTAGAAAATGCAGCACTTAGTGCTGAATTCTGTAAAATTATAAGTTGCAATGTCACTCAAGATGTTTATTGTATATGTAAATATTTTAGCAATCAATAAAAAAAATTTTTTAAAAATTATTAAGCAACACCTCCAAGGAGTTCAACGACTCATCGAGGGAGGACACCTACTCTACAGCTCCGTCTCCACCACTTAATCCACCAACTGCAGGGAACTGCAACTACCATCATCATCTACACCAACACCATCTACTGCTCATCACCACTAATATTTTTTTGTCTGTAAACTGCATGTTTTCTCAAAGCTGATTTGTCTGTATGCAGGATGAAAAACTCAAGTTTCTGGGAGAAAAAACACTGCTACCTCCATATGAGATTGGCTAACTCACCTTCAATTGAAAAAAACATTCTAAAGATTCCTCTCATCACAATGAGAATCAAACTTAGGCGTTTTACAATCGAAGGGTGCAACGCACCGTTGTTCTTCCAATTGTGCTATGGAGGTGCTTTTTTTTTTTTAATGAATTAACACAAGATGTAATGGCAATATTGACTGGAATGATGAGATAGCAACCAGAAGTAAAGAAAATGAGTTTCTTGAGTTTTTATTATTATTATTATTATTATTATTATTATTATTATGTGAGACCTCCATGGAGTCCAAAGACTCATTGAGGGAGAGTGTGCCAACAGCATCGAACGATTGATCCCCTTCCAATTTTGAGGGACAACTATCTCAGACAGTCTGTAATAGAGATCACACAAGGATTGAGGGTCTTGGATTTGATCATCTCATCAGAGGATATAATTACAAATGAAGGGTCTAATCACCACCAATTGGTGAGAATGACCATGAGGTGATTACCTGGGTGGATGCAGTGTGAGCACCTCTGTTAGAAAGGAGTATATGTGGAACTACAAGGGGGGGGGGGGATTATGAAGAGCTCAGGAGACAGTTGCGGGAGGAATGAGGCTTTAGTTAGAAAAGAGATCAATGCAGCTTTGGGGATTTTCAAGAACTACCTAGTGGAAGTGATGTCTAAATGTATTCCAAGAGTCAGAAGGTTAAATAAGGTAGGTGTGAAATGGATGAACATAGAGATTAAGTATGCGATATGTGGTGATAACCAATTCCATGAGGATTACAAAGACCAGGCAAGGTGGGTGACTTGGTTGGTGAGGGTAGCTAAAGAGAGGTATGAGCAGAAGTTAGCTAATGAAGTCAAAAAGAATTCTAAGGAGTTCTTTCGATATGAAGCCGGTAAAAGTTAGAATGATCATAGAAGGATGATATTGATTGGAGAAATTGGTATAAAGATAGCTGTTGCAGAAGGTGTGGTGGAGATACTTAATGAGCAGTTCATAAAGGTATTTTAATCTTGTGAATGTGATTTCATGGAGAGATTGAGAGCAGTTGATGATGGGGAAGAGAGACTGACTGTAAGTGAGCAAGAGGTGTATGGGGAGTTGAGCAAACTAGATGTAAATAAGGCTGTGGGCCTTGATAATATACCACCACGTATTCTGAAGGAATGTGCCAGGGAGTTGATGCTGGCCTTCACATATTTTTTTAATATGAGACTTGCACTGGGTCAAGTTCCTAAGGAGTGGAAGGAGGGCAAAATTATGCCACTTCATAAGGGAGGTGATAGAACTCAAGCATCAAATTACAGGCCTATCTGTATATAAGGTGTTGTGGTTAAGTTGTTGGAGAAGCTGGTGAGAACTAGGATCCAGAAGTGGGTTGACAACAATGGTATTATTGTTGATGGACAGCATGGATTTGCTAAAGAGAGGTCATGTTTTAGTAATCTACTTATTTATTACAATAAGGTGACTGCTTCCTTGGACAGAGGAGAGGGATACACAGTAATATACTCAGATTTTGCAAAGGCTTTTGATAGATTACTGCATGATAAGTTGATTTATTTTTTTTATGGGGTTAGATATTAGATTAGTGCATTGGATTGGAGACTGGC
This sequence comes from Typopeltis vanoorti, assembly GCF_054136105.1. Classification (NCBI taxonomy): domain Eukaryota; kingdom Metazoa; phylum Arthropoda; class Arachnida; order Uropygi; family Thelyphonidae; genus Typopeltis; species Typopeltis vanoorti. Next base: position 175,158,003 of record NC_143550.1, read on the forward strand.
TATTTGATAGGTATCAGCAAGTTGTTTATGGGGAAGCAATATCCAGGAAAAGGAAAGTCACTAACAGTGTGCCTCAATTTTAGGGCCATTACTGTTTAACTTGTATATTAATGATATTGACGAAGATTTGGATAGAGATCTTCAGTTGTTTGCAGATGATGCAAAGTTGGGACAAACCATGAAGAGTAGAGAAGATGTTGTGGCCTTACAAGATGACTTGAATAAATTGAGTGATTGGTCACGGGAATGGGGATGTGAGTTCAATGTTGCAAAATATAAGGTTTTAAAATTTGGGAAACGAAGATGGGATGCAGAATTTATGCTTGGTGAGAATATACTGTCGGAGGTGGAGGAAATAAGAGATCTTGGGATGATATTGAATAAGGATCTGAAATTTAGAGGAGACATTGACAAAATTGTGAAGATCACTTCTGGGAATGATGCAGGGGATACTGACTTGTTGAATTGGGAGATTCTTGTTCCATTGTATAAGGCTTTGATTAGGCCACATATGGACTATTTTGCCCAGATTTGGTCACCTGGTTTCTGGTCCTTTCCAACGAAGATATGTTGGAAAGGACCAGAGGCGACTGACTGAGGTAGTTTCTCACCTCTGGAATGTCGAATATGAGGAAAGATTGAGAAGATGCAATTTACAGAGTCTGGTGGATAGGAGGAAGAGGGGAGATATGATAGGGATCTACAAGTTAGTAAGGGATTGTATAGGATCAATGTTGGAGAGGTTCTACAGAAAATAGTGGGAGATCAGTGGAGAACCAGAGGTCTTCCCTGGAAACTGTATAAAGAGGGTGTAAGCAGGGAAGTGAGAAGCAGGCTTTTTGCATTCAGAGTTGTGAATGATTGCAATGCCTTGCCTGAGAGTGTGGTATCTGCAGAGAATTTGAGTGTGTTTAAAGCACAGTATGATGAGTTGTGTGTATGATAAAAGGACCTTTTAGATGAGTCTTTGACTCCATGGGCTCTTGGGTGATAATAATAATAATAATAATAACTTGTTGATTTTCTTCTTCTTTTTTTTACTTTCTCTATCAAAATTATTTGTTTGATTATAGTGCTGTAAATATAAAAGCTGATAACTGGAATTTTTTTTTTCCAAAATAATAATTAGCCTTATGAGTTTTTAACCAGATAGTTATAAGATATTTAAAATGGTTTTTATTTAGTATATTGCTGTATGATATTTATAAATTCTCCTATTTATTTCTGTATAGCATGTAATGAAGGTAAAATAGGTTCTGTTAATTTTGCATAATGTAGGTATAACCGAAAAGAATTTAATTGTTTTTACAAATTAAATAAGATTTCTCATCATGACATTAAAAGTTTCAGTATGTTTATCTGTCATAAAATTTTATATTGATCTCACATAATTTATTACAAATACAATAACATAGAATTACTGTACTTCCAAGGATGTATGTGTAAAGTCGATAAAGAGCACACACACACACACAGATGAATCATTATTAATTTTGAGTTTTTGTTAAGAAACTGTTAAAGAATATGAAATGTAAATCCGTATAGTGAATATAAAATTGCCTTGCAGACAAAATATTTTTGTTGTCTTATTTCTCAAGATTATTAAGTTCTTATTATTAGAACAGATTAGAATAGGTTATTATTAATAACCCTCCTGAGTTCAAATCATCTGCAAACAACTGATTATCTCTCTGTAGTCCCATAGAACAAAATCTGAACAAAAATACTCTTAGCACTGAATCCTGTGGAACTCCACTTCTAAAATTCCTACTCTGTAATACTGCTCACCCATAGACAACTCTCTGATATCTTTCAGAAAGATAATTACCAATCCAATTGACTTAACTTGATATCTAAACTCATATATTGCAAGTTAAAAATCAACCTGTCAAATGCCACTGCAAAAAAAAAAAAAAAAGGCAGTGTATGCCTTTCCTTCATCCACTTCTCTCATTACTCTATTGTGAAAGGTAATCAAATTAGTGTGCCTAATGCATTCCTTAAAGCAGGCGCATTAATCAGAAACACGCTAATCCAATATAATAACCTATGGGAAAAAGTATAATTTGTTCCTCAAATTTCTTTTTTGAACCTTAATTTTTTTATAAAAGAATTAAGGTATGTCTCAGGGCCTAGTTAAAGGAAAACCATGAAGCTGAAAGACAATAAAATATATTCAGAATATAAATTTTATTATTTTACTTCTTAACAAAGAATTGAGCTAATGTAGTTTGGTAGGCATTTTGTTTCTTTTTTTCATACAACCGACAGTATGGCCCTATTGCCTCTTCTACTCTTCTGCAAATTTTACTGCTTCTGTCTTCATCAGGGTCAATCTCTAAGCATTGCTGCTTAAAAACTTCAATTGTACGAAAAATATTTTCAAATTGTTTCTGTGAAATCTCTTTTGGCTGACTATCAGTGTTTAAATTTTCTTCATATTCTTCGGGATCTTCCCGCTGTGCATCTAAATTTAGCAGGTTGGAATCACTCAATTCTTCAGAATGAAATTTAATTAACTCTTGGACGTTATCATTGAAGGGGAGAAAGAAATGAAGGACATACGAATTGGTCGCCAACAGGTGAAATCACATGCTTTATAGATAAAATTTCCCAACTATTATACAAGCAAAATAGTCACCACTTTAAAAACCACAATGATCATAAAAGAGAAGTTAATTTTCCAACGTGTAATAATAAACAACTCATCCCAGAAGAACGATTAATTACCCTATTATCGGAATGGATTCTCCTTTTTTGTGACATGTGCAGAAATGTCGAAGGATCTCGAATCTGTGGGCATAGCAGACGACATAAATTTTGGCGGTAAAAATTTGGAACATAGTGTACATGGAAGTAGTATTGTATGCCATTAAAAATAACTTTGTAAAATGCTTTAAATCGGTAACTAAATTATTTCATCCTGGTGAGTGATTTTTTAAAATAGTTAGCCATAAAAAATGTGTAGATAGAAAATTTTTAAAATCTGTAACATTTATTTTTTAGATGTATATAGGTGCACTAATTGAATTTTAGAGACGCACTAATCGAATTTGGGTATCGAAAAAAATGATAAACTAATCAAGGGATTACTGTACCTTCTAAAAAATATTCATGGTGGCCTGCATAAATGATATAGCCCTCATCTGTGCAGTTCTGTGCATGAAGTCATCAATTTTTCCAAAATCTTAACAGCTACAGAAAAAATACAAACAGGCTTATTGCTCAATACCTCCATTCTACTACTACCACCTCTATTCAATAGCACAATCCTAACTTTCATCCACTCTCCAGACCTATTCCATTGCAATACTTTCATTAAACTGCCTTACTGATATTTAGTGCACTCACTATTTGGAATACATCCTCTTCATTCACTTCTAACACTTTGCATTCTTTCTCCTGCCTAGGAATAAAGCCCGCTGTGTCAGGATGGACTACTCTAATAAAATGACCATTAAAAAGCTCAACTATGTCATCTGCATTGGTCACCAAAGTCCAATCTCCATCCAGCAAGGTAATCCGTCCACAATAATTTTTTATCCTGGTTGCTACATAGCTAAAAAATTCCTTTCTCCTTGCATTGCAGTGCTAATCTACTCTCATATTCTAAATTTTCTCTAATTACAATACTAATCACTTTCCTAGCCTGAGCCTTATGTTGCTCATACAATGGTTCTCCACCTCTCTTTATATGCCTTTCATAACCTCTTTTTTATCTGCAATTCCTGTTTGATTTTTCTGGTCATCTATTTAACTGCAAATCACTTTGTCTTCTTCAAGTATACAATGCCAGATTGTATACCTGAGGTATACAATCTGCCATTGCTTCCAACAAATTTTCTCATTTCTTTTCCTTTCAAAACTCCTGCCTTGATACTTCTGCATACCTACTCATTCTCCAAGTTAGGACTATATGGTCACTCGCACTAAATGAAGCAAATATAACATCTCAGCCACAATCAGATCCTCTGATCTTATGCCCAAGTCCATGACTCTTGGTCTTTGTGTTCTCCCACTACATATTGCCTAAGAGAGTTAGTTGTCACCTTATGAAGTCCAAATATTCAATTTACTTAGTACTGTATGCTGTTGCTGCTTCTGAATTTATATTGCTATAGCTGAAGTTCCCCATAATGATCACTCATTTTGCTTCCAAACTAATCTGCCTATATGGTGTGAGTTGCTTGGAGAGACTGCTGCTGGCAGGTAGAGAAGCGAGTAGAGAGAATGAATCAGATCAAGCAGGAAGTGATGTGGAAGATTAGGAGAGTAAGACAGGAGAGATAGAAGAGGTGGTTATGCATTGGGAAGTGAGTGGTATGAGTATAGAAAACGAGAGAATGTGTGTGCAAGAGGAGCAGGAAAATGGGGAGGCTCAGGGTGGACAGGGGTACACAGTATGAGAAAGGTGGATGCTCCAAGAGGAGGTGAGCATGTGTAAGCAGGAAAGGAATGGGATGACCAGGGATCAAGAGGAAACAGTTGGAATTGAAAAGGGTTTTAAAATGAAAAAGCAGAAAGGGAAATAGCCCGAGCCAAGCATGGAGAGATCACATCAAGTGAGTGGTATTGGTAGAACAAGTTGTAGATCCAGTAATGTGCTGTTGTGTTTGTATACACATGCTAGAAGTATAAGAAACAAGGCAGATGAAATGGTTGCACTAATTACGTCTGTTCACCCAAAGATTGTCGGAATAAGTGAGACATGGTTGGAAGAGGATGACATCCTGACAGGAATAGAGATGGAAGGGTATGATGTGTTTCGTGAGGATAGAAGGGGTAAAAAGGTAGGGGGAGTGCAATTGATAATAGAGAAAGAGTTATTATTATTATTATTACATCACACTTCCAGGGAGTCCAAAGACTCATCAAGGGAGGGCATCTACTCTACAACTCTACACCTCACTACTCCACCAACCTTCATCATCTAACACCAACCATCTACCGCCAACTACCACCACTAGCACTTTCACAGACAATGAAACATCCATGCCCATGGCTGGATTCGAACCCGCAGCCTTTGGCTGGAGAGCTGATACGCTGACCATTCTGCCAACCAGGCCGGCAGTTATGTCCATACAAAGTAGAGATGCAAGAGGGAAATAGTGCCAGTGCTTTTGAGGCAGTATGGTGTGAGCTAGAGGTGAATGGAATCAAATACTTGGTTGGATGTTGTTATAGACCAGGTAATGTGGATGGTGGTGATCATGAAATGTATAATCAAATTAGTCAAGCAAATAAGAAAAGGGTGATCATAATGGGCAATTTTAATTATGGAAATATAGAATGGAATGATGAGATAGCAACTGGAAGTAAAGAAAATGAGTTTTTGAGGGATAACTACCTCAGACAGTATGTAACAGAGGGCACACGAGGATTGGGGGTATTGGATTTGGTCATCTCATCAGAGAATGTAATTATAAATGAGGTGTCAAATCATCCACCATTGGTGAGAGTGACCATGAGGTGATTAGCTGGGTGGTTGCCAGCAGTGCGAGGACCTCTATGAGAAAAGGGTATATGTGGAACTACAAGGGGGGGGGTGATTATGAAGTGCTCAGGAGACAGCTTGCGGTGCAGCGTGGCATGAGGAGTTAGCTGGAAAAGAGATCAATGCAGCTTGGGGGATTTTCAAAAACTGTTTAGTAGATGCAATGTCTAAATGTATTCCAAGGGTGAGAAGGTTAAATAAGGTAGGTGTGAGATGGATAAATAAAGAGATTAAGCATGTGATACAGAGAAAATGGGGTGTTGTGGAGGCAGTATAAGAGAAGTGGAAATAATCAATTCCACGAAGTCTACAAAGACAAGGCAAGGAGGGTGACTTGGTTGGTGAGGGTAGCTAAAGAGAGGTATGAATAGGTATGAACAGCAGTTAGCAAAAGATGCCAAAAAGAATCCTAGGTAGTTCTTTCGATATGTAGCCAGCACAACAAAGAATGATTATGGAAGGATGACATTGATTGGAGAAAATGGTATAAAGACAGCTGTTGTAGAATGTGTGGTGGAGATACTTAATGAGCAGTTCATAAAGGTCTTTCAATCTTGTGAATGTGACTTCATCGAGAGATTGAGAGCAGTTGATGATGGGGGAGGAGAGACTGACTGTAAGTGAGCAAGAGGTGTATGGGGAATTGAGTAAACTAGATTTTAATAAGGCTGTGGGACTTGATAATATATCACCAAGCATTCTGAAGGAATGAGCCAGGGAGTTCACCTCTGCTTTGACATATTTTTTTAATATGAGCCTTGCACTCTGTCAAGTTCCTAAGGAGTGAAAGGAGGGTAAGATTGTGCCACTTCATAAAGGAGGTGATCGAACTCAAGCATCAAACTATAGGCCTATCTGTGTGTCAGATGTTGTAGTTAAGTTGTTGGAGAAGCTTGTGAGAACTAGGATCCAGAATTGGGTTGACAATAATGGTATTATCTTTGATGCACTGCATGGATTTGCTAAAGGGAGGTCATGTTTTAGTAATCTACTTACTTATTACAATAAAGTGACTGCTTCTTTGGACAGAGAAGAAGGATACACTGTAATATACTTGGATTTTGCAAAGGCTTTTGATAGAGTACCTCATGATAAGTTACAGTCAAACTAGAGCAGATGGGGTTGGATATTAGATTAGTGCATTGGATTGGAGACTGACTATCTGATAGGTATCAACAAGTTGTGTATGGGGGTGCGATATCTAGGCCAAGGAAAGTCACTAGTGGAGTGCCTCAGTTGTTTGTTTTAAGGCCATTACTATTTAACTTGTATATTAATGATATTGGTGAAGATTTGGATGGAGATATTCAGTTGTTTGCAGATGATGCAAAGTGGAGATGAACCATAAAGAGTAGTGAAGATGTTGTGTCTTTACAAGAAGACTTCAATAAATAAAAAGCAATGTATGATAATTATGAAATCTAGATAATATGTATTGGGAAATGAAGTAAAGAAATAAAAACAACAAAAGGTATAAGGCAAGGGTACATACTCTCCCCTACAATCTTCTTAATAGTATAGACTGGGTGAAAAGAAATACAATAAATGAAAGTAACAATAATAATAATATTATTATTATCATTATTAAAAGTAACAATTTTTTTAAATAATTTTTTTAATAATAATAATGATAATAATAATAATATTATTATTATTATTGTTACTTTCATTTATTGTATTTCTTTTCACCCAGTCTATACTATTAAGAGGATTGTAGGGGAGAGTATGTACCCTTGCCTTACACCTTTTGTTGTTTTTATTTCTTTAGTTCATTTCCCAATACATACAATAATAATAATATTATTATTATCATTATTATTATTATTACACCCTCTATGGAGTCAGCAGACTCATTGGGAGAGATTTGTTCAACTAACAACAATTCTATCATACTGAATCTTAAAATCATTAACACTCCCTGCATTAACAACATATTCCAGTAATGCACTCCATTCACTGACAATTCACCATCTAAAAAATCTAGTCCTCCCACCCCATATGCAATGTGGACGGACAAAGTCTAAATCGCTTAATAAATTAAATGATTTAGATTTTGCTGATGACATATATGCTTGCTAGCTCAAAAGCACCGATATATGAAAAGAAAAATAGATAATTTAAACCTGGAAGCCTCAAAGTGTAGCTTAAAATAAAACAAAAGAAAACAAAAATAATGAAGATGAACCCCAAACAAAATCTAACACTGAAAATCAAGGAAGAACTAATAGAACAGTTAGACACTTTTGTTTATCTGGAATCAGTGGTGAGCACAGAAGGAGGAACAGAAGTAGGCCTAAAAAAAATAGAATGCAAAAAGACCAAATTGCATTCTATACAATGAAAAACATATGGATAAGTAAAAATAATAATAAATCTCAAGGCAAAAATAAGGCTCTCCAACACTCCAAGGCATTTGACAGGATGCTACATGATAAGCTGATATTTAAGTTGCAGTACATGGGTTGGGATGTCAGGTTGGTCTTCTGGATTTAGGATTGGCTATCTGATGGGTATCAGAGAGTTGTGTATAGTGGGGCAATTTCAAGGAGGCAGAAGGTTACAAGTGAGGTCTCACAGGGCTCAGTACTGAGACCTATATTGTTATCCTTTATATCAATGACATTGTCAGTGGATTGCAAGAGGATATTCAGTTGTTTGTGGATGATGTGAAGCTGGGAAAGGTTATTAGTAATCAGTGGTGCACCCAGGGAGGGGGCCCTGACCCCCACACAAGAAAAAGTTAAAACACACTAGAAAATTTTCCAAAATACTTTTCCTAATTAAAATTTATTTTTTATTTATGTTGTGTCATGTCTTCTATTTCTATACTACTTATGAATTAGGGGTCACATAAGGTGAGAGAACCCTATAGCAGTGTTTCTCAACCTATGGCCTGTGGACCACAGGTGGTCCGCGATGATGGGACAGGTGGTCCACATATATATTTTAATTATCCAAACCAAACAAATTGAAATTGAATAAGGAAATAAAAATTATTGTAGTAAAAAGTGAAATTGGCAGAATGATGAGTAATAAAATAGGGGTGAAGTAAACAACAATATGGTTCTATTGCTTCCACCTTCCCTTGCTGTTTTCAGATTTGAAGTGAACATGTGTTATCCACATGACCACATTTCAACCAATTGCTTGTTGTTTATTGATTTTTATTGTTGAAATGCTAAGTAATACTTGGACAGAGTGTGTTGTGAGTTAACCTCAGTATTTATATATTTTTCAGAAACTGTGCGACAGAAAGATAAAAGCAAGCTGACAATTCAGTTGAAATGCTAACTCTCTTGAACTGAATTCCAATAATATGTGAAATGGCCATAACAACATTTACTATATATATATATATATATATATATATATATATATATATATCTTTGTTTTAACACACGTTTATGAACGGTTTTGCTTGAGTGTATACAGCATAGTTTCTGTATGAGGGGGACATGTGATTCATTCATTACTATCGTTTTTATCCCAGTTGTTTCTAATTGCACTATCTGTTGAAAAATATATTACACTGACTGCTGGTACCTTATTCAATGACATAATAAAAGTACTGATTTTTCTTGCCTCTGCAATATAGTGGCTATTGGGGAGGGCCAGTGGTGTAGCTAGAGCTTTTGCCACCAGGGACGAGCCCTGAGTTTGCCACCCCTCTCAATACACACCAAAAATACTACAAAAAGTCAAAACGACATACAGAGAAATAAATTAAAATGCTATGTTTATTTTTGAAGTAAAACTTCAATTTAAACATTCTAAAATGTTATATTTCTTGCTTTTCTGTTAGCAAAATCATTGATGACATTGGTGAAGTCTATTTTATAGTAATGTACGTAATTCTTAATCAATTTTATTTAGAAAAACTCCTCTCACAACTGGCAACACTTCAAGCAATCATGAGGAAAATTCGCGGCAGTATTACAATAATTGGAACTGAGTTCTCGAGACTGTATTTTAGAATTAACTGTAAAAGTTCAAAAAGGTTCAAAGTGCCGCCCGGGGCTGACCGCCCCCTCTAGCTACACCACTGGGGAGGGCGTGTTGTTTACCGCGGGAGCAAGTTACTGTCGCCTCGCTCTGAACGTGTTTCAGCTTTTTTTTCATTTGCGAGGTATATGGGAAACTTTTTAATTTATTTTTTCGAAAAGTAAAATCAGGGATGCGAGTTATATGGGAGGGCAAGTTATATTCGAGTAAGTACGGTATTTCAGTTATGGATAAGTATGTTGTTACCTTCTATAAACGGAAAAATAGCTCAGATGATAGTGATAATACAAAGCGAGTTTATAATGAGAGCTTGTGTGTAGTTTCTGAAGAGAAAGAGGTCTGTAACGAATTCACAGAAACACAGAATTCTCATCAGTTGCAGTACGATAATATTAATACACTGAACAAAAGAAGAGATTTGCTGACTTGCTGGACACTCGACATGTGGATCGCATTCAAAGGTAAATACAATTGGTTATTTTGTAGGAATATTTTTCTGTTTTGGATTTTCTACCTTTACGGTAATTATGCCTACATTATTGTGTTATTATTCAACAATTGTTTAGAGTTTTGAATGTGTATATAAGTCAATATCAACAGTAGCCTGATTACGAACGCATGATGAAAGGGATGAGAAGGTTTGGAGCTTCCCCGGATAGTATTCAAAAGGTAAATACAATTGGTTATTTTGTATTGGGCCCTGAAACAACTTTAGAATTAAACCACTGGGACAGGGTTTGTATCCACCTCAAAACTCTGAAACAGAATTTGGAAACATATTTTCCGAATAACTTTTATAAGAAATTTCTGTGGGTTCACGATCCATTTCATTCTTGCAGTCATGAGAACGACCTTTCGTTATCGAAAAAAGAGCAGCTAATTGAGCTTTCAAGTGACAGTGGGCTTAAAATGAAATTCCGTGATCGTGGATTGGCTCAATTCAGGATCTCGCCTGCAGTGAGAAGTGAATTTCCCGAATTATCTGAAGAAGCATCAAAAATCATCATGCAGTTTTCTACAACCTATCTTTGCAAGAAAGGATTTTCTTCGCTCCTTCAAATAAAAACAAAATACAGAATTCATCTTAGTGTTTGTGCCGATCTTCGACTGAAGTTGACCAATACTGAGCCAGATATCCAGCAGCTCTGCAAGACTGAGAAGGTCATCCATCTTATTAAAAGTAAATAGTAACATACGTCTATCATATTATTTATTTGTTTAATAAAAATTAAAACTTTGTTTTAATTTTTATCTGCAAAATTTAATTTTTCATTTATATATCCAGCCTGGTTGGCTGAGTGGTTAGCGTATCTGCTCTCTAGCCAAAAGGCTGCAGGTTCGAATCCCGCCGTGGGCATGGATGTTTGTGATTGTCTGTGAAAATACTAGTGGTAGTGGTCGGAGGTAGATGGCATTGGTGTAGATGATGAGGGTAGTTGTGGTTGGTGAAGATGGAGAGTTGTAGAGTAGGTGACCTTCCTCGATGACTCTTTAGACTCCCTGGAGGTGTTACGTAATAATAATAATAATATTAACAAACTTTATTATGTTCATTGTGCCTCACAGTTTGAATTTGGCAATTGGAAATGCTGTATCTGTGACAAATAAGAAATTGCATTGTCATAATTGAAAAGGTACACAATTTCTTCAATACCCCTAAGAGACAGGACTTCTTTGTTGTTTATAATATTATAATATTAATATCTTTTAAGATTTATAATATCTTTATTTAGCTTGCAAAAAATATTTGCATACACCTCACCATTGTCTAAAATAATGCAAAAATCTGACAGTGACCTCTAAGTTGCCCTAAATTTTGTTGATGTTGTGGCTCAATTAAATATCGTTCGTGAAACACCAGATTCTTCATTTAAAGATATTTAGGATGAAGCATGTATAAAATCCATGGACTACATCAAAACAAACATTAAGGTCCAATGTTTCAGCTGATTCTGTAGAAGAGCATTTCAGGAGAACTATTTCATTCCATTTATTGACTCAACTTCATGATATCATTTCACTCGGCACCGCAACATTTTGAAATATATTTTTTCTCTTCTACCAAATGGAAAAGATGCTCCAACAGCAAGTGCAATCGAAGATTTTCGTCAGTTGTGTGAATTTTATGCCAGTGATTTGCCTTATACAAATACAGCAATTTTGAACGCCGAATTCAAGTTGTGGTATAAGAAATTTGAAAAACAGTTTGCAATAGCTCCATGCAAAAATTCCATTAATGCAGCTTCAAAGTGGGACAAAATGATATATCCTAGCATCTATAACTTATTAAAAATATTTGCAATGCTTCCAGTAACAACATGCGTCAGTGAAAGATCATTTTCTAACTTACGCCTTTTAAAAACCTATTTAAGATCTACCATGACACAATCACAATTGAACCGACTGGCTTTGCTACACACACACACACACACACACACACACACACACACACACACACACACACACACACACAGAGATTAATGTAACCACGACTGAAATAATTCAAGAGCTTTGTAAAAAGAAAATAAAACTGGATTTTATTCTTTAAATAAATTTTTATAATCATCTAATAAATTTTATTGAATGAATGAAATTTAATGAATTTTAGTTGAATGAATGAAAATATTTTTAATGCAGATTCATTGCATTAAAAATATTTTGATCCGTTCAACTCGCCCCCCCCCCCCCCTCTGAGATTAAATCCTGAGTGTGCCACTGGATACGCTAGGGTACATGTTAAATGACTGTACAGCACAATGCTGGAAATGGGCATATTTCAGAGTTCACTAACTTCCAGTAAAATGCTATCAGAGACTGATATCATTTTACTGGAATGTTTGATGACATCAGTCATTTTAGACTGATGTCATTTTAGTCATCAAACAGGTGGATATTACAACATAATGACAGCATCCCAGAACAAATGTTAATGACATTAGCAAATTATGAAACGTGATAACATAAAGAAATTCGACATAAAGGGAAAGCACAGTGGTAGAAATAGTTGTTCTTTCCCTTTCGTCGCACTCAGCAAATTCCCTCAATCAGACGTTCAAGCTAACCACATCTATAGAACTTTGTACCAGACAGTGGCACACCCTGATGGGGGGGGGGGGCAAAGGAGCCCTGGCCCCGTCCAAAAGAAAAAGGAAAAATATACTCAAAAATTTTCCAAAAATCTTTTCCTAATTAAATTTTTTTTTATTTATGTTGTGTCTTGTCTTCTATTTCTATACCACTTATGAATTAGCAGTCACATAAGGTGGGAATACCCGCTCTCAGAATCACGGCTGCTGCGAACGCAAGGCGAACAAAGTAGTGCTCGGGCAGGCCGAGTGCTACTTTGTTTGCCTGAGCTGGGCAAGAGGAGATCACAGGTATCATGTATTGGCGATCTGCAGATAATCAGTCATAGGTCGTATTCAATGTGTAGTGTGTATTCTCAAACAGTCTACACAAAAGTCCACTCACAAAGTTTCTCAAATAGCCTATCCCCCCCCAAAGATTAAATCTTGAGTGCTCGGCCCCCCTCCAACATTAAATCCTGAGTGCACCACTGTTAGTAATAGAGCAGATGTGGTAGCCCTACAAGAGCATTTCAATAAACTAGACACATGGGTAAATGAATGGGGTATCAGTTTAATGCAGCAAAATGTAAGGTCTTAAAGTTTGGGACATATTGATGGGACACTTCATATTCTATTGGAGGAGTTGTAGTGGAGGGAGTAGGGGAGACAATTGATCTGGGGTTGATGATTGATAGAAACCTGAAATTCAGGGGACATATTGCAAATGTGGTGAAGGTAACACAGTGGATTGCTGCAATACTGAGAAGGATGCTGACCTGCAGAGATAAAAGAGTTATCATTCTGATGTATAAGACCCTGATAAGACCACACTTAGATTATTGTTCTCAGATTTGTTCCCCGGGATTTGAAGGAGATAAATTAACTATGGAAAGGGTACAGAGGCAGATAACAAAAAATGGTTTCAGGACTGCACAATGTTAGTTATGAGGATCGGCTGAGGGAATATAGACTGCAGAGTTTGGTAGATAGAAGAAGGAGAGGTAATATGATTGAGACTTTTAAACTATTGAGAGGTGGTTACAGGTTGACACTGGGGAGTTTTTTCGCTTGATTGAACAGCAGGAAGGAGTGATGACAAGGGACCATCCCTGGAAGTTACGAAAGGAAGCTGTGAGCAAGAAGGTGAGGAGTGGTTTCTCTGAATGGAGGGTGGCTGAACCATGGAATGCATTGCCTGATAGAGTGGTGATAGCAAGAACGATCAATGAGTTCAAGGAGTGGTATGATATGCTTTGTGTTTCCTAGGTGGGACCTCCCACATTAAGTCTTGATAGACTTGTGTTTCCTAGGAAGGACCTCCCACAATGAGTCTTTTTGACTCCATGGAGACCTGAATAATAATAATGATAGTATGTGGAGGAGAGAAATCAATTCATGAAATTTCATCAAAGAGATGAAACAGCCAGGAAAATCCTGAAATGAGATCAAGAAAGAAGTAATGAACAGAGTCTAATTGAGAGCAATGATTTTGGCCCTATGCTCTGTACAGGTGAAAAGAATAGTAAGTATTTCTTAAGCCACTATTCCCATGTGAAGCCATCCTTAAATACTATATATCTGTCAGCAATGGCTGTAGATAAGGCTAATGCTTAAAATTATAGGCCAGTCTGTATATTGGGAGTTGTGGTGAAGGTACTGGAGAGATTGGTGAGAAGTAGGATACAGAAATGGATTGATAACAGCAGTAGTCTCTGTAGTTATCAGCATGGGTTTGTTAAGAGGAGATCATATTTCACTAACTTACTTATGTACTATAACAAGGTGACAAATACCTCGAACAGAGGAGATTCATATACATTGGTGTACTTAGATTTTGCATAGGCTTTTGATAGACTGCCACACAACAAGCTCTTAAATAAATTGAAACAGATGGGATTGGATAACGGATTTATGAGTTGGATCAGTGACTGGCTGTCAGATAGGTATCAGAAATTTCTATATGGGGTGTGGTATCCCGAAAGAGAAAGGTTACTAGTGGTGTGGTGCAGGGGTCAGTTTTGGGACCATTGTTGTTCAATCCAATAATAATATTGGGATGGGTTTAAGTAGTGATATGCATCTAGTTAAACTATCCAGTTTTGCATCATCTGCAAAACTGGAAAGAGCAATGTAGAGTCAAGCAGATTTTATGGCCTTACAAGAGGACTTGAATAGATTGTATGAATTAACGGGTAAGTCAAATTATCAGTTCAATATTGCAAAGTGTATGATTTTGAAATTTGGTAAGCAATGATGGGATGCAAAGTATGCACTTGATGGGGAAACTTTAAAGGAAGTAGAGGAGATGAGAGCTCTCAGAGTGATGGTGGACAAGGACCTGAAATTCAGGGATCACATTGCACAAGTTGTGAAGATATCACATCGGATAATGGCAATGATGTGGAGGACCCTGACATGCAGTAATAGAGAGGTTATCATCTACATTGTATCTGTAGATGTATCTACATTCACAACACACTTGCAATGCATTCCTCTCACCAACTATTCTCCATGCAAAGAACCTGATCCTCACTCCTCTGCTCACACCCTCCTTATACAGTCTCCAATGATGGCATCTTGTTCTACCTCCCACTCAATGAAATATCTTTCCTGTAAACCTGATAACAACTCCTGACTGTCTTATATGCCTCAATCATATCCTCCCCCCCTCTTTGCAATTTCTCAAGGACTTATACAGTGGCATCATAACTTCTTTATTTCTGCATATCAGGGTCCTCTGCATCATTGCCATTATTGGATGTGATGTCTTCACAACTTGTGCAATGTGGCCTCTGAATTTCAGGTCCTTGTCCATGAACACTACCAGATCTCTCATCTCATCTACTTCCTTTAATGTTTCCTCGCTAAGTGTATACTTTGCATCTCAGTGGCACACCCAGGAAGGGGGCCAAAGGGACATGGCCCCACCAAAAGAAAAAGGAAAAAACACTAGAAAAATTTCCAAAAATCTTTTCCTAATTAAAATTAATTTTTTTATTTATGTTGTGTCTTCTATTTCTATACTACTTATGAATTAGCAGTCACATAAGGTGGAAATACCGTATAGCTCTTGGGAATCACGGCCGCTGTGAACACAAGGCGAATGAAGTAGTGCTCTTGAGGACCGAGCACTACTTCGTTTGCCAGAGCCAAGCCAGAGGAGATCACGGGTATCATGTATTGGCAATCACTGCAGATGCTCAGTCATAGGTCGTATGCAATGTAGTGTGAATTCTCAAATCATCTATTCAACTCGCACCCCCCAAATATTAAATCATGAGTGCCTCCCCCCACCAAGATTAAATATCTTGAGTGCTCGGCCCCCTCCAAGATTAAATCCTGAGTGCGCTACTGTTGCATCTGATTGTTGCTTACGAAATCTCAATCCTTACACTTTGCAACACTGAACTGATAGTTCCACTTACCTGCCCATTCATGAAATCTATTCAAGCTCCCTTGTAAAGCCATAACATCTGCTTGACTCTGCATTGCTCTTCCCAATTTTGCATCATCAAACAGCTGCAGATCACTTGTTAAACCCATGTATATTGTTCCCAATATACAACTTTCTGATACCTATCTGACAGCCAGTCCCTGATCCAACTCAGAAGTCTGTTATCCAATCTCATCTGTTTCAGTTTATTATTATTATTATTATTATTATTATTATTATTATTATTATTAACATTCACCAACCACTCTCTATGAAAAGAACCCACTCCTCATTCCTCTGCTCACATCCTCCTTTATACAGTTTCCAGCAATGGCCTCTTGTTCTACCCCCCCCTCCCCATTCTATGAAAAATCTTTTCCATGTCAACCTGATAACAACATTTCACTAGCTTATATGTCTCAATCATATCCAAGATTATAATCAAGAAGAGGGTGAGGGCTAGAGTTTTCTCTCATAGGGTAGTGCGTGATTGGAATGGATTGCCATTGGAGGTTATGAGTGCAAGCAGTGTGAGTGAATTCAAGAATAAGTATGATAGCTGGTGCATGTAGTATGTGACCTCCCTCATTAAGTCCCCCAACTCCCCGAGGTCTCTCTTAATAATAATAATAATAATAATAATAATAATGTCCCCTTCCTCCTATTCACGAGACTCTGCAACTTACATACTCTCGATCTGTCCTCATACTCCACATTCCAAAGTTGACCACCTTTGTGAGTCTTCTCTTGACCCTTTCCAACATATCCTTGTCATCATGAAAACCCAGCAACCAAATCTGTGCACAATAATCCATATTAGGCTTGATCAAAGGCATTATACAATGGCATCATAACCTCTCTATTTCTACATGTCAGGGTCCTCTGCATCATTGTTATTATCCAATGTGATGCCTTCCCAACTTGTGCAATGTGGCCCCTGAATTTTAGGTCCTTGTCCACCATCACCCATAGATCTCTCATCTCGTCTACTTTCATTAAGGTGTACCCACCAAGTGTATACTTTGCATCCCATCATTGCTTAACAAATCTCAAAACCATACACTTTTCAAAATTGAATAGTTCTGCTTACCTGCCCATTCATTCAATCTATTGTCTTCTTGTAAGTCCATAACATCTACTTGACTCTGCATTGCTCCCCCCAGTTTTGCATAATCTGCAAACAGTGCATATCACTAGTTAAACCCATCCCAATATCATTACATACAAATTGAACAACAATGGCCCCAAAACTGACCTCTGCACTACACTAGTGACCTTCCTCTTTTGGGATACCGTACCCCCATATACAACTTTCTGATACCTACAGTAACATCAGTGACTGGCTGTTATCCGACAGCCAGTCACTGATCCAACTCAGAAGTCTGTTATCCAATCATAACTGTTTCAATTTATTTAAGAGCTTGTCAAGTGGCAGTCTATCAAAAGCATTTGCAAAATCTAAGTGCACCACTCTATATGAATCTCCCCTGTCCAAGGTATTTGTCACCTTGTTAGTACATAAGTTAAGTTAGTGAAACATGATCTCTCCCCTTAACAAATCCATGCTGATAACTACAGAGAATACTGCTGTTATCAACCCATTTCTGTATCTTGCTTCTCACTAATCTATCCAGTACCTTCACCACAACCCCAGATATACAAACCACCTATAATTTGAAACTACAGCCTTATCACCAAATTTATGCAGTGGAACAATTTTACCCTCCTCCCACTCCCTTGGAACCTGTGCTGTTATATGAATTTTATTAAACAGGTATGCCAATGTTACTGCCAATTCCCTGGAATATTCCCTTAATGCTCACTCACATTTAAGCCATCCTCTCCTATGTGCTCTACTCCTAAGTTCCTCATGATTCCACCCTGATCAGGATGAAACACCCTTATAAATTGATCACTGAATACCTCACTGAATACAACAATGTCTTCTGCAACTATTACCATTTTCTACCACTTTCATCCATTAACCTCATTTTGCCATGATCATTCTTCCTTCCACATGCCACATATCTAAAAAACTCTCTAGGGTTTTTCTTTGCCTCATTTGCCAATTTCTGCTCATACTCTATTTTTGTTTTCCTTACTGAGTCACTCTTTTGGATTGTTCTTTATTCTCTTTATGTTACTGATTATTGCCATTATTCATCATGTATTGTCTCTCAAGTACCTTCTTCCAGATTTCATGCTTAAGCCCCTCATTCATCCATTTTACAACTAACTTATTCAGCATTTTGGCCTTTGGATACATAATATCTGATCATTATCAGAATCATCCACACTTTCATAATCCTGCATTCGTTACTTTTTTTTTTGTCAGTGACTCTTCTGTATTAACAATAATAGATATCTCATATATGTGGTATTTTATTGTGGATTAGAAAAATAAATACTTAATAAATATATATGAATATGTTTTATAATACATAGA
Source organism: Typopeltis vanoorti (assembly GCF_054136105.1). Lineage (NCBI taxonomy): Eukaryota > Metazoa > Arthropoda > Arachnida > Uropygi > Thelyphonidae > Typopeltis > Typopeltis vanoorti. The sequence goes on from NC_143550.1 coordinate 175,176,446, forward strand.
AGTATTTGTTTTTTTCAGAAATAAATAAAGTTTTAGTATGTTTGTTGTTTTTGAAAACTGAAATAGAAATGTTCCTATACCATGAAAAACCTTCCGACCTCAAGAGATGCTATATTGTAGAAGCAAGAAAAACAAGTGGCTTTGTTTATCACTATTCATTTATATTTATTCGTATGAAGTTTCCTCCCTTTTTCTCCCCTGTCCCTATTGGGGCGAGTTGAGCCCCCTCATGGGAGGTTAAGTATTTATGGATGTAGATCTGTGTGTGTGTTCACGGGGCCGGTTTGCCTGCTTGCGGGATGAAAAATGCCAGATTAACTGGCGGGAAAAACCCTACTGCCCGTGCCCAAGACCGGCTAACTTGGCTATGGCTGAGGAAGATCCTCAAATTCCTCACGTCTTTGCTGGGAATCGAACCTGGGACACTCCTTCTCCAGTCATATGGTTGCGAAGCACAAAGCCACTAGGCTAACAATGCGGATTTAGGAACAAATAGTGTAATGAGAGACAAATGGAACTGACACACATAATGGAAAAACACTCCACTCTCACAGACTATGTTGGATGTATGCAAAGAAAACAGATTTATTGTAGCTGAACATAGCAACATATTAAAAAAGGCAGAAGAAAAAAGTGGCATACTACATATGTTAGAAAAAAGGAGAAATAACATGACAGGACAAAGACATTCTGACTGGACTACTAATTTGGTAAAATGAAATTACCAAACTGTCAAACTAACAGCCTATGCTACCCACCAACCAACAGGTTGAGGAGAGAGAGAAAAAAAGAAACATGGAAACTAAGTAAACAAATTTGTCCCAACATCCTCAGTTCCAGAAGATACGTATAATATAACAGCTGCTTATATATATATATATATATAACTGGAAATCAGTTTTGAATTACATTTCAGATATTCAATATCATCCAGACACTTCAAAAATGCTAATTTTACAAATAAAATTCTACTGAAATAGTTGCAATTGACATGACATATAAGCTTTGTGAAAATGCAACCTACTATATGAGATTTACACATGGCAAACACTGCCCAGCGCAAACATGTTAAGGTAGCAGATGCAACTTTGCTTTCATTACTTGAAAATACATATAAATATAGTAAATGTAAATTACTTTTTTATAAATAAATAAAAATTAAAGAAAAAACAAAAGAATTTATTCAGTCTACTGACCAACATCAGATCCTCCTTGTTTTTCTGTCATCCACTGTCCTGAGGTCCAGAAATACTTGCTATCTCGTGATGTTAAATGAGAAAAAGCATTTCTGTACAATGGTTCAGAAAGTCCCATATCCTGAAAATAAACATTCATCAGGTATTTTTTCTCAAAAAACAAAACATGAGAAAATATTATGCTTTAAGAAGAACAATAACAGACAAAAAAAAACTCTGATATTTGTGAAGTTCAGTATTACAAGCATTTTATAATATTCTCATAAGAATTTACTTTTTCAAATTGTGAAAAAATAATGTATATTTTTAGTATTAAATTACTGGACAGGCTCTCATGGCAAATGAATTGCTTCAGGCTAAACATTAACACTTCCTTGCAAGCAACATAGCTAAATTCTGTTTCTTCTCAACAGTTTCCTACTATCTCTTAACTCAGTTTTAACACACTCTGTTTAGCATTGTTCATAATGGAAACCACAGAATGCTATCTTCCTTTTCAATTACACAGACTCTACTTTCAACTGTATTTCTGCACTTGGAAATGAATAGGAAATAAATCTATTCATTTTCACACTTGGAAGTAAATAGGTTTTCCCATTTCAGGGAACAAGAAGCATAGGGAAAAGTGTATTATACTGATTGGAAATGTATTCCAGCAGGAAGATGTGGATGATGGTTGACAGAGAACTAAAGTTTAAAGGACATATCAAAATCTGTGATGAATGCAAGTGTATTATGGTCATTTTGATAAGCGAGATACTACTGATAAGTAGATATAAGGAGTAGCTCTGTACAAGACCTTGGTCAGAAAGAAATTTTGGAGAATATTCTGAGAAGTGTCAAAAACAATACTAAGCCTTGAATGTTAATTTTGGAGGGAGGAAATGCAAACTGCAGATTTTAGTGGATAGGCGGAGAGAAGGTATTGTGACATAAACATTTAAGTTGGTGAAAAGGTTTTACCAGATTAACATGAGAGGATTATACATGAAGTAGAGGGAGACAGAGAAAAGTAATAAGCCATCTAGTGAGCCAAGCACTGTGGACATCTCTAAGAAGAGCTCCTGATTGAGATAAGTTATTCTAGGAATAATTAAGTATATATGCGTAATTGTTTGAGTAAGAGTGGCTGTAAATGTTGTGTGTTACCAGTATTATTAGTGTGGGGGATTTTTCTTGCCTAAATTTAATTACGAAATCATTATTATTAGACCTAGTAACCTGCAGGGAAAAAGAAAAAAAAATGGCGGCAGCATTGTCATTCCATGACTTTAATTTAGATTTCAGTCGTTTCGTTAAGTGTGAGATCTGTTATATGTGTTCTTTCGATTACATAAATGATTTGTGGATGTTTAGAGCGGATGGAAGAAGGGTATGTGTGCGAAGTGTGAACTGATGAATGGAAATATGAAATTGATGACAGAAAGTGTTAGTAGCGAGAATGTCGTGGGGAAAATGAGTGAACGTTTGAAAGAGAAGGATGGTGGGAAAGAGACGCGAAAAAATGTTAAAAAATCAGTAAAAAAAAAAAAGAGGGATTTGAAAACCGTAACGGATGTTAAAAGGGACAAAAGTAAGCCGAGAGTGGCGGAAGAAAACAAAATTGGGAGAACAAATGAAACTAGAAATGGCGTGACATAGAAATCGAAAGTGAAAAAAATTGAAAGAATGAATGATAGCAAAAAAAGAATGAATGATGGCAAAAGTTGGATGCATGTTGGACTGAAAGTATGGAAACAAAGAAAGATGAATGAGAGTGAAAGTGAGAAGAATGATAACGAAAGTTGGACACATGTTAGACCGAAAGTACAGAAACAAAGAAAGATGAATGAGAGTGAAAGTGAGAAGAGGGGATCGAGAGTTAGAAAGTTAGAAAGATTGAATGATAGAGAGAATGTGTCGTGAGATTCGGAAGTTGAATTAGATTGGATGAGGCAAGAAATGAAATGGATGTGGAATGAAATTAAGAGAATTCAGGTCAAAACTATTCAAATAAATCATGATGGCATGAAAAGAGTTAAAGAAAGATGAGCGAGTGGCGTTGTATAGCGACTCCATTATTAAAGGTGTGTTAGAGGATAGAATGCACAAGGTATGTTTTCCAGGCAATAAAATGAGTAGAGTGATTGAGGCATTGGATATGAGGCGGAGCGAGCAAAGGAGTTAATAGTATTAATTGGTACAAATGATTTGAGAGAGGAAAAAGAATGTGTCAGAATGAATATCAGGAGGCTGCTTGGAAAGATAAAAGAGAATAGTATGACAGGAAGGGTAGTCAGTGTGTTGCCTAGGTATCACTGTGGTGAAATGAGGTAGAAAGCAAGGATTATGAATGATATGCTGGCTGAAATGTGTCAGGAGATGGGAGTACAGTTTGTTAATGTGTGGAATAAGTTTGAAGGATGAAGTGAGCTGGATGGGAGCGATGGACTGCATGTGAGTGGTTATGGTGTGAGTCGCTTGGAGAGACTTCTGCTGGAAGGTAGAGAAGTGAATAGAGAGAATGAATCAGATCGAGAGGGGAGTGATGTGGAAGAGCAGGAGAGTAAGACAGGAGAGATTGAAGAAGTGGAAATGAATGGGGAAGTGAGTGGTATGAGTATAGAAAATGAGAGAATGGGTGTGAAAGAGGAGCAGGGAAACGGGGGGTTCAGGGTGGATAGGGGTACATAGCGTGAGAAAGGTGGATGCTCCAAGAGGAGGTGAAGCATGTGTAGACAGGAAAGTGAAGACCAGGGATCAAGAGGAAATAGCTGGAATTGAAAAGGATTCTAAAATGAAAAAGCAGAAAGGGAAATGGCCCCAGTCGAGTATGGAGAGATCACATCAAGTGAGTGATATCAGTGGAACTAGCTGTAGATCCAGGAATGATCTGTTGTGTTTGTATACAAATGCTAGAAGTATAAGAAACAAGGCAGATGAAAAGGTTGAACTAATTGCATCTGTTCACCCAAAGATTGTCGGAATAAGTGAGACATGGTTGGAAAAGGATGACATCCTGACAGGAATAGATATGGAAGGGTATGATGTGTTTTGTGAGGATAGAAGGAGTAAAAAGGGAGGGGGAGTGCTATTCATAATAGAGAAAGAGCTATGTCCATACAAAGTAGAGATGCAAGACGGAAATAGTGCCAGTGGTTCTGAGGCAGTATGGTGTGAGATAGAGATGAATGGAATAAAATACTTGGTGGGATGTTGTTATAGACCAGGTAATGTGAATGGTGATGATAGTGAAATGTATAGTCATATTAGCCAAGCAAATCAGAAAAGGGTGATCATTATCGGTGATTTTAATTATAGCAAAATAGACTGGAACGATGACAGCAACTGGAAGTAAAGAAAACGAGTTTCTTGAGTTTTTGAGTATGGAAACAGGGATAACTACCTCAGACAGTATGTAACAGAAGGCACAAGAGGATTAAGGGTCTTGGATTTGGTCATCTCGTCAGAGGATGTAATTATAAATGAGGTGTCAAATCATCCACCAATTGGTGAGAGTGACCATGAGGTGATTACCTGGGTGGTTGCCAGCAGTGCAAGGACCCCTGTGAGAAAACGGTATATGTGGAACTACAAGGGGGGGGGTGATTATTAAGAGCTCAGGAGACAGCTTGCAGGTGTAGCATGAAATGAGGAGTTAGCTGGAAAAGAGATCAATGAAGCTTGAGGAGTTTTCAAAAACTATCTAGTAGATGCAATGTCTAAATGTATTCCAAGGGTGAGAAGGTTAAATAACGTAGGTGTGAGGTGGATGAATGAAGAGATTAAGCATGCGATACAGAGAAAAAGGGCATTGTCGAGGCAGAATAAGAGAAGCGGCAATAACCAATTTCATGATGTCTACAAAGACCAGGCAAGGAGGGTGACTTGGTTTGTGAGCGTAGCTAAAGAGAGGTATGAACAGCAGTTGCCTAATGAAGCCAAAAAGAATCCTATGGAGTTCTTTCAATATATAGCCAGCAAAAGAAAGAATGGTTATGGAAGGATGACATTGATTGGAGAAAATGGTACAAAGACAGCTGTTGCAGAATGTGTGGTGGAGATACTTAATGAGCATTTCATATAGTTCTTTCAATCTTGTGAATGTGACTTCATGGAGAGATTGAGCGCAGTTGATGATGGGGAGGAAAGACTGACTGTAAGTGAGCAAGAGGTGTTTGGGGAGTTGAGTAAACTAGACGTAAATAAGGCTGTGGGACTTGATAATATATCACCGCGTATTCTGAAGGAATGTGCCAGGGAGTTGACACCTGCCTTGACATATTTTTTTAATACAAGTCTTAAACTTAGTCAAGTTCCTAAGGAGTGGAAGAGGGGCAAGATTGTGCCACTTCATAAACGAGGTGATCGAACAAAAAGCATCAAACTATAGGCCTATCTCTTTGTCAGGTGTTGTGGTTAAGTTGTTGGAGAGGCTTGTGAGAGCTAGGATCCAGAGATGGGTTGACAACAATGGTATAATCTTTGATGGACAGCATGGATTTGCTAAAGGGAGGTCATGTTTTAGTAATCTACTTAGTTATTACAATAAAGTGACTGCTTCCTTGGACAGAGAAGAAGGATACACAGTAATAAACTTGGATTTCCCAAAGGCCTCATGATAAGTTGACAGTCAAACTAGAGCAGATGGGGTTGGATATTAGATTAGTGCAGTGGATTGGGTATCTGATGGACTGAGTATCTGATAGGTATCAACAAGTTGTATATAGGGATGCGATATCTAGGAAAAGGAAAGTCACTAGTGGAGTGACTCAGGGTCTGTTTTACGGCCATTACTATTTAACTTGTATATTAATGACATTGGCGAAGATTTGGAAGGAGATATTCAGTTGTTTGCAGATGATGCAAAGTTGGAATGAACCATAAAGAGTAGTGAAGATGTTGTGGCCTTACAAGAAGACTTGAATAAATTGAGTGATTAGGCACAGAAATGGGGATGTGAGTTCAATATTGCAAAATGTAAGGTTTTAAAATTTGGAAAACAAAGATGGGATACAGAATTTATGCTTGGTGAGAATATATTGTTATGGAGGTAGAGGAAATAAGAGATCTGGGGGTGATAGTGGATAAGGATCTAAAATTTAGGGGACACATCGCGAAAATTGCGAAGACAACACAAAGGCTTCTGGGAATGATGCGGAGGACACTGACGTGTAGAAGTTGGGAGATTCTTGTTCCGTTGTATAAGGCTTTGATTAGGCCATACATTGATTATTGTGCCCATATTTGGTCACTGGGTTTTCAGAACAATGAAGAGATGTTGGAATAGGTCCAAAGGCGACTGACTAAGGTAGTTTCTGACTGGTATGCCGAGTATGAGGAAAGATCGAGAAGATGTAATTTTCAGAGTCTGGTGGACAGGAGGAAGAGGGGAGATATGATAGCGACCTAGAAATTGGTGAGGGGTTGTGATAGGATCAATGGTGGAGAAGTTCTACAGAGAATAGTAGGAGATCAGTGGAGAACCAGATGTCATCCCTGGTAACTGTATAAAGAGGGTGTGAGTAGGGGAGTGAGAGGCAGGTTTTTTTGTGCAGAGTTGTGAATGATTGGAATGCCTTGCCTTGCCAGTGTGTGTGGTGTCTGCAAGGAGTTTGAGTGTGTTTAAGACACGGTATGATAAGATGTGTGTGTGATAAAAGGACCTCCCGGATGAGTCTTTGACTCCATGAGGTCTTGGGATAATCATAATAATAATAATAATCCCTGGAAGTATGAAATAAGAGTGTGGTGATGATGATGATGATGTACTCATAAACACATCCAGTACAATCTCCAGGATTCTCTGACTAAATTGCATAACAGCTGTAACAAATTTGGCAAAAATCAGCAATAAAAAGATCTAACTATGAAAATAGGAAGGAACATAGAACACTTCAGCTGCATTTGCAATGAAGAACCTATAAAACAAATAACACTGACCACAAGTGTGCTGGTCCCATTGTATAAAGCTTTGATCAGACCACATCTGGATTTCTGTGCTTAGATCTGGTCACCAGGATTTGATAGGAATGAAATATATGATGAAATAATGTAAGCACGTAAACACAAGAAAGAAATTTAATTAGCCAAATATTTCGGTCTGAAAATTGCAGACCATCTTCAGTGGCACTGCAAGAACAGTTTTAAAAAATACAAGGTGGAATACTAACAATAGATCATTTAAAAATAGAACAAGCCGCGTGATGTTATATTACTAAGCATTAAAGGGAATATTATTAAGCAGAGACATGATTGAAATAAAGATATTAATTAATAATATTAAATAACATAAAATTAAAATGAATTTATGAGTTATCCTGATTAGACTTTCCCAGATTTTTGATACAGATATACAGTCATTCCAATTCATGTTAGGATGATGGAGTAATGCCTCTACGCTTTCTTTGAATAATTGTTCAAATTTATAGCGGGATCTATATAAGAGGCATTTTTGACCAAAGGATGTTGTAGTTAGTTTCAATCCCGTGCTGAGGCAATCCAGATTTTTCAGGTTTGTTGCGATGAATGGAGGATTGATGCTCTTGGATTTTTTTTTCAAGAGAGCCACCACTTTGTCCAAAATAGGAGAGATCACAGTTGCAGGGAATTTAATAAACTGCAAGAAGAGACATAGTTGAGCATTTGTCTTTAGGAGAAGGAAAATAGGAAGATCATTTGTTAATAGGTGAATACGTAGCTGTTACTCATATTTCTTCAGAATTCTTGAGATAGGTTCTGAAATCCCAGAGATGTATGGCATTGAAACTCGACGTATTGAATCTTTGTTGTTTAGTGGTGGATTATAAGAATCGAGAAGATGTTGTGTACTCTTTTCAGAAAAGCCATTGAGTTTCATGTGTTGTTGGATAGTAGAAAGTTCTTTCTGTAAAAAATTAGAAGTAGAACAATTAGTTTTGGCTCTTCTGATTAGACATTTTATGATTCCTGTTTTTTTGACAAGAAAAATCTTTTCCTAATTAAAATTCTTTTTTTTTTTTATTTATGTTATGTCATGTCTTCTATTTCTATACTACTTAGGAATTAGCAATCACTGCAGATTCTTAGTCACTGGTCGTATGCGATGCGTAGTGTGTATTCGCAAATCGTCTACTCAACTTCTCCCCCCAAGGTTAAATCCTAAGCTCCCGGCCCCCTCCAAGATTAAATCCTGAGTGCGCCACTGTGATAGACAATGAGTCTTGTGACTCCATGGGAATCAGGAAAATTATAATAATAAAATATTTCAGCTATTTAGGCACAGTTTTTAGTAAAGATGGCAAATTAAATCGGGAAATAGACAATAGAATAAGAAAGGTGGTATGGTCAGAAACCAGTTGAATAAATTTATATGTAACAAGAGAGAAATTATTCAAAACACCAAACTAGTAGCGTATAAGACAGTGTTCAAATCAGTTTTAAGTTATTGATCTGAGAACTGGGTTAGAAACAAAGCACTTGATCAAAGACTAGAGACCACAGATGTGAAAGCTCTTTGAAAAATTAAAGGACTGAACAGATGGCATCAATGGCAAAATCATATAAAAATGAAGATATTAAAAAGGAAGTTTCTGATATCTTCAATATGATTCAAAAACCAGAAATTACAAATATGAGAACTCCGAAAAAAATTAGAAGACGAAACAGATGGCATTAGTGGCAGAAACACATAAAAAGAAGATATTAGAAAGGAAATTATTTATTGGAATAAGACGTAGTGCAGAGAGTCAGGGAAACTATATCATCTTAGGAGGAACAATTAGGAAATATATTAAGGAGGCAGAAGGTTACAAGTGGGATTGCACAGGGCTCAGTAGTGGGACCTCTATTGTTTTTCCTTTATATCAATGACATTGTCAATGGATTGCAAGGGGATATTCAGTTGTTTGCAGATGATGTGAAGCTGGGAAGGGTTATTAGTAATAATGCAGATGTGGCAGCCCTGCCAGAGGATTTGAATAAACTAGACAGATGGGCAAATGAATAGGGTATCAGTTTAATGCAGCAAAATGTAAAGTCTTGAAGTTTGGGATCCATTGATGGGAGGCTGCATACTCAATTGGAGGAGCTGTACTGGAGCAAGTAGGGGAACAAGAGATCTTGGGTTGACAATTGATATAAAACTGAAATTCAGAGAGCATATTGCAAAGGTGGTGAAGGTAACACAGAGGATTGCTGCAATACTGAGAAGGATGCTGACCTGCAAAGATAAGAGTTATCATTCCATTGTATAAAATCCTGATCAGACCACACTTTGACTATTGTTCTCAAATTTGGTCCCCACAGTTTGAAGGGGATAAATTAACTGTGGAAAGGACAGAGACAGATAACAAAAATGGTTTCAGGACTGTACAATGTTAGTTATGGGGATCGGCTGATTGAATGCTGACTGCGGAGTTTGGTGGATAGAAGAAGGAGAGGTGATATGATCGAGACTTTCAAAGTTTTGAGAAGCAGTTACAGGGTTGACACTGGGAGTTCTTTCATTGGTGGAACAGCAGAAATGAATGACGATGACAAGGGACCATCCCTGGAAGTTACGAAGGGAAGCTGTGAGCAAGAGGGTGAGGAGTGGTTTCTTTGCATGGAGGGTGGTTGAACTGTGGAATGCATTGCCTGATAGAGTGGTGAAAGCAAGAACAGTCAATGAGTTCAAGGAGTGATAGACTTTGTATTTCCTAGGAAGGACCTCTCGCGAAGACTCTTTTGACTCCTTGGAGGCCTAAATAATAATAATAATAATAATAATAAACACATGTTCGTCTCTGTTATTAGATTTCTACATGTCGATAGAAGCCAACTGGAGGATGTTCACTTTGAGCTACTCTGGTGTCGACCAACTATTCTCTGCAATATATGGGATACTCGCATCAAACTACACTAGTGCCCGAACCTAAGGACGATAATTTCACTGATGTTTTAGTAGAAAGCGAGTACACATTCAGATTTTCACATTCAAGTTACAAATAGTAACTTGCAACTGACTGAAAAAAAAAGATTTCTCAAATCAGTAACTAGAATCCTTATTATAATGATGTTTGTTGCAGTGGGCCCATCATTAAGGAACAAGTACATTTTCACAAGCCTACACAGGGGATTGAATTAAATTATGTATAATATAGAACCAAAGGGATGGACAAAAATACACTGGTGTCAAAAACCTAAGGATGAACACTATTTCTGAAGATTACAACCATAAAACCATATTGATCAAGTTTGTGGCAATTTAGACAATTTCGAGTAGAAAGTTTGTACGCCATCAAATTTTCGAATCGGGCACAAAGTGGTCATGTGGTAGCATTCAACAGGATAAAAGGCAAAAGGCTGCGCTAAGTGAATTGTGTTTGAAGGAAGCTCTTTTTGTGAAGGAATAAAGTTGCGAACTTGGATGTCTTCTAATATCACAAAAACATCAGCTACAAGATTTCACATGAAAAGAATTATTGGAAAGCTTGAAGAAGGCTGCAGATTACTGATATTGCCAGAAAGTTTGTCATTTCATATAATGTTGTATCCAGGCTCAGGGCAATGTTTCAGACCAACTGAATGTGTTCCAGATGTTTGCTAAGAAGTTTTCCTCGCTCTACCACAGAGCATGAGCCGAGCTAGTTGGCCAAGTAGTTAGTGTATCCACTCTTCAGCCAAGAGGCTGCAGGTTGAAATCACACCAAGAGCATGGATGTTTGTGATTGTCCTACTAACCAATTACCATATGTAGTGCTGTGACCTGTGTCCTCGCAGAGTATGACCCTTGATGTTTTGTGCCATAAAAAAGCAAATAAAAAAACAACAACAGAGCATAAAGACAGATTTTTGTTATAACAACAAAATGTAATTGATGCACCTTGGCAGGTCAGCTCCATTCAAGCACAGGTATGCAGATATCTCAACAAACTCTGGCAAGATGTCTGTGACAAGTAGGCCTATACAACCAAAGCCCTACAAGTCTGCATCCCTTTATATACAGCTCATTGTAGAGCATGTTCTCAACGGTGTTGTAATTGGAATTAAATCAATTTATAAATCATATTTATTATTATTATTATTACATGACACCTCCAAGGAATCCTTGGACTCATTGAGGGAGGGCACCTCCTCTACAGCTCTCTGTCTCCACCAACTACAGTGAACTCCGAATCATCTACACTAACGGTATCTACTGCCGACCACCACCACCACCACCACCAGTATTTTCACAGACAATCACAAGCATCCATGTCCACAGTGGGATTCGAACCTGCAGCTTTTTGGCTGGAGAACAGATATGCTAACCACTCGGCCAACCAAGCTGGCACTACTTATATACATATTCTGTATATAAGTAGTGAAATGGTGTATCACTATATTATTAAAATACATTGGTGTCCAAAACCTAAGAACTGACACTATTTGTGAAGATTACAACTGCAATTTGAGACAAATCAGCTTGTGGGAATTTGTGTAACTGACAATTTCAAGTATGAAGTGGGTACACATTCAAATTTTCAAATTGCATGCAAAGGGGTCACATGGGGCAAAAGGCTGCAATAAGCAAATTGTGTTTGAAAGAAACTCTTTTTTTTTGTGAAAGAATAAAGTTGAAAATGTGGATGTCTTATAATGTCTCAAAGTGTCGTGATAGTCAGAAAGCTTGAAGATGACTGCAGAATTACTGATCTTGCCAGAGACTTTGGAATCTCAGAATAATATTATATCCAGGCTCTGGGCAACATTTTATATTCCATTGGTTCCAGAGAATTTGGTTATAACAGCAATGAGTGGTTAGCTTATCTGCTCTCCAGTCAAAAGGCTGCGGGTTCGAATCCCTTCATGGGCATGGATGTTTGTGATTGTCTGTGAAAATAATAGTGGTGATGGTGGAGTAGATGCCGTTGGTTTAGATGAGGTGGTTTGTGGATGAGGCTGAGTGGTGGAGACAGAGAGTTGTAAAGTAGGTATCCTCCCTCGATGAGTCTTAGGACTCCCTGGAGGTGTCAAATAATAATAATAATAATAATAATCATCATAATCATTGTACCATGGCAAGTGAGCATGCACGTTGGCTCCATTCAAGTACAGGTACGCAGATATCTCAACAAACTGTGGCAAGATGTTTGCAACAAGTAGGCCTATATGCCCAAAGCCCTGTAATCTGCATCCTTTTATCTACAGCTCATATTCATAGAGCACGTTTTCAGTAGTGGTGGTGGTGCTGTATCCATAAAAATTGGACAAGACACCAATGGGCTAATGTAAGCTTTACAGATGGGAGTCGTTTTAGTCTTTTCTCCGATTCTAGACAACACTTGATCTGGCATGAAAGTGGTACTGCTTACCATTGCAAAAATGTTCTTGAAAAGGATAGATATAGCAATGCTGGGGCCATGGTGTGGTGAGGCATTATACTTAATGGATGCACCAAGCTACAAGCCCTGGAAAAAGGGACTATGACTGGTGAAGATATTACAACAAAGTTCTTCAATGTCATGTTCAACTGTTCCATGGTGCTGTAGGTGAAGCATTTATTTTTATGTATGACACTACCACACTGCATCGTATACGAGTATGAAGATGCTTCTGGAGACCAAGGATGTTAATTTAATCAATTAATATCCCTGATAAGGTTAATTCTGTGTGTATATGTAAAAGTTTCAGGGTAAGTTTAAATTAGTCAAGAATAATCATAAGATAAAGCAGAATATTTGCAAACTTAATGAAGAAATTAGTTAGAGATTAACCACAAATATTATCAGTTTTCAGCTGAATGAAACTATTGAAATATAGATTATGTGTATTATCATATAATATGTATGTATGTATGCATGTATGTATCTATAATAATTAACAATGAATTAATAGCTGTTCTTTTTTGTATGCTGAAAGATAATTAACTTACATAAATTGTCTTGGCAGCCCCATCAGTCATAGCGAGAGGACAGGTGTACATTCCAGCAGATGGAGAATAAAGATATAACTTGGCTAGTTGATACAAGCGGCTAATTAAAGAACAACTGCTGTATTTCACACCAGGATAAAACAAACAAACAAGCAAAACTATATTTATAAACTTGTTTCATAAGGATATTATAAATAATTGTTATTTATTATTACTTTATAATTATTTTTCTGATCTCCATGGAGTCACAAGATTCACTGTGGGAGGTCAACACACAAGTCTATCATACCGCCCCTTAAACTCATTCACTGTCTACAATTTACCACTCTCTCAGACATGACCAGTTCTCAACTTATGACAAGGTTCTATTCTGATGATTCCTGTCATAATTCAAAAAGGGTCATAAGTTGGAAATCACTACTTGAACCATAAGGATATGTCAACAATTAACTCCTGAATGCTAAAATGCATGTTTGTTTTCATTATTTTTTTACTTTTACTCTTTGTTTATGGTGAAATAACACAATGTACAAATTATAAACTATAAATTTATTATTACGGTAAAAAATTAATTAGGGTAAAAAAAAGGAGGTGAAGGCTTGAGAAAAGTATGGAAAACTCACATCTAATAAGTGGTATCAGTGAAACTTGTTATAGATTCAGTAATGAAACTGTTATGTTTATATATAAATGCTAGACATATCAGAAACAAGGGAAATGAATGGTTGTATTAATTCAGTTCGTTAACCCAAAAACTGTTCGAATAAGTGAGACATGGTTGGATGAGGATTACATCCTGACAGGAATGGAGATGGAAGGGTATGATGCATGTTGTGAAAATAGAAGGGGTAAAAAGAAAGGTGGAGTGCTGCTGATGATAGAAAAACAGTTATGTCCATACAAGGTAGAAATGCAAGGTGGAAATAGTGGTAGTGGTTTTCAGGTCGTATGGTGTGAGGCAGAGGTGAAAAGAATGAAATACTTCATCGAATGTTACTAGTAATGTGGAGGATGGTGGTGGTGGTGGTTTTCCCCTTTCAGTCTTTTCCGACCCTAGGTGACTTTGTAGCCATTGCCCACAAAGTTTTCTTGGTGAGATTTTTTACAGGATAGTTCACCATTGCTTTGCCCAACCCCCAATTTTTATCTGCCATTGCTCACTTACAGTCAGTCTCTCCTCCCCATCATCAACTGCTCTCAAAATCTCCATGAAGTCACATTCACAAGATTGAATGATCTTTATGAACTGCTCATTAAGTATCTCCACCACACATTCTGCAACAGCTGTCTTTATACCATTCCTCCAATCAATGTCATCCTTCCATAATCATTCTTTCTTTTGCTGGCTAAAGCTATTGCACTCCCCCCTACTTTTTTACCCCTTCTATCCTCACGAAACATATCATACCCTTCCATCTCTATTCCTGTCAGGATGTCGTCCTCATCTAACCATGTGTCACTTATTCCAACAATCTTTGGGTGAACAGACGCAATTAGTGCAGCCATTTCATCCGCTTTGTTTCTTATACTTCTAGCATTGGTATACAAACACAACAGCTCATTTCTGGATCTACAGCTAGTTTCACTGATACCACTCACTCGTTGTGTTCTCTCCATGCTGGACTGGGGCCATTTCCCTTTCTGCTTCTTTATTTTAGAACCCTCTTCAATTCCATCTGTTTCCTCTTGATCCCTGGTCATCTCATTTCTTTCCTGCCTACACATGCTCTCACCTCCTCTTGGAGCATCTACCTTTCTCACGCTGTGTACCCCTGTCCACCCTGAGCCTCCCCATTTCCCTGCTCCTCTTGCACACCCATTCTCTCATTTTCTATACTCATACCACTTACTTCCCCATTCATATCCACTATTTCAATCTCTCCTGTCTTACTCTCCTGCTCTTCCACATCATCCCCTCTCGATCTCATTCATTGTCTCTATTCACTTTTCTACCTTCCAGCAGCAGTCTCTCCAAGCACCTCACACTATAACCACTCAAATGCAGTCCATCGCTCCCATCCAGCTCACTTTATCCCTCAAACTCATTCCACACGTTAAGAAACTGTATTCCCATCTCCTCACACATTACAGCCAGAATATCATTCATAATCCTTGCTCTCCATCTCATTTCACTACAGTCATACCTAGACAACACACTGACTACCCTTCCTGTCATACTATTCTCTTTTATCTTTCCAAGCAGCCTCCTGATATTCATTCTGACATGCTCTTTGTTCTCTCTCAAATCATTTGTACCAATTAATACTATTAACTCTTTTGCTCGTTCCCACCTCATATCCAATGCCTCAATCACTCTACTCATTTTACCACCTGGAAAACATACCTTGTGCATTTTATCCTCTAGCACACCTTTAATAATGGAGTTGCTATACAACGCCACTCGCTCATCTTTCGTTAACTCTTTCATGATTTATTTGAATAGTTTTGACCTGAATTCTCTTAATTTCTTTCCGCATCCATTTCATTTTTTGCCTCATCCAATCCAGTTCACTTTCCAAATCTTGCAACACATTCTCTCTATCATTAAATCTTTCTAACTTTCTAACTCTCAACCCACTCTTCTCTCTTTCCCTCTCATTCAATTCTGATTCTTCTTTGTTTCCGTACTTTCGGTCCAACATACGTCCAACTTTCACTATCATTCTTCTCACTTTCACTCTCATTTATCTTTCTTTGTTTCCGTACTTTCGGACTAACATGCATCCAACTTTCGCCATCATTCCTTCTTTTTTCGCTATCATTTATTCTTTCGATTTTTTTCACTTGCGATTTCTGTGTCACGCCATTTCTAGTTTCATTCATTCTCTCAATTTCGTTTCTTTCCGTCACTCTCACCTCACTTTCGTCCCTTTTAACATCCATCACGGTTTTCAAATCGCTCTTTTTCTTTTTTCCTGATTTTTTAACATTTTTTCGCCTATAATACCGGTTTATTTCAAATACTCCTGGCATTAGTATAAAGCATAGTTAATGTCACTGCTGCTATACCTATCATTATCCCCTCCAGACTTCAGTGTTACCTGATGTCTTCCCCCAAGCACCCATTCCCACAAGAGGCCACCCTGCTACCATCCACCTTGGAAATTCTAGTTTCCCTGCATTGACACACCGACTTGTTCAGAAAACAGCAATCCACATATTCCAATCCTCTTTTCTGACACATTCTGGATATTATGCTATTCATTATTACTGCTCTTCTGCTCAGCTTGTCACCATCATATCTGGGCAACATACACACAATTTTTCCTCTCTGCATTTTCTTTTGTACAACCGCAAGCAAGAATCTCAGATCTCTCGCCACCCGATTTACGTTGCCTCTCAAGTCATTCGTGCCCACCATCACAATCATCTCATCCACCCTTTCACCCCACTTAATTGCCATAGTCATACTCTCTATCGTTCCTCCAAGCAAACACTCCTCTGGCATCCTATCTTGAATACCATGGATCAAGTCTCCATACCACTCTGTTCCTTGATTGCTCACCTGCATCCCTCTCTCTCTCTCTCTCTCTCTCCCCTATATACCTGCTGTCCTGGCATCACTCTAGCCCTGGTTCCAGCACCCCTCACATTCTTCTCATTCTCTCTCTCTCTCTCTCTCTCTCTCTGACTGTTTCCATTCTCTCCTCTTCTATCATTTCCATACCGTTCTCTCATTTCCTCTTCTATTGCTCCTATTCTCTCCTCTTCTTTCATTTCCATAATTCTCACTCCTACTCTGATTCCTTACATTCATCTCTTCTATTTCACCTAATCTCATCTCATTCCCGAGCCATTCAACCATCTCTTTCAACTCATCTATCTCTCTCTGCAAGTTAGCCTATCTTACTCGCCATTCATCCTCCCAATCATGACCATCTCCAAAAATTTCACAATCATTCAAGCCTTCCACACCCACCAGAATGTAGATTTTAGTTATATTAAACTAAAGTTTTTATTCAAATACGGTAGTTGTCTCCATAATTTTCAAAAATGCACTATGTTATACACTCTACTGTAAGCTAATTTACTTACTCGATACTACAAATATAAACTATATTTAACTATACTAAATAACGAAAACTTATCTTCTTTTGCACTGCAGATGCTTCCGACTCTGACGTCGCCTTCTCGGTAAACCAAAAATAACACAATATAAACAACAACTAAACTCCAAAAGCAGCACCACTAAAGAACACTTGTATTACTGAGAAAAATGTAGCACAATTCGCGACAAAAGCCACACTACACACCTTAAAAACACTTTTTTTTTTACCAGGGCTCAAATCCACTGCCACGTTCTTCGGCGACTCTAGCACCATGATATTATTATTATTATTATTATTACCACCCCAAGACCTCATGGAGTCAAAGACTCATCTGGAAGGTCCTTTTCTCACACACACAGCTCATCATACCGTGTTTTAAACACATTCAAACTCTTTACAGACACCACATTCTCAGGCAAGGCATTCCAATCATTCACAACTCTGCACAAAAAAAACCTGTCTCTCACTCCCCTACTCACACCCTCTTTATACAGTTTCCAGGGATGACCTCTGGTTCTCCCCTGATCTCCCACTATTCTCTGTAAAACTTCTCCAGCATTGATCCTATAACAACCTCTTACCAACTTGTAGGTCTCCATCATATCTCCTTCTCTTCCTCCTGTCCACCAGACTCTGCAAATTACATCTTCTCAATCTTTCCTCATACTCGACATTCCAGAGGTCAGAAACTACCTTAGTCAGTCACCTTTGGACCTTTTCCAACATCTCTTCATCCTTCTGAAAACCCGGTAAGACCAAATCTGGGCACAATAGTCCATGTGTGGCCTAATCAAAGCCTTATACAACGGAACAAGAATCTCCCTGCTTCTACACGTCAGTGTCCTCGGCATCATTCTCAGAGGCCTTTGTGTTATCTTCACAATTTTGGCGATGTGTCCCCTAAATTTTAGATCCTTATCCACTATCACCCCCAGATCTCTTATTTCCTCTACCTCCAACAATATCTTCTCACCAAGCATAAATTCTGCATCCCAACTTTGTTTTCCAAATTTTAAAACCTTAAATTTTGCAACATTGAACTCGCATCCCCATTTCCATGCCCAATCACTCAATATATATATCAATATTTTGAATTCAGCTTATAAATGTGTATGGCCCATGATTGTAAATAAACAACCAATCAAGCAACCAGTTTTGTTGCAGATACAGTGGAAATTGTAAAGCTAAATTTGTGCTTACTTTCTATACTGTGACAGATAAAACTAGTTCCGTACTTACCTCCATTCACCATATTTTTGTTCATATCCAATAGCAACAATTCCTTCTCTAGCTGCAATATCATGCATGCATCTCCAAGCAGGGCATGTCCATAATGCATCAGTGCGAGTTCCCCATGCATTCTGAGCAATTAACTTTGGCTGTTGCAGCTCACATTCTCTTCCTAAATCATATATATCAGTTATAACTCTGTCTCCAAACCCCTCAAGATCTTTAGAAACTTCATGGAATTTCTATAAGAAGGCGTTGTTTAATTATAGATAACAAATTAGCCCTGTTTTAGTTCAAAATACATTATCTAAATATATATATTCAGCTAATTAAATATACACATCAGTTGTATTATGATGAGTATCTGATAATTATATGATGGTCATAAATATTATTTTAAACTGGTGAGACTTTTAAACTGTTGAGAGGTGGTTTCAGGGTTGACACTGGGGAGTTCTTTTGCTTGGTTGAACAGCGGGAAGGGGTGATGACAAGGGGGCCATCCCTGGAAGTTATGAAAGGAAACTGTGAGCAAGTGGGTGAGGATTAGTTTCTTTGCATGGAGGGTAGTTGAACCATGGAATCATTGCCTGATAGAGTGGTGAGAGCAAGAATTGCCAATGAGTTTAAGGAGTGGTATAATAGACTTTGTGTTTCCAAGGAGGGACCTTCCACGATGAGTCTTGATATACTTTGTGTTTCCTAGGAAGGACCTCCCACGATGAGTCTTTTGACTCCATGGAGGCCTGAATAATAATAATATTTTCAAATGGAAATGGATCTTAGAATGAAAACCTAAGATTTTAAGATGCTATTCAGATTTATTATTATTATTATTATTGCAATATACCTCCTTATAGTCAAAGACTCATTGGGGAGGTACATCCTAAATGCAAGAACCCTTTCTTGCCACATCTTAAATTTATTGATAGTCCTTTCACTCATTGCACTCTGTAGAAATCCATTCACCTACTGCTCTCCTCATATTCTTGATTTACACTTATGCATAGACCCACACTTCACCATCCGATTATTAGAAACCAAATTTGACGGAATCAGTTGGTTAATTATTATTCCTGAAGTGTTCTATGTCTGTATATTGGGTATGTTCTTCTGGCTGGTTTGCCTGTTTTTGAGGAACAAGAAAACTGAGTTTCCAGGATTAAATCACCTCCATATGAGACCAGCTAACTCGCCATTTAATTGAAAAGACCTGATAAATATTCCGCACATCATAGATGGAATTCAAATCCAGGTCTTTCCAACCAAAGGACTCATCTATACCAACTGAGCTGCAGAGACTCCTCCCCGTATTTAAAAAAAAAAGAAAAATCCTCTTTACACTCGGATTCACCCTTATGCAACCTTCAGGAATGGCCTCATGTTCTTATTCCTTCAACCCTTTGAAAAAACCTTGCTGATATCTAACAGTAAGCTTGTCTTAAGGAGAGATGCTAGACAGATATCAGAATTTTCTTGATCATATTATTACTCCCCCCTTTCTATTTACTAGGGTCTGCAGTTTACAATCACTCAACCTATTATCATAACCGGCATTCTACATCTTTGAAATTACTAAGTTACACCTACCTCTGTATCCTTTCTGAGAATGCTATACTGCCAAGTAAACCTACGCACCCAAATCTGAGCACAATAGTCCAGATGTGGATATGTATTGGTCTGATCAATACTTTATATATATTGGACAATCCCTCGCTTGTCTCTGTTTGTCAGCATATTCACCAGAAGCTGAGGCTTTGCTTCCTGCAAAATAGGCAAACCAACCAGAATAACACACAATACAGATATGTACAGATTTAGATATGTGCTTGGGCCATAATTCAAAACAAACTGACTTCCTCTTCACCATAATAGCAATATTCTGGGTTGTCTCCACCACCTTAAATGCTTTGAATTCTCCAGTTGTAACTGGAGAATTTGCCCATCCACCATCACTTCAAACTTTCTTACCTGTACTTCTTCTGGCACAGCTACATTAAACTAACATCCCCACTTATCTGCTGCTATAATGCCAATCCATCTAAATCCTCCTAAAGGGCCACAACATCAGTCCTATTTCTGAACTCTTTCCAGCTAGAAAATTTCACTCTAAACCATCTCCAGTATTACTTATATACAGGTTAAACAAGAATCAAGCCAGAATCTCACAATAATTCACTTTTCATTCTTCACTTAATTTTGGGAACACAGAAGATCTGAACCCAGGATTCCACTAATACACAAAAAGAAAAGATTCACATATTATTAAAACATTACATCTTAGTCCAAAGAAATCTCAATAATCCAAAATAGTTGATAGAGTAGACAGTCTCCCACTTATAAATCTATCAAACAATTAGTTAAATCATTTCTCCCCCCCCTCCCCCTTAGTCACAATCGTAAATAATTCAAATGTCATATCTCTGTTTGCTAATGTATAACTGTCAGAGGCCCTGGACCTAATTAAATATCACTTCCCCCAACTGACATTTCTGAATTATTTGAATTCACAGTATTTAAGTTTACATTGAGATTCACCTACCTTCCCATTCATGCAATCTATTCAAGTCCTCTTGTAAGGCATTAACATCAGCCTGAATGTACATTGCTCTCTCCCCAGTTTTGCATCATCTGCAAGCAGTTGGATATCACTAGTCAAACCCAACCCAATATCATTAACATACAAATTGAACAACAATGGCCCCAAAACTGACCCCTGTGGCACACCACTGGTGACCTTTCGAGATAATGCACCTCTATATACAATTTTCATACCTATCTGACAGTCAATCACTGATCCAACACAGAAGTCTGTGTTGGATCAGTGATTGGCTGAAAGAGATCCCATCTCTTTCAATTTATTTAAGAGCTTGTCATGTGGCAGTCTATCAAAAGCCTTTGCAAAATCCAAGTACACCACTGTATATGCATCTCCTCTGTCCAAGGTATTTGTCACTTTGTTTAGTGCATAAGTAAGTTAGTGAAACATGATCTCCCTGTGACAAACCCATGCTGATAAACACAGAGAATACTGCTGTTATCAACCCACTTCTGTATCCTACTTCTCACCAATCTCTTCAGCACCTTCACCACAACTCCAGATATACAGACCGGTCTATAATTTGAAGCTACAGCCTTATCACTGCCTTTATGCAGTGGAACAGTTTTATCCTCCTTCCACTCCCTGGGAACTACTGTTGCATGGAAGAAGGGTGTGTGCGAAGTGTGACCTGAACGAAGAACTAATGAATGCGAATATGAAATTGATGACAGAAAGTGCTAGTACTGATTGTGTCGCGATTGCACGTTTGAAAGAAATGGATGGTGAGCAAGAGAAGCGAAAAAATGTTAAAAAATCAGGAAAAAAGAAAAAGAGCGATTTGACAACCGTAACGGATGTTAAAAGGGACGAAAGTGAGGTGGAAAGAAACGAAATTGAGAGAACGAATGAAAGTAGAACTTGCGTAATGCAGAAAGCGCAAGTAAAAAAAATCGAAAGAATAAATGATGGCGAAAGTTCGACGCATGTTGGACCGAAAGTACTGAAACAAAGAAAGATGAATGACAGTAAAAGTGAGAAGAATGATAGCGAAAGTTGGACGCATGTTAGTCCGAAAGTACGGAAACAAAGAAGGATAAATGAGAGTGAAAGTGAGAAGAATGATAGTGAAAGTTGGACGTATGTTGGACCGAAAGTACGGAAACAAAGAAGGATGAATGAGAGGGAATGTGAGAAGAGGGGGTCGAGAGTTAGAAAGTTAGAAAGATTTAATGATAGAGAGAATGTGTCGCGAGGTTCGGAAAGTGAATTAGATTGGATGAGGCAAGAAATGAAATGGATGCGGAATGAAATTAAGAGAATTCAGGTCAAAACTATTAAAATAAATCATGATGGCATGAAAGAGTTAACGAAAGATGAGCGAGTGGCGTTGTATGGCGACTCCATTATTAAAGGTGTGCTAGAGGATAAAATGCACAAGGTATGTTTTCCAGGCGGTAAAATGAGTAGAGTGATTGAGGCATTGGATATGAGGCGGGAGCGAGCAAAAGAGTTAATTGTATTAATTGGTACAAATGATTTGAGAGAGAACAAAGAGCATGTCAAAATGAATGTCAAGAGACTGCTTGGAAAGATAAAAGAGAATAGTGTGACAGGAAGGGTGGTCAGTGTGTTGCCTAGGTATGATTGTGGTGAAATGAGGCGGAGAGCAAGGATTATGAATGGTATTCTGGCTGAAATGTGTGAGGAGATGGGAGTACAGTTTGTTAATGTGTGGAATGAGTTTGAGGGACGAAGTGAGCTGTATGGGAGCGATGGACTGCATTTGAGTGGTTATGGTGTGAGTCGCTTGGAGAGACTGCTGCTGGAAGGAAGAGAAGTGAATAAAGAAAATGAATCAGATCGAGAGGGGAGTGATGTGGAAGAGCAGGAGAATAAGACAGGAGAGATTGAAGAAGTGGAAATGAATGGAGAGGTGAGTGGAATGAGTATAGAAAATCAGAGAATGGGTGTGCAAGAGGAGCAGGGAAACGGGGAGGCCCAGGGTGGACAGGGATACATAGCGTGAGAAAGGTGGATGCTCCAAGAGGAGGTGAGAGCATGTGTAGGCAGGAAAGTAATGGGATGACCAGGGATCAAGAGGAAACAGATGTTGTTGCAAAGGGTTCTAAAATGAAGAAGCAGAAAGAGAAATGGCCCCAGTCCAGCATGGAGAGAGCACATCGAGTGAATGGTATCAGTGGAACTAGCTGTAGATCCAGAAATGAGTTGTTGTGTTTGTATACCAATGCTAGAAGCATAAGAAACAAGGCGGATGAAATGGTTGCACTAATTGTGTCTGTGTACCCTGAGATTGTTGGAATAAGTGAGACATGGTTAGATGAGGACGACATCCTGACAGGAATAGAGATGGAAAGGTATGATGTGTTTCGTGAGGATAGAAGGGATAAAAAGGGAGGGGGAGTGCTATTGGTGATAGAGAAAGAGTTATGTCCATACAAGGTAGAGATGCAAGAGGGAAATAGGGCCAGTGGTTTTGAGGCAGTATGGTGTGAGATAGAGGTGAATAGAATCAAATACTTGGTGGGATGTTGTTATAGACCTGGTAATGTGGATGGTGGTGATAGTGAAATGTATAGTCAAATAAGCCAAGCAAATAAGAAAAGGGTGATCATTATGGGTGATTTTAATTATGGCAATATAGACTAGATTGAAGAGATAGCGACTGGAAGTAAAGAAAATGAGTTTCTTGAGTTTTTGAGGGATAACTACCTCAGACAGTATGTGACAGAGGGCACACGAGGATTAAGGGTCTTGGATTTGGTCATCTCATCGGAGGATGTAATTATAAATGAGGTGTCAAATCATCCACCAATTGGTGAAAGTGACCATGAGGTGATTACCTGGGTGGTTGCCAGCAGTGAAGGACCCCTGTGAAAAAAGGGTATATGTGGAACTACAAGGGGGGTGATTATGAAGAGCTCAGCAGACAGCTTGCAGATGTAGCATGGAATGAGGAGTTAGCTGGAAAAGAGATCAATGCAGCTTGGGGGATTTTCAAAAACTATTTAGTAGATGCAATGTCTAAATGTATACCACGGGTGAGAAGGTTAAATAAGGTAGGTGTGAGATGGATGAATAAAGAGATTAAGCATGCAATACAGAAAAAAAAGGCATTGTGGAGACAGCATAAGAGAAGTGGAAGTAACCAATTTCAAGAGGTCTACAAAGACCAGGCAAGGAGGGTGACTTGGTTGGTGAGAGTAGCTAAAGAGAGGTATGAACAGCAGTTAGCTAATGAAGCCAAAAAGAATCCTAGGGAGTTCTTTCGATATGTAGCCAGCAAAAGAAAGAATGATTATGGAAGGATGACATTGATTGGAGGAAATGGTATAAAGACAGCTGTTGCAGAATGTGTTGCGGAGATACTTAATGAGCAATTCATAACGATCTTTCAATCTTGTGAATGTGACTTCATGGAGAGATTAAGAGCAGTTGATGATGGGGAGGAGAGACTGACTGTAAGTGAGCAAGAGGTGTTTGGGGAGTTGAGTAAACTAGATGTAAATAAGGCTGTGGGACTTGATAATATATCACCACGTATTCTGAAGGAGTGTGCCAGAGAGTTGACACCTGCCTTGACATATTTTTTTAATACGAGTCTTGCACTTGGTCAAGTTCCTAAAGAGTGGAAGGAGGGCAAGATTGTGCCACTTCATAAAGGAGGTGATCGAACTCAAGCATCAAACTATAGGCCTATCTGTGTGTCAGGTGTTGTGGTTAAGTTGTTGGAGAGGCTTGTGAGAGCTAGGATCCAGAGATGGGTTGACAACAATGGTATAATCTTTGATGGACAGCATGGATTTGCTAAAGGGAGGTCATGTTTTAGTAATCTACTTACAATAAAGTGACTGCTTCCTTGGACAGAGGAGAAGGATACACAGTAATATACTTGGATTTCGCAAAAGCTTTTGATAGAGTACCTCATGATAAGTTGACAGTCAAACTAGAGCAGATGGGGTTGGATATTAGATTAGTGCATTGGATTGGAGACTGGCTATCTGATAGGTATCAACAAGTTGTGTATGGGGGTGCAATATCCAGGAATAGGAAAGTCACTAGTGGAGTGCCTCAGGGGTCTGTTTTAGGGCCATTACTATTTAACTTATATATTAATGATATTGGTGAAGATTTGGATGGAGATATTCAGTTGTTTGCAGATGATGCAAAGTTGGGACGAACCATAAAGAGTAGTGAAGATGTTGTGGCCTTGCAAGAAGACTTGAATAAATTGAGTGATTGGGCAAGCAAATGGGGATGTGAGTTCAATGTTGCAAAATGTAAAGTTTTAAAGTTTGGAAAACAACGATGGGATGCAGAATTTATGCTTGGTGAGAATATATTGTTGGAAGTAGAGGAAATAAGAGATGTGGGGGTGATAGTGGATAAGGATCTAAAATTTAGGGGACACATCGCCAAAATTGTGAAGACAACACAAAGACTTCTGGGAATGATGCGGAGGACACTGACATGTAGAAGTAGGGAGATACTTGTTCCAATGTATAAGGCTTTGATTAGGCCACACTTGGACTATTGTGCCCAGATTTGGTCACCGGGTTTTCAGAAGGATGAAGAGATGTTGGAAAGGGTCCAAAGGCGACTGACTAAGGTAGTTTCTGACCTCTGGAATGTTGAGTATGAGGAAAGATTGAAAAGATGTAATTTGCAGAGTCTCGTGGAGAGAAGGAAGAGGGGAGATATGATAGAGACCTACAAGTTGGTAAGGGGTTGTTATAGGATCAATGGTGGAGAAGTTCTACAGAGAATAGTGGGAGATCAGGGGAGAACCATAGGTCATCCCTGGAAACTGTATAAAGAGGGTGCGAGTAGGGGAGTGAGAGGCAGGTTTTTTTCGTGCAGAGTTGTGAGTGATTGGAATGCCTTGCCTGAGAGCGTGGTGTCTGCAAGTAGTTTGAATGTGTTTAAGACACGGTATGATGAGATGTGTGTGTAAGATAAAAGGACCTCCTAGATGAGTCTTTGACTCCATGAGGTCTTGTTTAATAATGATAATAATAATAATAATAAAACTCTTGTTAAACAGGCATGTCAATGCTATTGGCAGTTCCCTGGAACATTATTTTAAGATGTGTGGTGATATTTCATAAAATCCTATCACCTTAATAACATCAAGGTTATTTAAGTTAAGGGGATAATAAATCCTGT